>NC_056665.1:135674842-136008176 GCF_018350195.1 Panthera tigris
TGAACATATTAATATGGATGTAAACTGGCCTGTTCAGAGTAAACAGAGTTGACCCTACTATCCACAAATGTGATGGGTCATATGAACTAATTCATTGAACATGTCAGAGGTCACCTAGCTAATCACTAGTGATTATAGTTCTAACAGCCTAGGAGTTTTTCCTTTTGAATGGAATGAAAAAATATGTTTACCTGACAGGAGTATCAATGACTCACTAGAAATGAAAGTAAAGTAACTATTTTGAAGAACAGATTTCATGGGGTACATGGAAAAGACTCAGGGAAAGTGGATTTATCCGTCCAAAAAATACTCTCTCCATATTCGTGAGCTTTATCACTAGGCAGTGATGATTAGCCAAATAGAAAAGTATTATCTATTTTGGTTGCAATACATTGCAAAAAAGTATTTTTTAGGCAAGAGCCAAAAGCTCCTACAGGATTCAAAATGAAAATATGTTGGAACTTAGAGTTCATTATATCACACTCTGCTTTTGGTTTTCCTTGGTTCTGTTTGCAGATCACTTTATGAAATACTTTGGAGCCCAGATAATTATCTAACACAGGAGTTAGCAAACAATGGCCCATAGCCAAATCTGGGCTACTGACTGTTTTGTAAATAAAGTTTAATTGGAACATAGCTGTGCTCATTTACTTGTGTATTATTGTCTATGGCTGTTTTCATGCTGCAACAGCAGAGTTGGGTAGTTGTGACAGAGAACGTATGGTCCACAAAGCCTGAACTATTTACTCTCTGATCATTTCCAGGAAGTTTGCTAATCCTGGATTAACACACCAAAAAGTAGTTATTCATGGCATTAAAAGAAGCATGAAACTTATCTAAGGAAAATTTTCACACTGGACTTGGAACATCAGGGAATATATAATTTACAGATTTTGATGGTATAACGATTGAAATTTAGGAGTTCTAACTCTTGTTCCCCCAATTGTTGAAACTCTTCAGGTAGCACATATAGTTGCTTCGGCAGCACATATACTAAAATTGGAATGATACAGAGAAGTTTAGCATGGTCCCTGTGCAAGGATGACACACAAAATTCTTCAGGGTTTTAACTTTAAATGTCAGGCTGTTTGGGTTATAAGTTCAGTTCATTTTTCCTCCCAAATCAGTAAAAACAGCTAAAAAAAAAAAAAAAAAAAGTCAGAGTGGAGTTCCAGAGGAATTTGTGTCCTAGGCACATTATCTGTACAGTCAGCTATAGCATGGATTCATTATTTCCTGAAGGACAGGAAAACAGAATTCAAAATGACTTTGGTAAGTTATAGACATTTAACAGGATGCAAAGTACAAAACTTAGCTAGTTGCATTCACTTGATTTTAAATATCTAGATACTGGAAAATACACTGATGATCAACAGCAAAATTAACACTTTTCATCTCTGTGCTTAGGCTCATGAAAACTGAGCCATAAATAATCCAAAATTGAACAGAGCTAAGCAAACCACAGGTCATGTGTGTAAGGAAAAAACATCTAAAAATGTAACATTGGATGACTGATATAGAACTTAGATTTCAGAGTAAGAAAAGCAAATTGCTCAGTGTTAGATTTCATGGGAAATTTTTTGAATGAGGTTTCTTTTAAGAAGCAAAATTCTCTACTGCCAGAATTTTGGTAGCAGTTATGATTTTAAAATCTTGATATGTTTTCCTTTTCCTAAAGAGAGATTGCTATGTTTACCACTTTCGAGAAGGAATTACTGTACGAGTAATACAGAGGCAATTCGAGCCACTATTGAACAAGATTTTTTCTCTTTGTGGAGTGAGGGTGGATTTCTTGACACTATTTGTCACTTGAAACTGCAGACAACAGGAGAAATGAAAAACCACAGTAGCCACATTTACATCTCCAGTGTGGACTCCTCAGCCAGTGCAGCAAAAATAGCTATAGGTTAAAA
The DNA here is from genome assembly GCF_018350195.1 of Panthera tigris. NCBI lineage: Eukaryota > Metazoa > Chordata > Mammalia > Carnivora > Felidae > Panthera > Panthera tigris. The sequence goes on from NC_056665.1 coordinate 135,676,756, forward strand.
TGGGTTTTACTAACAATATTTATTCCAGTTTGCTTTTGAAAATCTGTCACGATTGCACTTACGATGTGGGGATTGTGATAAACAGGACAGGAGAGTTCATTCTGCCTTTTCCTGTGTTTCAGATGTGTATCGACCCTTCCCTGTCAGTAGCTCTAGGGGATAAACCACCCCCATTGTATCTCTGCGAAGAATGCAGCCAGAGGATTGCGGGGTAGGTATAAGAGTCCTCCAAGAAGAGAAAGTAGGGTAACCAGAGAAGATAAGAACAACCAGTTTTATTAAATTGGTTACATTGCCCACATTTCCCACTAACCTCTCTGTTTTTTAAAGGTTAGTTTGTCAAATATTTGATATATAGCAAATTTTCATTTGAGAGATTTCAGCTTTGAAAAATTGCAGTACTTCTCCCCATGTGATAAGAGAAAGCAGTGACACTTAATAAAACAGCTCCAATTTTCAAGTGACCCGGTTAAAAAAGGCCACAAGAGAAAAAGAAAAGAAAACCATGGCTTTCAAACGTGACGTATAGTTCAAATGGGTTCTCTCTGCTTGTTAGTTTCACAGAATCACACTCAGGGTTGTACACATCATGCTGTACTTTGGTTGGCTTCACTAGCATCTGGAAAGTATCATTTAAAGATAAGTGAATATGATGAAATGCCAATAATTTATAATTTAGCTGCAATGCATTAGACTTTTAAAAAGTTGATTATGATAGTGCTCTTAATGACATTTCCTTTCTATCGAAAGCCTCTTAGTAATAGCGTGCAGCTTATAAACATTCATGTGGAAGGGTAACATTACAAAGAAGCTCAAAAATGAATTTTGCTTTTCTTTACAGGGACCACAGTGAATGGCTCATTGATGTGCTTCTGCCTCAAGGTATGGTTTACATGAGAAAGGATGAATAATAAGTAATCATGACTAATGGCATGGTTGGTTTGTCTCCTTTTGTACTGTATTATTTTACAAGGACAGTAACCAAAGTATTATATTCTGTGAATAGTCATTGAGATGAAGCATTAGATCAATGTCTTCCTTATACCCACACATTTAATAATGAAGGAAGAGGTATCACCTTTGCCGAAATTAAGGGTAGATGTTGGAATTAAGATTCTGTGTGACAAAAGCCCTGCTGAATTATGTCTTAAGAGATTTTCTGTATGTATAACAGGCATTGCCAATGATGTTTGCTGTGCCAGGTCAGAAAGGGAATAGGAAACATCAGTGGGAAGAACATTGAATCATGGGGCTTTCTCCTACCGCTATTACTAGCTCTGTGTTTTTAGGGAACATCATTTAATTGCTCTGAGACTCAGTCTCCCTAGTAAAGTGGGGATAAAGTATAGGTGACTCATCTCAGTTAAAAGACGGGACTGTGATGTTTGTAGTTGGTTAGAGTTCTGAAAGCTATGTCTTGTAAGGTGGCAGGTCCCAGACAGAGGTTTCCTTCACACATCTGGAAGCAGGTATCCCAGCCACTTAATTGGAGGCTGAAATGACCAGGGAAAATTATTCGGGAAAGCAGAGGAAAGATGAAAGGTGGAAAAGCTGGGGGTCCATAGGAGCTTTGATATATGACTTCAGAGGTAGATAATAGAAGACTTTCTATGAAAGGCCATATTTAAGAAGAACTGTAAAAATCTTATGTTAACTAAATTCTGTGAACATTAAAAAAAAAACAAACAACTTAAGGCCATTTTCTTGATGATAATTACACTATTTCTTTGTAGTCTAACTTTTTTTTTTTTAATGTTTGTTTTTGAGAGAGAAAGACAGACGGAGTATAAGCAGGCAAGGGATAGAGAGAGAGAGGGAGACAAAGAATCTGAAGCAGGCTCCAGGCTCCAAGCTGTCAGCACAGAGCTTGATGCGGGGCTCAAACTCACGAACCACGAGATCATGACCTGAGCCGAAGTCAGACGCTTAACCAATTGAGCCACCCAGGTGCCCTGTAGTCTAACTTTTAATATTAGGTCATCTCACCCTTAAGAAATAAATTAGTGAATGATCTTTGTCTGTAAAATGGGTCAGTAATGTCAGCCTCTATATCCTTCAAAGAGACATTTTGAAAATTTATATAAGAATAACTGTGAAAAGATTTGGGTTTTATGGGTAAAGGTAAATTTTTCCCTCCTTAAATTAGGCTACCTTGTTAGTGAACTGCCAGTGCTCCAAGGTGAAGTCTATAGTCAGGAGCAAAACTACATTTTTTTTTTTTTTTTTTTTTAACATTTATTTATTTTGAGACAGAGAGAGACAGAGCATGAAGGGGGGAGGGGCAGAGAGAGAAGGAGACACAGAACCGGAAGCAGGCTCCAGGATCCGAGCCATCAGCCCAGAGCCCGACGCGGGGCTCGAACTCACGGACCGCGAGATCGTGACCTGGCTGAAGTCGGATGCTTAACCGACTGAGCCACCCAGGCGCCCCGAAAACTACATTTTTAAATATCAGATGTGTTGCTGAATTCTGGTCACCTTCTCCAGAAGATATTCATCTTTGGAAGAAAACTTGTAATAACTTTTAATTATTTATCTAGAGGTGTGACACTAACTTCTGGTTAAGACAGACTCTAAGATATCAAACTGTTAATAACCATTAATTATTCAAAACCAGTTTTAAAAACTGAGTTATAAATTTCATCAGTTTAGCATCTACTAATTCATAATTTCCAGACAGTTTGGGAGACATTTATCTTGACCTTTTTGATAAATTTTAACATAGACTATACTGTAAGTAATGCTTCAGTTCATTTTTTGAACACTTAACTATTTCATGGGGAATGTTAACATATTCCTGGAAAAATTATTTTCAAGTATTCTCAAGCATCAATTTTCACAAAAATAATTGCTGTGCCCACTGAAAAGAATATGTATCTGTTTGTTGATCCTGAAGTAGACAGTAGTTTGAGCGCCTTACTCCAACTGGCCAATCCATGAGTTTGCCAATTGCTTTCTCTGAAATGAGCATGTAGGTGGTTTTACACTAGTTAAGGACTGATATAAATCAATAATTTGTCTCTGAGTAATCCAAGTTAGTAAGGTTTTTCTACAGTTTTGAAATAGCAAATCATCTCCATGGTGAAGCTCTAAATATATCACATCAACTTGGTGTCGTAGCATAATGGAAGACAGTAAACAGGGAATCCAGAGATGTTATCTCTAGATCTGCCTTTATCAATTGATAGCCTGTGTGATGTTGAAGAAGTTATGCAAACCTCAGTTTTGTTCTATGTCAGATGAGGAGGTGAGATGAATGTTATTTTGCTTTGGCTTTAACATGATCTGAATTCTTTTTGTTTTGTTTTATTTTATTTTATTTTATTTATTAAAAAATTTTAAATGTTTGTTTATTTTTGAGAGAGAGACAGACTGTGAATGGGGGAGGGTCAGAGAGAGAGGGAGACACAGAATCTGAAACAGGCTCCAGGCTCCAAGTTGTCAGCTCAGAGCCTGATGAGGGCTCGAACTTACGAACCGTGAGATCATGACCTGAGTCAAAGTCAGACGTTTAACCAACTGGGCCACCCAGGTGCCCCTAATGTGATCTGAATTCTAAGTCATGTCTGAGGAGGTTGAATTACTTTTAAGAATAGGGGAAGTATTTGCAGCATAGAGGTGTTCCTAACCTCATCAAACACAGGGAGATGACAATAAGACAAGAGAGAAGCTGTTTTGGTCAGGTCTAGAGGTTGTGTTACTAAGCTTGCTTTTACTCACCTTCGTGGCTGCCCTCATTTAAAATGGGCTGTCTTTCTTTGTTAATATATTGTGTACCTTCCCCTTACAGCTGAAATATCTGCTATATGTCAGAAAAAGGTAAGAGCAAACTATCTGTGTGGTGGGGGCATGATTTGCTGTGTTTGTATGTAAATTCATTCATTGACATCTGCCTCATTTCTGCACCACGGTTTCCCAGTATGTACATGTCACTGTATTCCTGAAGGGGGAAAATAAATCATTGAGCATGCAAGATTACTGTGTCCGAATGGTCTCTCTTTCCATTTCTGCTTTTGCTCACCCATCTTACGCACAGTGTTTTTGGTATGTAATCTGAAATAAAAGCATATGTGACTCTAGTTACAAAAAGCTTTTACCTTAACCTTGGTAAAGGATGTATCTTGTGTGCTAGACATCTTTATTGCTTTGAAGTGGAGTGCAAATAGTTCAATATATGTGTGTCAAAAACATACCCAGACTGACTGTATTTATATAGAAAACATTCATTTAGATGTAAGATGAATGAAATCTCTAGTTAAAGATTCTACCTTCAAATTGCCTTTAGCCACTTTTCATAACAGTTTCCCTGAGCCATTTCCATCTTCTTTTCTTGTTCTAGTTGTTGAAAAGTACAAGAGAAGGTAGTAAGGCATCATACAAAGAACTTTGGATTAGTTGGTTGAGAGCCTTGGTTTCTGGCCAGCTCTATCCCCACCTACCTATGAGACCATGTACAAGTCACTTAAATGTTTAGGAATTGGTCATGAGTGGGTACCTTTGGAGGGCTATTTCAGTGATCTGTTGTCACATAATCTAAAATATCATGGCTTGTAACAACAGACATTTATTGATCACAGTTCTGTGGATTGGCAATTTGGCCTGTGCTCAATGAGACAGTTCTTTTGATAAACTCCCCTAGGTTCACTCATGTGCCTGCAGTCAATTGGTGGGTAGCCTAGGGATTGGCTGGCCCCAGATGAGCTCACTCCCATGTCTGGGGCCTCAGCTGGGACAGCTGGAATGGTTGGATGACAGGGGTGTCTGGCTCTCCCTCTTTCCATTAGGTGTCTCATCCTCCAGGGGGCGAGGCTGGATTTGTTCACAAGGCAGCAGTGTTCTGAGCGAATGAGAGAGGAAGTCGCAAGGCCTTTTGAGATTGAAGCTCCTAAGTCACACAGCATCACTTCTGCTGCATTCCACTGGTCAGAGCAAGTCCCAAGTCCAGCCCAGATTCAAGGAGTGGGGACATAGACCTCTCCCCTTTAGAAAAGGAGCGACAAGAATTCCGTGGTCACATTTAATCTACCATAATCTACCCTCCGGACATAATTACTTACATTTCTTCCACATGTAAAATACTTTCACCACCTTACGAGACCTCCTAAAGTCTTAAATCCATTTATGGCTTCAGTTCATCATCTTGTGATCTGCATATGGTCTGGTCACTGATGAAACTCCTTGGGTACAAATTCTCTTGATCCAGAGACCTGTGAACTAAAAAGGCAAGTTACCTGCCCCCTCCACACCCTACACAAGATGGTGAGACAGGGACAGGATGACAGGAGTAGGCCTCCATTTGGAAGAGGAAATGGAAGCACATAGCTGTCGGAGGACTGTAGCAGCTCCAGCCACGAACATGACAACGGCTCCTCTGTCTCCAGGGATAGCGAGTGTGCCTTGACTAGGATGTGGTTTTACATCCTGGGAGTAGTTCCCTAATCCATTGTTGTTCTCCTACATTCTTTACTCTCTGAAACATCTTTTCCGAGAAGAAATGGCACATGGTGCAGTTGAGGGGCTCCCTTAGCTTGCTCCCTGATGCAGAAGTCGGGTCCCATAGACTTCCTTTCATGTTGAACTGTGTCTGTCCCTGTAGTCTAAGTCGATGGCGCTTTTGCTAATAAGACTTTCTGTAAAACCTTGTGGATTTTCAATAAATCTCATTGGAGTTCAGTGCCCCCCAAACCGCCTCTATAATTCTTTTGGGGACGGTCCTTTCTGTACTTGGGGCATTTCAGTCTGCCCTTAAAATTATTAGAAGCCCTCTTCTAGCTGAAAGGCTCAACTGAGCATCACCATCTTTTATCTTTCTGAAGTTTTAACAGAGGATTGTGCAGCCAGTCAGCATATTTTTGATTTGATTTTTTATCCTGAGGCTATATCCTACTTTGAGAATCTTTTATAAGCTGGAGGGACGAGGATGAGAAGCAGTTTTATATTCCAAATTAGTATGTCCTGACTCTGGTGGTATACCTAACATATTTGATACCCAGAGTGGATCATTTTTTTAACACTGCCCTACTTTATATGACAAAATTATTTTTAGTAATAAATTTCAAATTAGCAGATTTTTATTACTTATCCTTTAATAAATGTGTTTTATATGAAAGTTAATTTAGAGAAAATTCATTAAGTTCGTGATAGTTCAGAATTGTTTGAGCTTGCTTTGGGTACAGTTTGTGTCTACCTCTTCTGGAGTACATATTCCTACAGTTGAACAGTGGGTTTGAAATAAGCATCAAGATTGTAAAGGTAAAGAGAAGGACTTTGATTTATGTCAATTCTGTCATTCTGTGAGACAGGTTGGGATTTTTTTTTTATGTTTAAAGTTCAAAGCAGTGAAACAGAGTAGCTGGAGAAACTATGCCCATCTGAATTTGAATCTCTGGGAAATCTCTCTACTTTACTTTTGAAATGAATGCATATCACTGAGTCCACATGGGTTGAGGACTGACTGTGGCTTATTAAAACTTAGTGGGAACCACAAGAATTGGTTAGAACTTAAGCAAAGGTTATTTTGGGGCAAAGTATTTTATTGCCGATATTATTTAGAATTGGTAGCACATGGTGATAAAGCAGGTTGACTCCTAGTTGGTGTGTATCCAGATAACTGCATAAGAAATCACTAAATCACTCAAATGTAGTAGCATAAACCAACAATCCATTTAATTATGCTCATAGATTTTGTTGGTCAGGGATTGGGACAGGGCACAGTCCATAGCCTGTCTCTGCTTGATGATGTTGGAGGTCTCATCAGGGAAGACTTGAATAACTGGGGGCTGGGATTATCTAGAGGCTTCCAGATCATATGTTTTGGCTCTCGGGTGGGGTGACTTGAAGGCTGGGCTTATGCAGTGCTGTTGACAAGAGACTTACCCATTGCCTCTCTACATGGCTTGGCCAGGACAAAGTTCTGAGTATTCCAATGAGGAAGCATCTGAAGAGAGAACATTTCAAGATGGCCAGGTGGAAGCTGCATGTCTTTTTAAATCTGGCCTCAAGAGTCATATAGGTATCACTTCTGCCATACTCTCTTGATTGAAGCAGCCATGAGTCCATCTAGATTCAAGGCAAATGGAAACATACCTGAGGAAGCCAACCTAAAGAGCCTCATACACAGCTGGACTTGATTTAGATGACAAGACCTTGAACCTCCAGCCAAGAATTTGCATGTGGGAAGAATGTAAATAATATGTGAACAGAAAATAGGATGGTAAATTGCAGGCCTTAAACTTCAGGGCTTTATTATAGTGAATAACTACCCACTAAACCCATATCCACATTCTCTTGTTTATAGAATGGTGGGAATGACAGAGGAACAAAGACTAATTATAATGAAGAGGAAGAAATTAAACACTAAGAACATGCTCTGATATATACCACACTGCTAGTGGTGTGGTATTGGTTTGGTGGCAAGCAGAAGCCCTAAGCCAATAAGGGTTCTTGTGCTTCCAGAATGAAAGTTAGTGTGTGAGTGAGAAAGGAAGGACACACGGGAAAAATACACCACTTCGAGTCAGGACTGAGTTGGATGCTCACAAGACTTGGGCCTCAGTTGCAGAATAAACACACTGTATTTTAACAAATAATTTTAAAAACCTTATTAATGAAAAGAAAAAAAAATTACAAAAATGTTACACTTGGCTTTTATGATTTGTAGGCCTGAGTCCTGTTTAGAAAATGAGATTTGCTGACACCAGTGTCCAAAGCCTTGTGCTAAAAGCAAGGTGGAACAAACCCTACTTTGAAATGGTCGCTTTGATAGGCAGTTCAACACATTGTCAGTGTGTTGGTGTAGGTTTTGTGCTGGCCTCCTTCCTTATTCTGCCCTCAAAAGATCTGTCATGGAGGGGTCTCAAATATTCACCAGGCTCTGAGTTCATAATGGCCTATAGTATAACATCCCCGCGAGGTGTTCACATCTTTATAAGCTCTATTGAAAGTCTGCAAAGCTCTTAGGACACAAGATGTTGAGCACATGGTGTGGCATCTCTCACAGACTTGGGACACATATTTTTGCAGAAGTCAGGAGCGTTTCCTCACAGCTCCTCAGATGGTGACTCTCTCCCCTGCCTCTTGTCAGGGCAGCTCTGACATAGCCCCCTTGGACTCTGGAATCTGTCTTACGTGCCCCTACTTTTCTCATTGGCATCCCTTCATCTGTTGACTCCTTGCCTATAGTTGATGTCAGCAGCTCGTTCTATGAATGGTTCTTGCTGTGTTTTGCTATATTCCTGTGGTGTCTGTTGACGTATTTGATGTATTCTTTAGGTCTTAATGGAAAGAATGCTGGCGGAGGGCGTGAGTGGGTGGGAGGCCTGCTTAGGGCCCCCTACCTGTCCTTGAACACAGCAAGGACAGGAGAGCTGCACTGGAAATCTGCTCCTTCAGTGGTGGATAAGTAATTTGAAAGTAATTTGGGGGAAATTATTCCCTTCCTATTCTGATGTGCTGTGATGCACTCTCTCTGGACCACAGTTTTAGGTTTTTTCCTCCATATTTCTGCTGAAAACTCTTGAAACACTAACTGGAAATAATCCAGAAAGCGCCCCATCCCCAACCCATGACTGAGGTAGCTTTACAGAGGGCTTTTCAACACAGTTCCACTCCTCCCTCTTTAGAGCTTTTCTGCCACTCACACCAATAGAAACCGCATCTTACCTTCATTTTTAGCTCTGCCTGAAATGTAACTGGTTAGGAGTGACCCGTGTTTTGGAAACTTTAGAAATGTGCAGCCACTTTCGGAGGCCCCTTTACATTCCGTTTGTTCCACTTCTTAGCCCCATTTACCTCAGTGACCAGTTTTAGTTGATTTCGCTATTTTTTGCTTCTAGAACTGCAGTTCCCATGTAAGAAGAGCGGTTGTTACCTGCTTTTCAGCGGGCTGCTGTGGCCGTCACGGAAACAGGCCCGTTCGGTACTGCAAGAGATGCCACTCGAATCATCACAGCAATGAAGTGGGGGCTGCGTCGGAGACCCACCTCTATCAGACCTCCCCTCCACCCATCAACACTCGGGAATGCGGTGCCGAGGAGCTGGTCTGCGCCGTGGAGGCTGTGATCAGGTAACAGGCAGCTGGTTAGTGGTCTACCGGAAACACCACCTTGGTTTTGAGCCACCCTTGGCACATTGGTAAAGTTCATTCAACTTCAGGTGCCCTCAGCCTAGCCTCTCACCTTCCATAAAGCAGTGATGATTTTTTTTAAGTTTATTTATTCATTTTGAGGGAGAGAGAGAGAGAGAGAGTGTGTGTGTGTGTGCGTGCATTCAAGTTGGGGAGCAGCAGAGAAAGAGGGAGGGAGAGAGAGAGAGAGTCCCAGACAGACTCCGCGCTGTCAGTGCAGAGCACAGAGCCCTATGCGGGGCTGGAACTCATAAACCATGAGATCATGGTCTGAGCCCAGGTCAGATGCTTAACCACGTGAGCTACACAGCCGCCCCAGTGACGATGTTTTAATTCATTCATTCAGCCAAGTGTGTGTTAGGCACTTGGGAGACAAGAGAGAATAAAATGTAGTCTCCACCTTCACCTTACCTATGTAGGGAGTATAAAGACAGAAGCACAGGATTGCGGTTCAGTATGGTAAGCAGAGTGATAGTGCAGAGCAGAGTTTTAGGAAAGTGAAGCAGAGGCACCCCTCAGAGTGAGGGGTGGGAAGGGGGTGCCTGAGGCCTGACTGTGCACTGTAAAGTGTGGCGAGCTCTAGGTAATTCGGTACTGGGGTAAAGCTGCGGGCTCTCCAGTGAGACAGGAGCCCAGTCGTGCAGGCGGTTGGCTTTCTCTCCTATCACGTGACAGAAAAAGGAGCTTTGGAAATGATAACTTTAGACTTGTTCTCTTTTTGCATAATAGTCACTGAAGCAAGATTTTTAAAAATTAAAGAAATAATGTTGGACTGTATGTTTTAAGGATAGAGACTCTTTTCTGTGTCTCTTACTTCAGTGGCTGATGCATGTAGAAATGCAATAAATGTTTGTCAAATGAAACATTACAGAGAGTTTGGAAATAGAAGAAAAAACCAACTATACTGCTGTCATCATTATCAGTGTTGCACATGTTCTTCTAGTTTTACTCAAATGCACATCTTATTTATAGAATTATAATCACAGTATATCATAATTTTTTGATATAACATTATACCATTAGCTCTTTTGCGTGTTGTTAGATAGTTTCTGTATTTACCATTTTTAGTGGAAACATAATTTTCATCTAGATTATTTCCCTCCACCTTTAGATTTTTAGATTGCTTCCATTTTTACTATTATATATTACTGTGATAAATATTGTTGTGAATAGTGCTGTTTTTCTATTTTTTATTTTTTTAGGGTAGATGACCAGATATGGTTGGCTGGGTCAAAGGGTATGAATGCTTTAATGGCTATTGATGCATTACCAAACTGATTTTCAGAGTGTGCATATGAATTTATAATGCCAAAAGCATTGTATGAAATTGCTAGTTTTGGCTACACTCTTGCCAACATTGGGTCTTATTCTTACAAATTATGACTTGTTGGGGTGCCCTGGTAACTCAGTCAGTTAAGTGTCCACCTCTTGGTTTCGGCCCGGATCATGATCTCATAGTTGGCAAGTTTGAGCCCTGCATCAGGCTCCGCACTGACTGGCAGAGACTGTTTGGGATTCTCTCTCACCCTCTCTCTCTGCCCCTCCCCTGCTTGCACTTTCTCTCTCTCTCTCTCTCTCTCTCTCTCTCTCTCTCTCTCTCTCAAAATAAATAAATAAACTGAAAAAAAAATTATGACTTGTTTAGCAGGTTGAAAAAGGAGTCTTTGTTGCTCATTTACAGATCTTTGTTTGTTTGGGAAGACCTTTATCTCTCCTTCTATTCTAAATGACAGACTTGCTGGATAAAGGATTCTCGGCTGCATATTTTTTCTGTTTAGCACACTGAAGACATCGTGCCAAGCCTTTCTGGCCTGCCAAGTTTCAAAAGAGAGATCAGTCACGAGTCTTATAGGTCTCCCTTTATATGTGAGGGCACGTTTATCCCTTGCTGCTTTCAGAATTTTCTCTTTATCCTTGTATTTTGCCAGTTTTACTATGATATGTCGTGCAGAAGATCGATTCAAGTTACGTCTGAAGGGAGTTCTCTGTGCCTCTTGGATTTCAATGCCTTTTTCCTTCCCCAGTTCAGGGAAGTTCTCAGCTATTATTTCTTCAAGTACCCCTTCAGCACCTTTCCCTCTCTCTTCCTCCTCTGGGATACCAATTATGCGTATATTATTTCTTTTTAGTGTATCACTTAGTTCTCTAATTTTCCCCTCACACTCCTGGATTTTTTTATCTCTCTTTCTCTCAGCTTCCTCTTTTTCCATAACTTTATCTTCTAGTTCGCCTATTCTCTCCTCTGCCTCTTCAAGCCGAGCCGTCATCGTTTCCATTTTGTTTTGCATTTCATTTAAAGCGTTTTTCAGCTCCTCGTGACTGTTCCTTAGTCCCTTGATCTCTGTAGCAAGAGATTCTCTGCTGTCCTCTATACTGTTTTCAAGCCCAGCGATTAATTTTATGACTATTATTCTAAATTCACTTTCTGTTATATTATTTAAATCCTTTTTGATCAGTTCATTAGCTGTTGCTACTTCCTGGAGATTCTTCTGAGGGGAATTCTTCCGTTTGGTCATTTTGGATAGTCCCTGGAGTGGTGGGGACCTGCAGGGCACTTCCCCTGTGCTGTGGTGTATAACTGGAGTTGGTGGGCGGGGCCGCAGTCCGACCTGATGTCTGCCCCCAGCCCACCGCTGGGGCCACAGTCAGACTGGTGTGTGCCTTCTCTTCCCCTCTCCTAGGGGCGGGATTCACTGTGGGGTGGCGTGGCCCGTCTGGGCTACTTGCACACTGCCAGGCTTGTGGTGCTGGGGATCTGGCATATTAGCTGGGGTGGGTAGGCAAGGTGCACGGGGGCAGGAGGGGCAGGCTTAGCTCGCTTCTCCTTAGGTGATCCACTTCAGGAGGGGCCCTGTGGCAGCGGGAGGGAGTCAGATCCGCTGCCGGAGGTTTGGCTCCGCAGAAGCACAGAGTTGGGTGTTTGCGCGGAGCGAGCAAGTTCCCTGGCAGGAACTGGTTCCCTTTGGGGTTTTGGCTGGGGGATGGGCGGGGGAGATGGCGCTGGTGAGCGCCTTTGTTCCCCACCACACTGAGCTCTGTAGTCCGGGGGCTCAGCAGCTCTCCCTCCCTTTGTCCTCCAGCCTTCCCGCTTTCCGAGAAGAGCTGTTAACTTTTGACCTCCCAGACGCTAAGTCGCGCTTGCTGTGGGAACACACTCCGTCCGTCCCCTCCGCTTTTGCCAGCCAGACTCGGGGGCTCTGCTTGGCCGGCAGGCTGCCCCTCCGCCCCGGCTCCCTCCCGCCAGTCCGTGGAGCACGCACCGCCTCGCCGCCCTTCCTACCCTCTTCAGCAGGCCTCTCGTCTGTGCTTGGCTCCGGAGACAACGTTCTGCTAATCCTCTGGCGGTTTTCTGGGTTCTTTAGGCAGGTGTAGGTGGAATCTAAGTGATCAGCAGGACGCGCGGTGAACCCAGCGTCCTCCTATGCCGCCATCTTCCAACCTCCCAGATCTTTGAATATTAGATATTGAGTATTTTTCCATTTGGGTATAAATTCTTCAGTCTCTCTTTGTACCATGCATTTGAGGTCCACATAACTTCAGATTAGATCTAGGGGAAGTATTGGCGTCTAGCGGGATGGTTGGTACACTAGAAGCCAGAAGGCATCAGTTCTGCCTGATTCTAATTGATTGGAGGAAGCAGCCTCTTTGTGCCTCAGTTTATTCACTTTGGAAATGGGGATGGAGTACAACATAGTAAAGAACTGAAATTAGGCCTGTTGGAGCAACTTCTACCAATTGGAAGGAGAGCAGCCAGTTATGCCTGAGTACTCATGAAGTGGTTGCTCTGAATAGGTCATAACCTAGAATGTGTTTTTCGATCACCTAACTTGACATCTCTCATCTTTGGCAGCTTGTTGAAAGAAGCCGAGTTCCATGCTGAGCAGCGGGAATATGAGCTGAATCGCCGGCGGCAGCTGGGACTTTCCTCTTCCCACCATTCCCTGGATAACACTGACTTTGACAACAAGGATGATGATAAACACGACCAGAGACTACTCAGTCAATTTGGAATATGGTTTTTAGTAAGAAAATAAGTTAGCTATTCTCTGCTTTCTTATTTCTCATGACAACATTGCACCAATGAGGAATATTTCCTGTTCTTTTTAAAGAAGTTAGTGAATAGTGAAAAGTTAACCTTAGCGGTGGGACTCTATATTGTAGGACAGTGGCTCTCAACCCTGGGCTGCACATTGGATTTCCCTGGGAAAGCTTTCAAAGAATGGCAATGCCCAGATCCCACCCTAGCATCTTGGGAACTTTTAAAAAAGCTTCCTTGTTGATTCTAATGAATAGCCAGGTGTTGAAGCCTACCGGCCAGACCCTTGACTGTTTGAAATGCACCTTTGACAGAAAATGGATGGGAATGTTGCTAGGGTATGTTGTGAAATAACCGAGTCAATATAATTTACAGATCATTCGCATCCTATCATCTATACACATGACATTTTTCTTGAAAGTTCAGTATCTGTGGTACTTTTTGTTTATTTAGGGCAAGTTTGCATACAACCAGAAAAATCAGAGCTGTATTAACACAGGCAATTTGATTGTTTTTGACTGATTCACAGGCAACATTCATTCAGTAAAGATCAAACATCCCAGTCCCAAATTCCATGCAAGCTGAACATGGCAGTTCTGTTAGAGAAGCAGACTTTTGTTTTTGCCCAACGGAGACATAGATTGAGTCTCCATAGTAATATATCTCTTTATGCTTTTACATGGTTATCTGAAAAAGTTGTGTTTTGTTTTGTCTTACCAAATTGGTATTTAATTGCTGATTTCACATTTTTTGCTCCTAGAGCTTACTACCTAATGACATAATGACTGCTATTATGAACTCTTTGAAGGCAAGGATACTGTTTTATTTATTTGTACATTCCTGACTCCTACTATTGTGTTTCATAAAAGATTATTGCAGAATGAATAATGAATAAACGATGAGCTGCTTTTAAAAGGCTATTTGTAATGTGCTGAATTAGGGGGCTCTAGGCTTTCAGAATTATTACTGATAGAAAATCCTTAGCTAAATCTGATAATTTTAGAATGGAAACATAGGTAGATTATTTTTTCACTGAAGATATTTATGAAATTTCACTTTGCAGACCTAACTTTTAAAAAAGCATTGATCTAGTGTAGATTACAAAATAGGTTTCTTCTAGGAGAAAAGGCTTATCGAAAGGTGCAATCTCGAGGGGAAATTATTGTTGCAATACTTCTCTCCCTGTAAGGAATGCAGTTTCTAGGTTAAATGATCCTGTGTCATTTATAAACTGCCTACTTTAGATGGATTATTGGGAACCGTTTTTTGTTGTTTTTTTTTTGCCGTTAAACGAATCTTAATAATGATGTAAAATGGATGAAGGCTAAAGCAGAGTCTAATCTGCCCATTTCCAGGTGAGCCTTTGCACGCCCAGTGAGAACACACCTACAGAGAGCTTGGCCAGGCTGGTGGCCATGGTGTTTCAGTGGTTCCACTCCACGGCATATATGATGGATGATGAAGTTGGAAGTTTGGTGGAAAAACTGAAGCCTCAGTTTGTCACCAAGTGGTTGAAGACAGTCTGTGATGTTCGCTTTGATGTCATGGTCATGTGCCTTCTTCCCAAACCAATGGAATTTGCCAGGGTAAGTGGAGGCCCCCCACTCTGACCTTGTTGGAGAGGAATTGGGAGAAACACTTCCCTAGCCATTAGCATGTTATCATTGTCTATAGAAGAGCATCTCTCCTTATTTTAGTCAATACAGCTGAATGAGGTTAGTTGAGCAACTACATTTTAGGTGATGTGCTGCTTTGATGTTGGTTTGGGATGAAGAATGGTAAAACGAATATGTGAGATATCTTTAAGAATTTACAAGAAGATAAAAAAATGGGGCACCTCGGTGGCTCTTGATTTTGGCTCAGCTCACGATCGTGTGGTTTGTGGGGTCATGCCCCATAGGGCTCTGAGCTGATAGACTGGAGCCTGCTTGGGATTCTCTCTCTTCCTTTCTCTCTGCTTCTCTCCTGCTCGTGCACTCTCTCTCTTTCTCAAAATTAAAAAAAAATAATAATAATTTAAGGGAGGATTCTTCCCTGACTTTGCTGAATGTATTTTTTTAAATTAAGAAACAGAAGAAAAAAGTTTTTCTATGAGATTGCAAGGTCTCAGTCCTTCTCTGGTCTACTGTCTGTGTAAAGGCTAACATTTGATTAGGAGCAATTTCTGTGGTTTCACATAAATTTCTAGAAGTGAATGGCAGAAATCCCTGCCCTCTCATTTGGAATGCCACAAAAGGCATAGGACGTGCCAAAATGCTCCCTTTCCTCCAGCTTATAGGACAAATTCCTCTGAGCTCATCCTTTTGCTTAGTGGATTATAGGCTTCAGATACACAGCTGGTAAGACCCCATATTTTTAAAATACAATATAATTTGTGTCTAACTTAGCAAGGTAGATGTCCAGAATCAGTTTTTGGCAGAAATATAGGACATTTTTTCAAGATATTTTCTGGATTTTATTTTGTGATTATTTTGGTTTGTTTTCAATGAGATAGGGAGGCATTTTTCAGTCTAATTAAGACATTTAAGGATAAAATAGAACACAGACCATCTAGAGAAATAGCTTTCGTTAGGTTTCTGGGACACAGAGTAGTTCTGTGGGTGATTCAAGATATACTTTTTTCTTCTTTGGTGCCACCTACTGACTCACATATAAAATTGGAGTTTTGCATAACAGACATTCCCTATTTTGTGGCATTATTTGACTGTGTTGATATGTTTTCTATTATTATTTCCTTTGGAATAGTAAAGGATTGGTCCAATCTGATTATCGAAGATAAGAGGAAATGGTAGCTGAGGGCCTGTAACAGACACATTTGGGAGAGAAAAGACAAAGTTTATTTATACTTATAGTCAGTACTCAGTACATTGCTGCATATCAGTGATGGGCATCTCCCTCAGTAGCCAAAGATAAAAAGTGTAGGGTAGGGAGTTAGGGCTGGAATGGGAAGATATGGAAGGTTCTCTTGAGCCTTTTGATACTTAGTGGCACTGGGCAGTCTGTCTCCACAGCAGCTGAATTCACAGGTAACTACTCCCTTTAATGGAAATGATATTTCTGAAAGCTCTGCTTTAGTCAGACAAGGGAAGTTGGGATAAAGTTTCTGCATCTTCTTTAGTTCTAACGTTTTCATTAAAATGATCCTTATGACAAGTGTGGGGATCTGAGTGGTTCCGCACATTTCTCTCCTCTGAAACTTCGAGAGAAGTTTCACACCAAAAGGAAGGTAGGTTGATTGCTGTAGATTTGGGTTAGGAGCTTCCAGGTAAGAGATCTGCAAAGGAGGAAGCAGGCATAGATTAGGACAAGGAAACAAACACAAAAAAACCTGAGATTAATGGTGACAGTAGACTCTAAACCTAGTTTCCAAGGCCAGAGGGCAGCCAGTCAGGATTTGCAGATGTTGGGCTCAAAGTGTCTTTAGACAATAGAGTGAGGTCGTCAGTGTCTCTGTCCTGGTTATGAGCAGCGCATGGGCGATGCTGGTGTTTGGTGAGATTCCTGACTGGCCCTGGCTATTGCCACAAGTCCTTTGAAGTTCAAATCAAATTGTCTTACTCTGGCTTGCAGGGCTTTGGGACAAGACAACCTAGAGTCTCAATAGGATCTAGACCGTCAGGTTTTAGTTTTCAGTGACACCAAGTAAGCAGGGTGGGAGGAAAATTGGAAATACCAGTTACTGACAAAATGTGCGAGACAGCAGGATTCAGTTTATGAGGAGGTGACAAATAGCTCAAAGACCGTGAGCAGGACTAGATTCTGATAATTCACAAGGGTGGGTTATAGTTTTCCATTGAAACATAAAATTTCTGTCTATAGTCCCCCCCCGTTTTGATCATAGATAATCAAAATAAGATTAATCTTATTCACAAAGTAAGACTAGTCTCATTAAATTTGGCCTAATTATTTATGTAGATGCAGCGACAGTCAATGGTAATTGACCAAAATAAACCTTTAATGTTGGCTTTGCTGGAATGTTTATGGAGAATCTCAGATTGGGCTTTTAGAAACCGCTAGAGGTTAGGATGCTAAGCCAGTAACTTGTCATCATACTTCATCTACAGTACCTCTAGATTTGGGTAAATTTATCTCTAAGGTCACCAAAATATTCTAAGTTTCCTGGACCTTTCAGAAAGTAACATTTCGTATTTGCTTATCCTGTTTTTTCCAAGAGGGCTTTGTAAGCACTGGCTCCTTCATGTCAACCTTAGTTCCTTAAAACTGGTCATATCTGATTCTATGCACATCCTTCTCTACTATGACAGTCTAGGCAAAGCCTTGGTGGTATTACTAGTTTTTCTGATTATGTTCTGTTACAAGGAGAACAGATTGAGAAACTTGTGCATGGAAATAAAAATACTAAGAGTTTCTGAACTCTGAAGGGTCAGATGTTGGGGGAGAAAAAGACAAGTGTTTTGTTGTTGTTTACAAAAATAATCTACTAAATTCTTGTGAGTTGTAGCTAGTTTAAGAAAAACCTTATATCCAGAAAATAGAACATTAAAGAGCCAGCAAAGTTCCCAACTAAAAAAACACAAAAATGATTACCTTTCTTCATCAGTTCATTCAACCTAATCTAATTAATTAAAAAAAATTTTTTTAAGTTTATTTATTTTTGAGAGGGGTGGGGAGGGGCAGAGAGAGAGAGGGAGAAAGAGAATCTCAAGCAGGCTCTGCACCGTCAGCGTGGAGCCCGATGTAGGGCTCGAATTCACAAACCGTGAGATTGTGATCTGAGCTGGCACAGAGTCCAGATGCTTAACCAACGGAACCACCCAAGTGCCCCAACCCCATCTAATTAACTTTTGTTCCTTTTAATCTTGGGTAGCAGTTTTAGGAACACATCAGCTTCTCCACCAGCGTTCTGGAATCCTTTCTCAGGCCGGCAGCATGCAATACCACCAGAAGCTTGTACTCAGTATTGCCTGTCATACTGTTCCTGGGTCTCAGAGACAGTTCTTTTTGCTAAAGCCAAAGCCTTCTATCTAGTGGTTGATCACAAGAGCTTTCAGGAAAACATCAGAAAAAAAACAATAACAAACTGTGAATGATAAAAGACTTTAAAAATGGCTATAATCAGATCCTCTGAGAGTACTGGAATTATGATCACATTAGGGAAAGCATCAGGAGGCTATGTCATGAGCAGGAAAAGTAATGACAAATTGCTAGAAATTTCATAACATTTTACCTATACAAATATAAGCTAGGGAAGGTTAAGCATCTCTTTGTATTTGATGATGCTTTTCATGCAATTCAACATATCAAATAAACCTAATTGGTTATTGGAAACCTAATATCTTATTTTACTAGAAAAAGAAAAAAATCCTTTGAGATTTTCTAGAGGCCCTCTCAGAAATCTCAAAGCCAGTTTGAGATCAAGATTTTATTAAGGACTTGATTTTGGGAAGGCAAAAATATGAAAAGCTGTCAGAAATGTCAAAAGGTTTAAACACTTAATTCACCAGGATCACAGGGTCACTATGAAACAATACTTAATTATCCATTTAACCACAAGGACAAAAAGATTTCAAAAGTAAATATAGGATGTAACATCCTAATTAAAAATTGGCTTTTTTGTTTTAATTGAGAAGACTTAGTTCTCTTAAATAATTGAGGACTTGGGGCACAGGAAATTATGGTAAGACACAGAATAGTTGTTTCCTAGACACATTATTGAAAAGGTAAAGAAAAACCTTGTTCAATTTCTTTTCTTTTTATCCTTTTACTTTATTATTATTATTTTTTTAAATTTAAATCCAAATTAGTTGATATTAGTATAATAATGATTTCAGGAATAGAATTTAGTGATTCATCATGTAATATAACACCCAGTGCTCATCCCAAGTGCCCTCCTTAATGCCTCTCACCCATCTAGACCATCCCCCCACCCAACACCCCACCAGCGACCCTCAGTTTGTTCTGTATATTTAAGAGTCTCTTACAGTTTGTCTCCCACTCTGCTTTTATCTTATTTTTCCTTCCCTTCCCTTATGTTCATCTGTTTTGTATCTTAAAGTCCTCATATGAGTGAAGTCATATGATATTTGTCTTTTTCTGAGTGACTTATTTCACTTAGCATAATACATTATGGTTCCATCCAAATTGTTGCAAATGGCAAGATTTCATTCTCTTTAATTGCTGAATAGTATTCAGTAATTCAGTATAATAGTATTCCATTATACACACACACACACACACACACACACACACACACACACACACACATACACCACATCTTCTTTATTTATCCATTTTTCAGTCAGTGGACATTTGGGCTCTTTCCACACTTTGGCTCTTGTCGATAGTGCTGCTATAAACATTGGGGTGCATGTGCCCTTTTGAATCAGCACTTCTGTATCCTTTGGATACATATCTAGTAGTGCAATTACTGGGTTGTAGGGTAGTTCTATTTTTAATTTTTTGAGGAAACTCCACACTGTTTTCCAGAGTGGCTGCACCAGTTTGCATTCCCACCAGCAGTGCAAAAGAATTCCTCTTTCTCCACATCCTTGCCAACATCTGTTGTTGCCTGACTTGTTAATGTTAGCCATTCTGACAGGGGTGAGGTGGCATCTCATTGTGGTTTTGATTTGCATTTCCCTGGTGATGAGTGAAGTTGAGCATTTTTTCATGTGTCAGTTGGCCATCTGGATGTCTTCTTTGGAGAAGTGTCTATTCATGTCTTTTGCCCATTTCTTCACTGGATTATTTGTTTTTTGGGTGTGGAGTTTGATAAGTTCTTTGTAGATTTTGGATACTAACCCTTTATTTGATATGTCATTTGCAAATATCTTCTCCCATTCTGTCGGTTGCCTTTTAGTTTTTTTGCTGACTGTTTTCTTTGCTGTGCAGAAGCCTTTTTTCTTGATGAGGTCTCAATAGTTCTTTTTGCTTTTGTTTCCCTTACCTCTGGAGACATGTTGAGTAAGAAGTTGCTGCGGCTGAGGTCAAAGAGATAGTTGCCTGTTTTCTCCTCTAGGGATGGCTTCCTGTCTAACATTTAGGTCTTTCATCCATTTTGAGTTTATTTTTGTTTATGGGGTAAGAAAGTGGTCCAGGTTCATTGTTCTGCATGTCGCTGTCCAGTTTTCCCAGCACCACTTGCTGAAGAGACTGTCTTTGTTCCATTTGATATTCTTTCCTACTTTGTTAAAGATTAGTTGGCCATACATTTGTGGGTCCATTTCTGGGTTCTCTATTTTCCTCCATTGATCTGAGTGTTTTTGTGCCAGTACCATACTGTCTTGATGATTACAGTTTTATAGTACAGCTTGAAGTCCAGGATTATGATGGCTCCAGCTTTGGTTTTCTTTTTCAGGATTGCTTTGGCTATTTGGGGTCTTTTCTGGTTCCACACAAATTTTAGGGTTTTTTTTTTTTTTTTTTTTTTTTTTTTGTTCTAGCTCTGTGAAGCATGCTGGTGTTATTTTGGGTAGTATCTACATTTTAACGATATTTCTTCTTTCAATTTACGAGCATGGAATTTGTGTGTGTGTGTGTCTTCTTCAATTTCTTTCATAAGCTTTCTATAGTTTTCAGTGTATAGATTTTTCACCTCTTTGATCAGGTGTATTCTTAGGTATTTTATGGTTTTGGGTGCAATTGTAAATGGGACTGATTCCTTGATTTCTCTTTCTGCTGCTTTATTATTGGTGTATAGAAATGCAACTGATTTCTGTACATTGATTTTATATCCTGTGACTTTGCTGAATTCATGTATCAGTTCTAGCAGTTTATTGGTAGGTAGAGTCTTTGGGGTTTTCCACACAGAGTGTCATGTCATCTGCGAAGAGTGAAAATTTGACTTCCTCCCTGTCGATTTGGATGCCTTTTATTTCTTTATATTGTCTGATTGCTGAGGCTAGGACTTCCAACTGTGTGTTGAGTAACAGTGGTGAGAGTGGACATCTTTGTCATGTTTCTGACCTTAGGAGGAAAGCTCTCAATTTTTCCCCCTTGAGGATGATATTAGTGGCAGGTCATTCATATTTGGCCTTTATGGTCTTGAGGTATGATCCTTCTATCCCTTCTATCCCTTTTCTTGATGGTTTTTATTAAGAAATGATGCTATATTTTATCAAATGCTTTTTTTGCATGCAATTTCTTATTAAGAACATACCAGTAACCCAAAAAACTTTTGTCCTTTTCTGTGAAAGAAAACCAAACTCAGGGGTGCCTGGGTGGCTCAGTTGGTTAAGCGTCCAACTTTGGCTCAGGTCATGATCTCATGGTTCATGGGTTTGAGCCCTGCATCGGGTTCTGTGATGGCAGCTCAGAGCCTGGAACCTGCTTCGGATTCTGTCTCCCTGCCTCTGTGCCCCTCCCCTGCTTGTGCTCTGTCTCTCAAAAATAAATAAACATTGACAAAAAAAAAAAAAAAAAAAAAAAAACAAACCCAAACACAGGTTTTATACTGCTACACTGTTAATATTAAAGTTCACTTGGTGTTGTATGGAAACCACTTTGACAATAAATTTCCTATTTAAAAATAAAATAAAATAAAATAAAATAAAATAAAATAAAAAAATAAAGTTCACTTAAAAAACTTTCCCCATCAATCTTAGCCAGTTTGACCACACAAGGTAAGATTCTCTCTCTGTCCTCCACCCCCACCCTCCACACCATCCTTTACAACTTTTTATTTCTATTCAGGTTTTTGTCCTTCACTTTACTCTTTTTTTATTCTAGAAAGCCTTCACACCACCTCTACAGAATGACTTTAGGACAGAATTACTCTTTTTGTCCTTAACAAAATTGTCTCATATATTCCTTAAATATTCTGCATATGGAGTTTTTTCCATCACTCTTCCTATTTCTAATAGTTTCACTTATATATATTGATCATAGTTTTCAACACTTGATAACCTCTATTTTTCAGAGAAAACCAAGAGGTAGACAGTTTGTGAATTTCCTGTCACCTACCAGTGTTTTGTAGCATATTAGCAAATTTTATGAATATACTACTTTATAACCTCAAGAGCTATATTTCATAGTATAATTTCTCAATATGGCAAAAAGAACATATTTATTAACAGATCAAAATATCTTTAGTCTCTCTGTCATAATAAGAATCCAACAGTAGGTGCACCTGGTGGCTCAGTTAGTTAAGCATTGACTCCTAGTTTTGGCTCAGGTCATGATCTCATGGTTTGTGAGGTCGAGACTCATGTCCATGCAGAGCCTGCTTGGGACTTTCTCTCTTTCCCTCTCTCTCTGCCCCTCCCCCTCTCACATGCACTTGTGCTCTCTGTCTCAAAATAAATAAACATGAAAAAAAAAGAATCTAAAAGTATATAAACTTGTATTCAGTAATTAATGTTTCAGTGTTTTGTCTTTTTTTCTTTTTAATGTTTATTTATTCTTGAGAGAGAGAGACAGAGCGCAAGCAGGGAAGTCGCAGAGACAGACTCCAAAGTAGGCTCCAGGCTCCGAGCTGTTATCACAGAGCCTGACATGGGGCTCAAACTCACAAACTGTGAGATCGTGACCTGCGCCAAAGTTGGACACTTAACCGACTGAGCCACCCAGGCACCCCTCAGTGTTTTGTCTTACTTAGAAATGGTCTAGATATTCAACAGGTACATACCATTTAATGTAACTTAGTATAACTTTCGTTTCAAGCTATCAAAAACATTTTGGAAACTACTAAGTAGACATATTATAAAACACAGCTATTGTTGAAATAAAGCTTGTCAGAATAATAATTTAATTTAACTAAAATTAAATCTATACATTTTATAATCTTAAACATCTAGTAAATATAATATTAACTTACTTGACTAGAAAACCGACATAGAATAAAAATGTATGATTAGATTATACTCACTGCTGATAACTCAGAAGACACAACTGTTTTTATTAAACCGACTATATGAATCTCGTCTTGTTTATGAAAGATTTACCCAAATCACATGAACTTGAAAAACATTTGGGTTACTTTCTATATTTCTGAGAGTTTGGGGAATATTTAATTCATATAAGTTACGTTTTTAAAACTCATTTAGAATAGATCTTTTAATGGATTTTGTAAATTGTCAATACCATTCAGAAGTAACAAAATATCACATATACATAATATACCTATGCAAAAGTATAGACAGACACACATACAAATGGTCCCCAGTTTACCATGGTTTGACTTAGGATTTTTCGACTTTACAGTGGTACAAGAGTGATACATATTCAGTAGAAACCGTACTTCAACATGTGAATTTTGATCTTTTCCTGGACTAGTGGTATGCAGTATGATCCTCACTCATGATGCTGGGCAGGGGCCACGAGCCTCAGCTCCCAGACAGCCACGTGGTCACTGGGTCAACCTTTGCTATACCAGCTACCGTTGCGCACCCACACAGCCATTCTGTTTTTCACTTGCAGTACAGTATTCAATAACTTACATGAGCTATTTAACACTTTATTATAAAATAGGCTTTGTGTTAGATGATTTTGCCCAGCTGTAGGCCAATGTGAGTGTCCTGAGCACATGCAAGGTGGGCCAGGCTAAGCAATGATATTTGGTAAGTTGGGAGTGTTAAGTGTATTTTTAATTTACGGTATCTTCAACTTATGATGGGCTTATTGGGACACAATGCAATTTTGAGTCGAGAAAGATCTGTAGAGACCTTAACAGTAGAGACTGTCATAGTAATACAAAACTCACTAGTTTATGTAAGAGTTGTTTTTCAAATTCACTTTTCATCATCACTTTTATTCAAATTATGTTTCTAGCAGATAGAACAAGTGGTTAACCTGTTCAATGTAAGAACTAAAGCTTTTTATCAATATTTTTGGAGAGACCTTCAAGATCTTTTTATTTGCCCTGATGTGTAATGAAGGCTGTGGTTCAGCCTTAGGCAGTTAGTTATTTTAGTCCACTAAGAAGTTACTTTTTATTTTTTTGTATTTACTTTATTTATTTTTTTATTTTTGGGGGGTGCCTACAATCTTTATTTATTTTTAATAAAATTCATTGTCAAGTTGGCTAACATACAGTGTATACAGTGTGCTCTTGGTTTTCCATGATTCATCGCATACATACAACACCCAGTGCTCATCCCAACAAGTGCCCTCCTCAATGCCCATCAACCATTTTCCCCTCTCCCTCACCTCCCCCCGCCCCATTAACCCTCAGTTTGTTCTCTGTGTTTAAGAGTCTCTTATGGTTTGCCTTCCTCCCTCTCTGTAACCATTTTTTTCCCCTTCCCTCTCCCTATGGTCTTCTGTTAAGTTTCTCAAGTTCCACATATGAGTGGAAACATATGATACCTGTCTCTCTCTGACTGACTTATTTCACTTAACATAATACCCTCCAGTTCCGTTGCTGCAAAGGGCAGGATTTCATTCTTTCTCATTGCCAAGTAGTATTCCATTGTATATATAAACCACATCTTCTTTATCCATTTTTAAAAGCTGGAATATGCTAAGGAAAAAGGCATTGGAGGTTTGCTAAGGCGGGGGGCGGGGGGTGTTAATTGGAGCTTCTCAGGAAGAAGAATAAATTTCTCCTTTTTTTTTTAATTAATTTTTTTTTTTTAATCACAGGAGGCAATAGTACAAGTAAAAGCAAGACATCCCTTTGGCCTGAGAGCCAGCTATTTCCTTGGATGTTTGCATCTTAGAGAGATGCTTTCAGGACCGTGAGAAGATAGTTCTGAGGGGTAGAAGATTTACATCTCAAAGAGGGAGAGAAAGGATGCAAACTTTTAAAGTCACTGGTCTAAGAGGGTTTTGATGGGGACAAATAATGAATTCTCTAGGTAGCATGGAGCTTTTAGGAGCAGGCATTTTAAGGGAGGAGGGGTTTGGGAGGTGGGCAACATTATTTGTGCTGAGTCTGAAGTCTTGAGTGGGTCCACGTTGAGGCCTTAGTACAGAGGAGGGTTCAGGGGGGTCTGCCTGAGGAGGCTGAGGCCTGGGACAATTACTAATAAAGTGTTTATTCAGTGCAGCATAGTCCCCTTTTCCCATGTCCTGACTTTCCGTAGTATCTGCAAGCATCTTGAGATGAATAGGGGAAACTCTGGGATTGGGAAGAAGCATGGGTGGGCTTTGGGATACTTCCAGAACCACAATTAGGTTTTCTGTAAAGATTCGGTTAGTAAGGCGAGGACAGTTATTTTTAGTTCTTCAAAGAATAAGATGGCAGCCTTGATAATATTTAATTAAGGAGCTGGGCTACCCCCTTGACTGCATTAATTTGAATTCTTTATATCAATGAGAGGATTTCCAACTAAGGGGAAAACAGAAGATTCCTATGTTCTGAGATGTGTAGATTTAGAGCTGTGTGCCTTTGCAATATTTTTGTAAATTGTTTGGCGAAGACTTTAGGATATTTTCCTTCCTTCGGAGTATGTCATTCCACTTTAGCCCAATTAAACTTTGGAGGGAAGGCCTCTATGATAGCTCCTATCAGGCTCTGAATATGGGCCTCTGACTGGATCATTTGCAGGAGAAGGTGGTGGAGGGGAGTTCATGGTAGGGGCAGATTTTAATTTTTGTTCTAAATCTGATTTCTGTTCTAGAATTTTGCTAGGGGAGTCTTTAGGCTAGCTGTGATCTTTTGTGTGTGTTTGTGTCTTACCAGTTTGATCCTCCCATATTGGTAATATGACATTTGTTTAAGGTGAGAACTCTCTAAAATCCTTTTAAATATGACAGCTTTTCCAAATCAAAGGATCCATTGTTTAGCTATTGACAATTTAGGAACACCCCAGAGATACTTATTCCAAAATGTGACTCAAAGCCAGTAGGCATTTGGGGCGCCTAGGTAGCTTAGTAGGTTGAGCGTCTGACTCTTGATTTTGCTCATGTCATGATCTCATGGTTCGTGAGTTTGAGTCCCGCGTTGGGATCTGCCTTCAGCTCTTGGAGCCTGCTTGAAATTGTCTTCCTCTCTCTGCCCACCCCCAAAATAAATAAACTTTAAAACAACAACAACAAGAAAAAACCCCGTGGGCCTCTGAGTGTATGTAAGAACAGTGACAGTCCCAGAAATGTAGTCACTTCCTGCAAATTTCTAATCAATCATCTAGAATTTTGGAAATAGGATACCAAATAGATATTTGAGCTTTAAATAGAATTGATTTAATTGTTTTCAATAACTTAGAATTCTAGGAATAATAATTAAATGTTTAAAATTGGATTCATTTAAAATAAGGTAGTTTCCAACGATTCTTGTATTATATGGTAAAGATTCAGGACCAGTTGAGCTGTTGTTACTTTGACATACATAATAAGAATATAAGGTCTTTATCTAAAATTGGAATTATAAGGGCACCTGGGTGGCTCAGTCAGTGAAGCGTCTAAATTCGGCTCAGGTCACGATCTCACAGTTTGTGGGTTTGAGTCCTGTGTGGGGCTCTGTGTTGACAGCTCAGAGCCTGGAGCCTGCTTCAGATTCTGTGTCTCCTCCTCTGTCTCTCTGCCCCTTCCACACTTGCACTCAGTGTCTCTCTCTCTTTCAAAAAATAAACATTAAAAAATAAATAAATGACATTGGAATTATGAACAGAACCTGAATTTAATTCGATATAATTTTTTTTGCACTAGAAAATTAATATACTATCTTAGTAAAAAACACGTTTGTTTTTTTTTTAATTAATGAATTCATCCATCCTTAGAACATTTTTAGGAGAAAAATTGTGGCATAATATAGCACAGGGAAGAATAGCACTCTCTGCCACTTTATTTTCCATACTGAAAAATATTAAATGCAAAGTGTACAGTAGTAGAAATCTATATTCCTCTGAAGCACAGGTGTAACTGCACATATTTGTAATGGGTTTGTGAAACTTTAGAAATAATAATGCTCCAATTGTGTGCTCATCCTGTTAGGAATAAATCTTTGGAATTTTAATTCATGTGTGAGATTCGGACTGCAGTAGAATAGTTGAAATCCAGTCTGTGATTAATATTTGGACCTATTTGTAAGTATGGGGTTTTTTGTAATTAATGTATCCTGATGGTTTATAGATTCTTACATATCTCACTGGGAAGATACGTGGCCCGCAATTCAGATGTAATGGATTTCGGTCTTCCTCTGTATCCATCTCCTTTAGGAAGTCCTTAGAGTATAACCTTAACAGGTGCATTTTGTTCTTTTCCCCTATGGCTGTGGAAATGCCATCAGGTTGGTGGTTACTGGGATAAATCCTGCAGCACGGTGACTCAGTTGAAGGAAGGTCTCAACCGAATCCTCTGCCTGATCCCCTACAATGTGATCAGTCAGTCTGTGTGGGAGTGTATTATGCCCGAGTGGCTGGAAGCCATCAGAACAGAAGTCCCAGATAACCAGTTAAAAGAATTCAGGGAAGTATTAAGGTGGGTAAGTAGTTTAATGAAGCCACCACAATTATAATGATGTCTGACATTTATTGAGCATGGAATGTGTGCCAGGAACGGTGTTAAGTATTTTATATAATCTTGTTTACTTTTTAACAACCCTATAGAGAAATCTGAAGGTGCAAAATGAAGCAGTTGCAATAAACTGTGCTAAGATGACCTGGAATTGTCGAGAAAAAATTTGGTTCTGGTGGAATAATAGATACACCATATTGTTTGTTTATTTTCAAATATAATTATGATTTGAATAAAGTGGGGAGAATGCAAGGGGATAATGTTTTTAGATGCTGGGGAGCAACTCTAATTCCTTAGAAATGCAATTCTTTCTGTTAAGCCTGATATGAGTATAAACACTAATGTTATTAACAACAGTATGAATTCTTTATTCTAATGAAATAAACTATTATAGTAAAATGAAACATGATAATAATATTTGGAACACAGCCCAATCTAAAGTGTTTGGCTCCCCAAATAAGATACAGTTAAAAAATGCAACTCAACCCTGATATGTGCCCATTGGTCATTTACTTTTGTTGCTCTGCTTTCCAGCAAAATGTTTGACATTGAGCTCTGTCCTCTACCTTTTTCATTGGAAGAAATGTTTGGCTTTATTAGTTGTCGGTTCACAGGATACCCTTCCTCTGTGCAGGAACAAGCTTTACTGTGGCTTCATGTGAGTAAATGGTACCTTTAATCATTTGGGGCAATAGTTCTTAGCCTGGGAATTTAGATCCCTGGGTAGAGGAGCGGGGAGTTATTGCAGAGTCTATAAATTTGCATGTTTGCTGAGGGTAGTCTATAGACTAATAACTCCTTGCATAGGTAAATAACTATATGTCGTATATATGTGTCTATCATTATGGTTAGTAGAGTACAGATTTATGCAATACTATTACTGAATTCATAATAGCTTTTGGTCCTTATGTATTTTTCCATCAATAGATTCTAAAAGTATAATAGGCTGTCTTGTGGGGTTCTTTTAAATCTTTTGATATTAAATAGGTGCTTTACTTGGGAAGGTTGAGAGCTGCTGCCTTAGGGAGTAGCATGAGCTGCTGGAATGCCTTTCTCCCCGGTCTGCACTTGTAACTCCAGCTTATCCTTAAAGCCCAACTCAAAAATGATCTCATCTATGAAGTTTTCTTCACACCCCCATTTTCTCTTTGGAATTCACTATTCCTTCCCCCAGTACTCATACAGGCTCCTTGTGTAAATTTTATTCAGCCTAATATTTAGTTCATTTTTGTCTCTTCTCCTGATTGCAAATGCATGGAGTGCAGGGACCAGGCAGGGCTTTTCTCATTTCGAAATCATATCTCCCTTCATCCTTTCCTCTCAACATCTGGCACAGGCCTTGTATTTATTTGATGAATGTTCTTAAAAATTCATTAAATTGAGTTGAATGTCTGTCAGAAAGTTTGGCTAGTTTCAAAAAAGGAGGCCAGAGTCAATGTTTAGGTTCGCTATGGGTGCAGATACGTTGCTGTATCACAGAAGGATGAATTTTCAAGTCATGAAGATGCCTTTCTGGGTTCTAAACTGAGGAACAATATTTTTCACAACTGAGAAAGAGTAAAGGGACCATTTTTAAAAAAGTACCTTTTGGACCCAGAATTGTAACATTTCATCCCCAAGCAGATCTCAGCAAGGTTATCTCTCATTTTAGGAAAGCCAGTCCTTCTACAGATGGCTAGGTGTTATTACTCAGTTACATGCCCTTTAGGCTGAGTTCTGTAGGGGTGAGCAGAAAGGGCTCTAAACTTCTGTCCTCAGCACGGCTAGAGCAATTACAGCTGCATGTTTTATGGACTGGGCTTTCCCAGAGTTCTGGTTTGAAGACAGGGTTCTGCAACTGAAGGAGGTTTTAAACCTCTGGTCTAACATTTGGGGAACAGAGTGAACAGTATAGTGATTGGAGCCGACTCATTTATTAATTAATTGTGGAAACATTTATAGAGTTCCTCTGTGCCAGGCATCGTAATTGGCACTGATGAAAATGAGATAAGAGATGGTCCTGTCCTCACACTTCCTTAAAGCTTCAGGGAACTCACAGCGGGAGAGACAGTATCAAACAGTCAAATATAATGAAAAGTAATCATTGCTCTAATAAATGTATGTACAAAGTTCTAAGGAAGCAGAGAAGAGGGATGAATTAATTCTGTCTGAAGGAAAGATGCATCTATTTCCAAAAATTCATTACAGATAAAGTCACTTGACTTTGGCAGAGGGTACCTGAGCTTGTATCAGAAAGCAAGGTCAGATGGCGCAGTCAGATCAGAGGGAGGATGGACTGGAGGAAGATCGCACACAGGTTACACTAGTCCAGGAGGAAGATGATGAGTAAGGCACTAGCAGTGCTATGGAAAAGAGGAGACAATGTCAAGAGATGCTTAGAAGTTTTAATAGAAATAACATGGCAGTTTATGGGTTGGGGGGAGTGGGGAAGATAGAAGGTCCAATAATAACTTTGAGTTTTTACTATGAAAAATTGAGGTTGGCTGTGCTGATAGAATATATGTAAGGCTAAGTATCCTTATGTTCAGTAGTTCACTTTGGGAAAAAATGTTAAATGCAGTTTTTTTTTTTTTTGAGTTTTAAAGTTTATATTTTGGGGGGATATATGCCTTTTTTCCCCAGGTATTATCGGAGTTAGACATCATGGTTCCACTTCAACTATTGATAAGTATGTTTTCTGATGGAGTTAATTCTGTTAAAGAACTGGCAAATCAAAGAAAATCAAGAGTCAGTGAACTGGCAGGGAACCTTGCAGCTCGAAGGGTAATTATTGCCACAACTGTTTTTGTCTTACTTGTTAAGATTTTGTCAATTATACCAGGTCTAAAAGTAGCATCATAGTAAAATTCTCTAAAAATGCTTTTTCATCCCATCTCACTCTGTTAATCTTTTAAGCACATTAAATAATAGAAAAGATTGATCTAAGATATGTTCTGTATAATCTACAGTCAATAAATTATTGAGTTTTCATTTTCCTTTGAGTTTTCTCCTGCACATACCTATTAGCTATCTCTCATCCTTGATGAAAGCAAAAAGAGTAGCTTTGAGGTATTCTTTTTTTTTTTTGTTTCTTTTGGTCTCCTGGTGAATAAGAATTCTTTACCAGTTGTTAGGCAGATCAGTGCTTCACTTTGGGGATGAGGAGTTTGGGTGTTTTGTTCTATCATGTTTTGAGAAGATGTGGTCATCTGATGGTTACTGTGAGTGATGCTGTCACTGTGGACCAACTGAGCCCATTTTGGGGGGCCCCTTTTTACTTCTGTGAATGAGAAAAGTCAGCATAGTCTAGTCCGAGGTGTAGGAAAACTATTGGGAATTTCTGATAATATTTTTGTGGAGGACATGATAGAGCTTCTGTTGGTGTGCTGACATTCCTAGACCAGGATCAGTTCTGGAGAGGTTCACTCTCAATGTGATGGTAGGCAGGGACTGTTCGCAACTTTCCCTTGTCAGCCTCTCCATACCACTTTTTCTTACTGTCATTCTACCTGATATCTAGGGACTAGAAAATATATCAGAATCATGGGATTATAGTTTGTATTCAGTGCTCTCTTTTGATTTTTAATCATCATTACTTTTCTTGTCTGCCTCATAAGAACCAGCTGGCAAACATTTTTATGTTGTTTCTTTCTTCTGTAACCTTTAATATTACATAACTTAATTGGTGCCTTATACTGTGCAATATATTCACAGTGAACCATAGCACAGAACTGTGTGAGGCAGTTGGAGAAGAGCTCATTGTCCTCATTTTATAAATACTTAGCCTGAGGTTCAGTGAGTTGAGGTGATTTGCCGTAGACAACACTATCAATATCCAGATATTCTGACTCTTGGTGGGGTACTCTTTTTCTTTAGTTTAAATATTGTGTTCAAGGAACTCTCTGGTTATTATATCTTTAAGAGAGAAAATATGATTTCAGAGTGATATACAGGTATGTCAGTCAGGGTCCTGGTACAGAATTTATCCTAGATGGTTCAAATGAAGGGACTTTCATGGAGACTTTGCCTATAGAGTTATGGGGAAAGTTAAGGGAGCAATAAGGGTTGGTTGAGGCACCTAGACATCAGCAACAGCTCAGTAGGAAGCCATTAGACCCCTAAGGCTGAAGGAACAAGGAAAAGAGTTCCTGGAGCCCATTGAGCGCTGAAATTTTAAGGAAGGGCTGGCTGGAAGAGTAGTGGAGAGATTGCCAGAGATGTAGCATCAAAGCAGGCAGAGGGTGGGAGATACACGTCTACCTCTCTCTCCATCAGCTTCAGGGCTTCTGCTGGTATCTCCCACTGATTGACCCCAACTGGAAGCCAGCTTGCAAGAAAGCTGGGAAAGACTCCATCCTTGGCATCCTTGGGCATAGAGCAGGGCAGAAGAGGGCAGTGAGGGGCTTGGGTAGGCAAATGGAGAATAATCAGTACAACCAGTACAACAATTTGACATATATTGTTTTCCCATGATAGTTTGATAATTGTACTATCCAGATGCCATTCTTCTTTAATCAGTCATGTTAAACTGAGATTTTGTGCTCATGATTCTCAAACTGATCTTGCAATATCTGGTTATGGTTTTAGGTTGATGCAAACAATTTACTTTAATTGGAAATGTGTGATGGGATGAACAATATAATGGCAAAGACAGCTGCCTTCATTCTTCAGGGTGCTGATGTTTCATTCACCTGACAGTCACAAAGTTTAGATGATTTTATTTCTTGTTTTTATATTTTGAGAAGATCCATAATACTTGAAAGTACTAATGCTATTGACTAAGGAAGGAAATCAGTGTGACAGCTGGAAATACCTTCCATGAGTCTCCAGATATTTTATATAAGCCATTTTAGCTTCTGTGAGTTCACTTATGTGTGTTGATGTTCTTTCTTCTAGGTGAGTGTTGCCTCTGATCCTGGCCGACGAGTTCAGCACAATATGCTGAGTCCATTTCATAGTCCTTTTCAGAGTCCATTTCGGAGTCCTATGCGTAGTCCATTTCGTAGCCCTTTCAAGAATTTTGGACATCCAGGAGGAAGGACTATTGACTTTGATTGTGAAGATGATGAAATGAATCTAAATTGTTTCATCCTCATGTTTGATCTTCTCCTGAAGCAGGTAGCTGAAGCATGAGCTTCCTTTAGTTCAGAGGTGAAGAATAAGGGAAAGCATTGTATAGTGATTCTTGCTATGTGTTTGACATCTTCATACTTGCTGAAATGATGCAACATCACTCAAGACATTTTGCAAACTCCTTTTGGGATTCCCTAGAGTCTGAAAAATACTTGTATGAATATCTGCAATAATGTTGACATGTGAGAATGCATATGAATTTTAGAAACACTCTAGCATCATTAGATGCTGTTGAACATAGATCTGTTGAACATAGTTCTGTTGAACAAATTTGGGGAACTGAGTCATGCTATTGTTAGAAAGAGCAAGGTACAACTCTATAGTGATGGGCTGATTTAAATATATTCTAGAAATTGATTTTTGAAGGTAATTTTAAAAGACAAGTTTAAAAGTCTGGTCGGGAGAACATTTCTTTGTAACTTTTTATTTTGAAATAATTTCAGGCTTGCAGAAAAGTTGCAAGGATAGCACAAAGAATTCCCAAATACTCCTTCCCCAGATTCTCCAGATGTTAACACTTACCACATTTATTTCTGTTGCTCTTAATCTGTATATGTATGTATGAATTGTAGAATTTTTAAAATAAACCACTTGAGGGTGAATTGCAAATATGGTGCCCCTTTATCCTTAAATACTTCTGAGTGTATTTCTTAAAAAATAAGGACATTCTCTTATATAACCAAGTACAAAATAAGGAAATCAATCAAAATTAGGAAATTAATATTGTTATAATACTATTATCTATTATCTGACCCACAGAAACTAATCATTTTTTAAATTGATATAATGATTATATCTCTATAGCAAAAGAAAAAAAATTTTTTTTGATGTAGGACACAACCCAGCATCACTTCGTTGCAAATATTTGTCCTGTCTCATTAGTCTTTGTTAATCCAGAGCAGTTCTTCAGTCTTTGTTCATCTTCCATTTTCTTGATTTTTGAAGAGTACAGTCCAGTTATTTTAGAATGTTCCTCAATTTGAGCTTGTCTGATGTTTCTTTATGAATCTATTTGGGTTAAGCATTTTTTGGCAGTAACACTACTAGTGTGATTTTATATCCTTTTCAGTGCATTATATCAGGAGGCAGGTGACATGATAATGTTGCCTTACCTGGTGGTGGTAACTTGGGAAGGTGATTTCTGCCAAATTTCTCTACTCCAAAGCCACTATTTCCCCCTTTGTAATTAACAAGTAACTTGCAGGCTGAGATTTCCTGTTTCTCATCAGACTTTTACCTAATAGTTTTAGCATCCAGGGCTGATTCATGCCTGGATCAATTATTACTATTATAGTTACCGAATGATAATTTTCTAATTTTATCATTTCTTTTAATTTATTAGCTGGCATTCTACTGAGGAAACAGTTTCTCTTCTCTCCCATTTCTATGTTTATTTGTTTTTTTATCTGCATGTACACATGAATTCTTATTTCATTCAGTGAGTTAAAATCTGTTACTATGATTATTCATTTTGGTGTTCATATTGTCCTGTATTTGACCAGTGGGAGTCCCTTTAGACTGGCTCCTGTGTTCTATTGACATATCCCAGTCATTCCTTGAACACTTCCTCAATTTCTGGCATAACAAGATGTTCCAGGGTCATTTTATGTTTTCCTCACCCCAACCTTGAAATCAGCCATTTCTCCAAGGAGCCCTGGTTCCTCTTAGTGGATAATGGATAAATGGTATTTAGAAACCAAGATCTGGACGTTAGGTGAGGAGCAGCATTTTTTTTAATGTGTAAAATCTCACAAAGTGATGTTTAAAAAACAACTTTTTAAAATGTCCTACGTGATTTTAAAAATAATTCCCATTGTTTGTCTTGTGTTTAGAGTCTTTTTAGAAGAATCCATGGAAAGCAATATATATTCATGGTCTATAATTCTTATCATCTTTAAATAACTTAATATTTTTGTTAGTAAATTTTATCCCCATTTAGTATGCCAGTGGAATATTGGACAAAAGGACCAAATTCCTTCTTCTTTTTTCTCTTTCTTTCTTTCTTTCTTTCCTTTTTTCTTTCTTTCTTTCTTTTTTGTTTTTTGGTTTTTTTTGGCCTTTATTTTGATGTCTTTCAGATGGAGTTACAAGATGATGGGATTACGATGGGTTTAGAGCACAGTTTATCAAAGGACATTATTTCCATTATAAACAATGTCTTCCAAGCTCCCTGGGGGGGCTCCCACACCTGCCAGAAGGAAGAAAAGGCAATTGAGTGTAACTTATGTCAGTCTAGTATTCTCTGCTATCAGCTTGCTTGTGAACTCTTGGAGAGACTGGCTCCTAAAGAAGAAAGCCGGCTGGTGGTAAGAAGTTAAAAAAATGAGGTTGCCCTTGTCTGATAGTGATAATGCCTGTAAAAGCATGTATAATGGTGTCTTCTTCCAATATTACATTATGCTCTATGCTGAGTTATATGTGAGACTGTGGTAAAAGAGAAATTTTCCTGTTCCTTCCACCAACTTATGCTCGTGGAAAGGGATATGAGCTGGAGCTATATCATACAGAATTCTTGAGTCTTGAGTTAGTGTTGTGGAGCATCCATTCATACAATTTTCATAAATACAAAGCATTACTGGTATTCGAGAAATAACTTTTATCACAAAGTTCAGATAACAGTGAAAATATAAAATATACGTATCAAATATCGAGGACATAGATTGGATATGGGTATTGAGAATTCCTAGGTAACCCTGGTTTGGAAAACCCATTGACTTCATCAACAACTGATAAAGGCTTTGCTTCATTTCCTACTTTCCAAGAAAACTGTTTCAATAGGAAACAACTAACATATGCCATTCATTAGCTACTCCATACATTAGTTATTTACTGTTTAGCCAGTTTTCATTTAAGACACACACATCACCAAAATACCCTCACACCATCAAAGGTAGATGGATCTGTATTATTCGGGCCTTTGTTTACTTTCTTCTCTTTTTCTTCCTTTCCACTAATATTTATCTAAGTAGAAAGAGACTTCTTAAAAAAATCTTTTTGAGGTGTAACATACATACAGTAAATTTTTTCTACAGTTTTTAAATACCTTTCCACCTACTGAACTCATTTGTCCTATGTGTTGCAAAATAACATCCCTGTAGTATGGTCTTTCAACATTGTCATTGGGTACTTAACCAAAAAAAAAAGTCACAGTTCTAGATGATGTGAAAACAAATTAAAATTGGACATCTGGGTGGCTCAGTCGGTTAAGTGTCTGACTTTTGATTTCAGCTCAGGCCATGATCTCATGGTTCATGAGTTCAAGCCCCACATCAGGTTCCATGCTGACAGTCCTTTTCTTTCTGCCCCTCCCCTTCTTGTGCTCTCTCTCACTCTTTCTCTCAAAAATAAATAAACTTAAAAAAAAAAACCCAAATTAAAATCAAGAAGCTTAGAGTCTAATCAAGGAGATGTTTAAATAAATGAAAAACCGTTAGACACAGTGATTAGTGTGCTGGGTGAGGTCTGAACAAGGGGACTGTGGGGGCAGACAAGGGTCAGCATATCCAGCCTGGAGGTATGGTAGGAAGGAGAGAGCTCCTGGGTTCATATCTGAAAGGAGTGGAGTTAATGAAAGGAAGGTGGTAGGAGAGAAGGACTTTTGAGACCCAGAAAACTCTCTGTTTTAATGATACAGAAGAAAGCAGGGAATGATACATTCGGGAAACTGCAAGCAGTTCAGTGTTGCTGGAGCAGTGAGCAGAATGGGAAAGTAGTGAATGAAAGCTGAGTCAGGGAAGATGGACTCGGTCTTATTTTCACATTCATTAAGGGCTCTGCCTGCCAAACTAAGAAGTTTGAATTTTGTCTTGGTGAATGGGGGACTGCTGAAGAATTTAATCAGGGTGGTGATACAATGTGATGAATCTGAGAAATTCATTCTGCCATTGGAGAAGAGGGATTGGAGGATTTGGGCCCTGGGGACAGGCATCTAGTCAGAAGGTTAATGTGGTCACTCAGGGAGGAAATGGGCAAGTCTGAATTAAAGCGATGGTGGTGGGGATAAGAGAAGGGGCAGGCCTGGTGGATTTTTAGGAAAGAGAATCATCAGTGCTGATTTAGTTGGCATTGAGGTATGCAAAAGTTGAGGACAAACCCATGTTTTCTGGCTTGGGAACTGATAATGTTGCCGTTTATAGAAGATTTTTACTGGTGTACAAGTGATCTTTTTGACAGGAGTGGGCATGACGCGGGCACATTCAGACATGGTGGATTGGGATGCCTTCAGATATCCTGGTGAGGTTGTCATGACCAGCGGGTATGTGGATCTGGTTTTAGGAAGAAGGTCAGAAGTAGATAAAAGTTTGGAGCCGCCAGCATATTATGTTGGGATGCATAGAATGAGAAAAGAGCCTCGCTAGCATTCTGGGAAGTACCAACTGTTTAGAGGGAAAACAGGAGAACTGATGACCAGAAACAATTTGAGAAGGTGCCAGAGACACAGGGGAAGAGCCAGGGGAGAACAAGAACTCCAAAACCAAGGTAGGAGGCAGTTTTAGAAAAAAAGGAATAGTCGCTCACATGAAGAGAAAAGAGGAAAAATAAAGGATTGAATGTGCCCGGGGATTTTGAGATTGAGGGTCCTCTATGCCCTTGGGGATGGGAGTAACCATGGATTCCAGTAGTGTGTGTTTAAGAACAGAATCAGCTGAGGGTGTGGCTGCATGAAGTACAGACTTCTCTTTCAGGGAGGGAATGAAAGGGTGAAGGTGATGGAGGCAGATGTCCCGAGCCCTACCCTGTCCCCAGCAGGCTGTCTCTACTGTGTCCATTTTCCCAGCACCATCCCAGGAAGCGAGGAATAAGCAGAAGTGTGGAGGAACTGAGCCATCCAAATAATCTCCCATGTGCATGATGCTTTTGACATTTGTCATGTGCTGGAAGTAACAAATTTGGAGGTGAACCCAAAGGATTCTGTTCTCTCTCAAAGTTTTATGGGAGAGATGCCCATCAATAAAAGAGGGCTGTGCCCTAGAATGCATGGTCTTCACTGTGCATGTCAGCCCCCTTCGCTCTTTAGTTCTCTTCCTGGGACAGGCAGGGGATAAAAGGGCGATGATGTGACATGGGGGCTAGCAGGAGGCTTAAGCTAGTATGCAAGATGGACAACACCAGTCCCTGCCACACAGCAGGATGATTCCAGACACGTGGGTAATGTTGAGGAGTCAGTAAATAGCAGGAAACTCTTTACCATATCGAATTTCATGCAACTCACTTTATAGTTTGATTTAGTATCTTGCTCATGGGTGACCTAGGACAGGTTTAGCCTTAACAAAATTGTGAAGTTGGCAGAGATATTCTTCAGGGCCCTCCCAGCCATTGTGCTCATTTTCTTGTGGGTGTCCTAGCACTTCATCCGTCTTGATCTCCTCACTTTGAGCTGGCTGTCAAATAATTCTCGAGAAAATGTGTAGTGGTTCAAGTGTTACCAAAATAGTATGATTTTAAAAGAGGATATTTGAAGTGGGACTTGAAGGAAAGAAGAAGGCTGGTAGAAGGATAATTGGAGATGGATGTTTTAAGTGGCAGCCATAGGAGTGCTCTCTCTCACTTAATCTTTCCAATTTCACCTGTATTAGTAGCTTGTTTTATACATATATATTATATATGACATGTATTATCTATAAATATATTGTGTTCAGGATATTCACATAGCTGTGCAGCCAATCTCCAGAACTTTTTCATCTCGCATGACTGAACTTCTATATCCCCTAAACAGTAGTTCCCTGTCGTCCCCCTTCCTCTTAGTCCCTGGAAACCACCATTGTATTTTTCTGCGTCTCTGGATTTGACTTACTGTAGAGACCTCATATATCTAGAACCATGCGATAACTGTCCTTTTCATGATTAGCTTATTTCACCTAGCACAGTGTCCTAAAGGTTCATTCATGTTGTAGCATGTGTCAGACTTCCTTCCTTTTTAAGGCTGACTAATGTTTCACTGTATGTATATAACACATTTTGTCTATCTGTTCATCTGTTGATGAACACTTGGGTTGCCATACCTAACTCTCTTTAACTCACATGTTATAGCAATTTCTTGCTCCTAAAAATTTGGCTTCTCTGGACAACCAGTGTTTGTGTCTTAATATACTGCTGTGAGCCCTTTATTATTCCCTGCTAATTAAGTCCTATTATTGAACAAAATGTGCATGGATTGGAATCACTTGGTGAGTGAGACAGGCTCATAGGGAAAGCCGACCTAGGCCGATTTAGCAATGTTTTTGAGATTTTTCCATATTTATTTCAAGGGAATGAACATGTTTTGGTAACAGCTGACCCAAATCTCCTTTAATTAGTATGGAAAGAAACTCACATTTCTTCTGAGGCAGGTGCATTTGCCCTTTGGGGCTCAGTACAGGGCTGGGACACAGCTGGCACTCAGTCGATCTTTATTGAACTTAGCGAAACCATTCATTACCTCCCCAACAGGCTGCTCACCTGGCTGCTTGTCGTATCTGTTTCAGGAGCCCACAGACAGCCTTGAGGACAGCCTCCTTTCTTCCAGACCAGAGTTTATTATAGGCCCTGAAGGTGAGGAGGAGGAGAATCCAGCAACCAAGCATGGGGAAAACCCAGGCAGTCGCGCCGAGTCCACGGAGCATGCTGGTAGGTGAACTCTGGCATATCCCAGTTTGCACAGGCCTAATGTTCAGAGCCCTGGTTTTTTAGATTACTGTCGACTTGGGCAAGTTCAGGCTTGGTGTCCCTAGTGGAGACTGGTGCAAATGAACCATTTCCCCTCAGATTATGAAGTGAGCAGGTCCAGGATGTGCTCCTAGTAGAGCCGCGGTCACTGAGCATCTTTCTGGCAGCACGTGCTTCTTATCAACAAAACCTGTCATGTTAGCAGCACCTTCCTACTTATGGCGTATCATGTTCTCACTGGAGAAGTAGCTCTGATCCAAAGCTGAACGACTGGAAAGGAGGGTTCTGGCACTCTCGACAGCCATGTAGGGCATTTGGCCAAAGCAGAGGGTTTTGGGAGAGAGCCAGTGGAACTTGAGCTCATGCAGCTTCTGTGCCCCAGGCCCTAAAGGAAGCAAGGATTTCACTTATGATCCAATAACCTGTTTGAAGTTCTCTCTGTCTCCCTCTGCCCCTCTTTCCTGCTCTCTCTCTCTCTCAAAAAAAAAAAAAAAAAAAAAAAAAAGATATTAACATTCAAGTGCAAGATTGCTAATGAACTATTTAGTGTATATGCTAAGAGAGTTTGACTCCTGTTGTCTCTGGTTCCAGTAATTGCCAAAACTTAGAATAGTGATTTGAAAACATTTTAGATTAGTTTTTGCATCTGGCTAACTTGTGAATTCTTTTCTCTAGCATGCCTCATGTACCATAGACCACCATCCCCACTGTAGGAGCAAAGGTATTAGACTCACAGGAAAATAAAATCATGAGTAGTTGTTCTGATTTCAATATGCCTAACTTCTTTAAAGAAAATATTTTTTAATGTTTATTTTCGAGAGAGAGCATGAGCAGGGTAGGGGCGGAGAGAGAGACACACACACAGAATCCAAAGCAGGCTCTAGGCTCCGAGCTGTCAGCACAGAGCCCAGATCAGGGCTCGAATTCACAAACTGTGAGATCATGACCAGAGCCGAAGTGGGTCACTTAACTGACTGAGCCACCCAGGCGCCCCTCCAGGTGTCTTAAAGAAGTTAGGCATATTCAGTGGTGCCTAAGTGGCTCAGATGGTTAAGCAACTGACTTCAGCTCAGGTCATGATCTCACTGCTTGTGAGTTTGAGCCCCATGTCAGGCTTTGTGCTAACAGCTCAGAGCCTGGAGCCTGCTTTGGATTCTCTGTCTCCCCACCACCACCCCCCCCCCCCCGTCCCTACCCTGCTCATGCTCAGTCTCTCTTTATCTCTCAAAAATAAATAAAACATTAAAAAAAATTCCCTTTGGCATGAGTCCATGGGATAAATTCCTCCTTAGGTGCTAATACAACCTGAATACCTCTCTTTAATACCTTCTTATCTCCTTTTCAATAAGGAAGGCATACCTAGTCAGACACGAGGCCCTATAGGTAGCAGCCAAACTCTCTGACCACAGGAGCATAGGGCTGGGATGGGGTGGCTTTAGGGAGTCAAGGACATCTGAATATATGGTGGGCTACAGTGGAAAAGGGAAGCTGAGAACCCTGAATCTAGAAGGTTTCCTGAAATTGCATCATAGAAGGGATATATGCTACCCTGGAAAGCCAATAAAAGCATTACATGACATGCCTTTTAATGTAGTATATATTTATTTCTACTCCTCTTGGTTTTATGGTCTTTATCAGGTCATGAGTGGTGGGAAAGGAAGAAGTATGCTAACCTTTGTGTAATAATTTCTTCACAGCAATAAAGAATGACACTGAGAGAAAGTTTTGCTACCAACAGCTTCCAGTAACTTTGAGACTAATATACACCATTTTCCAGGTATGTTTTTTGAGATATTTAAGGGTTTGCTTTGGTGGCATTGCTATTTAGGGTAACTCAGTAACCATGTGGTTCTGTGCATAGGAAATGGCTAAGTTTGAAGAGCCAGACATTCTTTTTAATATGCTCAATTGCCTGAAGATTCTCTGTCTACATGGAGAGTGTTTATACATTGCTAGAAAAGACCATCCTCAATTTTTAGCCTACATTCAGGATCATATGTTGATTGCAAGGTAAGTCTTCCTGTTTGTTTGTTTCTATTTTAGACCTTAGCTATGAAAATCAAAGTTAGGACAAGTCTTACCAACTCATTTGGGTTATTTCTGGGAGCCTGGACAGCCCAATTGCCTATAGGAATGACTTTTTTTTTTTTAACTTCAGTATATCATTTATTATATTTTAGGGCAGTCTCGTTAATCTTATAATTATCTTTGTTTTTCTCCAATGTCTATTTTTCTTAAAAGACTTTATTTAGATTTTTTTTTAATTTCAAATTTCATTTGGGTTTTGATGAAATTTGAAATAAATGTATAGATTAATTAAGAACATGTCCTTTAAAAAATTATAAGACTTCTCTATTCAAGTCCTCTTTTATTTTCCTCAAATGTTTTTCATTATTTTCATTCTGTCTTTTTTGTTGTTGTTGTTCTTTTCCAGAAAGAAATTTTAGTGTTATTACAAACCTTATTTTTTTCCACTCATTATATTTTCTGATTACAGCTAAAGTTTAGGAAACTCCTGGTTTTTGTATTTTTACTTACCTTACGAGTTTAATCAGTTCATTTTTATTAGCTTTTAAAAACATATTGTAGGAATGCCTGAGTGGCTCAGTTGGTTGAGCATCTGACTCTGTTTTGGTTCAGGTCATGATCTCACAGTTTCATGGGTTTAAGCCCCAGGTCGTGCTCTGTGCTCACAGTGCTGAGCCTGCTTGGGATTCTCCCTCTTCCCCTCTCTCTCTGCCCCTTCCCCACTTGTGCTGTCTCTTTTTCTCTCAAAATAAATAAATAAACTGTAAAAAAAATTTTAAAAACATATCGTAGGCACTGTCTTATGTTTGCCTGATAAATTTTTGTCTATTCCTTTGTATCAATAAAATTAATTGGCATATCAATATTGAACAATCAATAAATAATGGATAGTTAATGATCAATATCATTTCACTTTAATTTATTTTCTGTCTTCTGCTAATAGGGACTGAACATTCTTTGTTTTTATTGTCATAGGTATAACTTCTATTTCTTTGATTGAGTCTGATTTTTAAGTATTTAAACATGAGGAATAGTAATTTTGTTTGCTAGATTCTTTATTTATTTATTATTTTTTAAATATAACTTACTGTCAAATTGGCTTCCATACAACACCCAGTGCTCATCCCAACAAGTGCCCTCCTCAATGCTCATCAACCACTTTCCCCTCTCCTCCACCCCCCATTAGCCTTCAGTTTATTCTCTGTGGAATACTACTTGGCAATGAGAAAGAGTGAAATCTGGCCATTTATAGCAAGCAATGTGGATGGAACTGGAGGGTATTATGCTAAGTGAAATAAGTCAGTCAGAGAAAGATACCATATGTTTGCACTCATAGGTGGATCTTGAGAAATTTAACAGAAGACCATGGGGGAGGGGAAGGGGAAAAATGCTAGATTCTTTAGAAATAGAAAAGGCAAAAAAA
Organism: Panthera tigris; assembly: GCF_018350195.1. Lineage (NCBI taxonomy): Eukaryota > Metazoa > Chordata > Mammalia > Carnivora > Felidae > Panthera > Panthera tigris. The sequence goes on from NC_056665.1 coordinate 135,719,479, forward strand.
GGAATAGTTAGTAATCAGTTGTTGGACGGCTTAAGAATATAGTGTCCCCTAGAAAAATGTCAACATGTGCTAAGTTACTCTATACATAGTATTATCTAGTATAACATTGCTACTAAAGACTTACTCAATTTCTTACTTGAAATAGAAGTGCTAACAGACATCAGAAATCTCTCTGCATATTGTCTGATAAGGTAATTTTTAGACACTTTTGAAGCATTTTAAGAAAAATAATAAAATATTGCCCTGGATTTATATAGAGTTTTTCTTCCTGAGAACCTTAAAGTAACTTATTGTCTTCCAGGAAGGAAATCAGAAAAATATTATCCTCATTTATATGTAAGAGAATGAGGTGGTAAGAAAAGTTTTGGTGACAAAACTGACTTGAGGCTTTATCTGTCTTCGCTCATTTTTTCATTTATTGAGTCATTCATTCAACAAATATTATTGGGGGTTTATGATACATGTTTTTATTCTAGGCACTTTGGGAATTCACAATCTAGTTTGGAAGGGGGTGAATACTATTTTTACAGAAGGTGACCACATAATTTGCTCTTCACATTGGTCTACTTTTGAGAATGAAGAAGGGGTGATGTTCATAATGACCTCAAACAATAAGTATTAAGTAGACTAAGATCTGGTATCAACTGAGACACATGGTCACCCTGTGTATATGTGAGTCACTGTCAATCCAAGGGATGTGTGATGGACTATTTGGATAGTTTGAGGGTGGGAGTGATCATTTCTGGTTGACTAGAGAAGGGCTCAGGAACAGATACCATTTGGATGGACATTGAGAGGATGATAAAATTTTAACAGGTAGAGATGTGAGATGGGCAGGACATTTTGTGGAAAGTTGGAATGTCAAGAGTAAAGATGGCAGGGTTAGAAGGAAGGGACAAGAAGTGAGTAGTGCATACTTAGGTGGTACCAAGGTTTTATTTTTTGCTGCATGGTGTGGCTTTAGGGGAGTAATGGAAAATAAAGCTAGAGAAGTAGGTTGGGATGCAAGTGTGAATAGCCTTGAAGATAAGGACTTCATTTTATGATGTTTGGAGATCTATGGAAGATCTTAAAACAGTGAACAGGGTCAGAGTTGTACTTAAATAGCATGAATATGGATCCCTAGAGAGGGATCCTTAGGGACCACCCACATTTAAGGGAGTGCAAAGAGCATATTGCAAGGGCTTTGGGAATGTAAAGATATAACACAGAACTTTCTTCTGAAAAGTTTGTTAGAGAAGGAAGAGAGAGATCAGATATTTAGAGGGGAAAAGGAGTAGATGTCAAAGATTTTTTAGGATAAAGATCTGAAAATATTTATTGTCAGTGGAATGGCTCAGAGGAAAGGGAGTAGTTGGTAGAGCCAGGTCCTGGAAGGCAAGAATATGTGATCAAGAACAAAGGGTGGGTGGAAGAGAGGAAGGATGTTCTTTCCTTTGTAAGGAAATATATTTTAAGGAAAAGAGTAATAACGTGTCAAAGAGAGCTCATTACTGAACCTTAAGAATAATGAGTGCTAATGTCTTTTCCTGAGAGGGAGGAGGATAGAGATTAGGTTGGGAGCTCAAGGAACACGGAAAAAAGGATGGAATAACTCATAGAAGAAAGCAGTAGGGTGTCCACCAGAAGTAATCTAAGAATGACCAGCTTCAGGGTCAAGCTGAAATTAGTTAGCACCAGTTTGTGGTGGATCAAGTTAGCAGGAATTAGTAGGACAAGTTAGTCCCAGGGGTCTGAGAGTGGATGAGAAAAGGGGGCAATGTGGGTTTATTCAGAAGTGGGGATTTGTGATTTTGATAGAAGTCAGGGGGACAAGGAATTTTAGAGTAAGGAAATGGTTGACTCTGGGATCCAGGCTAAGATGGGAGGCAAATGAAATCAGAGGAGGATTGATATTTGGGAGAAAAGTATGAAAGAGAAGGAAAAGAAGTCTTAGTTGGGATTAGGAATATTTTGGGTAGGAATACGGTTCAAACCAGTACAGAAGCATACAATGGGAAAGGTGGAGGGTCTCCAGAACTTTCCTCATGATAAAATGGCGACTCTACAGGTGTAATGGGAGGAGCTGGTGGAAGGGTAGACCTGGCTGAGCTGGATATGGGGAAGACTAGGACTGATCTGGACAGAAGGATGAGCAAATCCAGGCAAAAGCCATTGAAGGAGCAGGGTCAGGAGTAGTTAGGCAGAAGCTCTGTGAATTCCATGGGAGTGGGAATCCTATGTGGACTGACTTTTGTTGTTAAAGCAGCCTCTTACAGGCCATTGACCCAGGCCAAATCAATTGTTGGTGCTCTGGGGTCTCCACCTTGGCCTTTGGGGTACGTAGCCAAGGTTTTTCCTCAAAGTACCACTCTGATACCAAAGCCATGACGGACAATGACGGATCTGGGGAAGGACATTATTTTCCTAATTTCAAACAAGGCTGCCTTAGAGAATTGGGAAGGCCATATGGAACTGGTGAAATCCAGGGGTTTTTTTTTGTGTCACTGAGATGGTTTTCTGTCAGCTCTAGTATATGGTTTGCTTCCTTCAACTACTTTGAAAAACCTTGGTTTTGTGTTCACTCTTGATGATTAAGGAAGGGGGAGACCTTGAATGACAGGCCTGCCAGTGGGTGGAGAGGCTGTTCTTAACAGAGAAAGAGTTGTTCTTTGCTAGAATAAAGAGGAAAAGGCTGCTGGGCAGGCAAAACCAACAAAACTCCCCAGATGTTCACTATAAGAAAATTTTAAAAAAGAATCACTTTCACTCCCAGAACTAATGTCAGTTTTGTATAGTGTTTGAGTCATTGCTCATTTATATATCTGATTTCTAATATACGATTTTTAATTTTTATGTTAATATGTAATATTAAGTGGCGTTTTCCTATGTTGTTACATAAAAGGAATCTCTTTAAAAAAATGAACAGAACAGAGCATAGGAAAAGTTTACCAGAGGTTTATAGTCTTGTGGATGACTGTAATTTCACCAAAAGCATTCCTACCAGTCACTTGTTAACGACACTTCCCATAAACTAAGATAATTGTGTTTGTTTCCTTTTTTAAAAGTTTATTTATTTTTGAGACAGAGAGAGAGAGAGAGCATGCGTGTGAGTGGGGGAGAAGCAGAGAGAGAGGGAGACAGAGGATCTAAGCAGGCTGCACGCTGTCAGCATAGAGCCCAATGTGGGGCTCGAACTCACAAACTGTGAGATTATGACCTGAGCCGAAGTCGAACGCTTAACCGACTGAGCCACCCAGACACCCTCATATTTGTTGTCTAGAAACATTATCACAACTTTGACCACTTTGCTTCTTGTTGCTTCCTCAGCCTGTGGAGAGTCGTCAAATCTGAGTTCTCCCAACTGTCTTCATTAGCAGTTCCTCTGCTTCTCCATGCTTTGTCACTTCCTCATGGTGCTGACATCTTCTGGACAATTATAAATGGCAATTTCAACAGCAAAGACTGGAAGATGAGGTTTGAAGCAGGTAACCTCTGTGTTAGCTTAAAAATTCTCTTGGGGTTACAAGGTAAACCAGATGTCCAGTCATGATGTCTCTTGTTGGCTTTCCCTTTTCTCCTTTCTTTTTAAAGAGTGCTGTCTTCCTTGCTAGTGTTCTTTGGTGGTTCAACTTAATCGAGCTTCCTCTATAATAGTATTTTGCAAAGTGGTTCTTATGGAGGAAGACCCTGTTCAGGTTTGCCTGGGATAGTCCTATTTTATGACTGTTTCCTAGGTACATTTATTAATTGTACAATTGTTTACTCTCAAATAGATCCTGGCTTGAATGATAAGTTATATAGTCAACATAATACATGATATTATGTGGTCAACATAATATATAATACAACATGGTACAAAGTAACTGGGGATGTTAAAAGTGCAGATTTTTGGTAAGGCCAGGAATCTACATTTTTAACAAAGTCTGCAGGCAATTCAGTGAAGTTTGATAGTCTGCTGTTATGCCCTTGCCATTGAAACATCAGGGACCAAGTCTGGTGCAGTGATGGGTATAATTTCTTGGTGCTTAGAATGGCAGGTGCTCAGAGGAACATGGTAAGGAAGGAACCTGGACATGTTCTTATAGCCTTGCATCTGCTGCCTTCACTGTCATCCCAGTCTGCTAGGGCTCCTATTCTTAGGGAGCACCAAGCAGGGCCCACGTGCCATGGTGTGCCTTACTGAATGGTTCTGTGTATTTTAGTGTGTCCAAAATTCCTCCAAGAAATGGAAGTTCCATTAGATGAGTTGACTGTTATATGTTAAGAGTTCATCTGTAATCTGTAGCCACCTCAAAGAGTTCTTATTTTTCAGTGCCAGGTGAATCCCTGGGGCTGGTTTATATGATAAATCCAATGTTGTCGCATTGGATGTCTAAATGCGAGTGTTTGGCGCCTCATTTCCTACTCTTCTATCTAACATACCCTTGCAGTTTCCCCATCGCTTCTTGCTTCCCATCACCCTTGCCTTGGCCCCTCTGCTGTCCATCTGAAATCCTCTTTCCTTCAAGGTCCATTCAAATGCTGCCTCCATTTGATCCTCTTTCAAATGCCACTAGTGAGTTCCACCTTCTTGGTTCCCTCAGTGGAAAGTTATTTCTTTATCTCTTGGTCTCCTTGGCATTTTATTTACACCTCATTAGTGGCATTTATAGCTTTAAAAATTACATTTCAGTTATAGCTGTGCCTTTCCTATTTCTTTTCGTTGACTTGACTTTTAAGCCAAGACTTGTGAATGACTCATATGTTAGTGTGCTTAGGTTGCTCGTGTAGTAGCAGAACACCGTAGACTGGGGGACTTAAACAGCAGACATTTATTTCTCACAGTTCTGGAGGCTGGGAAGTCCAAGGTCAAGGTGCCGGCACATATGGTTCCTTGGCAAGGTCTCCCTCCCGGTCTTGTAGATGACTGCCTCCTCTCTGTGTCCCACATGGTAGAGAGAAAGGTAGAAAGCTCTGGTTCCCTTCCTCTTCTTATAATGATACAAATCCCATCATGGGGGCCCTGCCCTCATGATTTCATTTAAACCTAATTATCTCCCAAAGGCCCCACCTCCAAATGCCATCACATTGGGGTTAGGGCTTTAACATACAAATTTTGGTGTGGAGGGAGAGGAACGCAAACATTGAGTCTGTAACAATTCATTTTCCACTTACTTTCATCTTCCTCCAAGTACCTGGGATAGTTTCTTAGTTACACACACACACACACATTTTTAAATATATAAATATATTTTTAAGTATATGTTTTTAAAATAAGTGAATTGGTGAATTTACTGATAAGTATTATATGTACTAGGTACTATGGGACCAATAAAAAGAAATGTAAGAGCAGATTCCTGCTCTCAAGAAACTACTAATTTGATTGATCAAGCCAAATATAAACACGTAGGAGGTTAAGAAACTAAAGATACAGGGGCGCCTGGGTGGCTCAGTTGGTTAAGTGTCCGACTTCAGCTCAGGTCATGGTCTTGCAGTCTGTGAGTTTGAGCCCCGCGTCGGGCTCTGTGCTGACAGCTCAGAGCCTGGAGCCTGTTTCAGATTCTGTGTCTCCCTCTCTCTCTACTGCTCACCTGCTTACACTGTCTCTTTCTCGGTCTCTCAGAAGTAAATAAATGTTAAAAAAAATTTAAAAAAAGAAACTAAAGATACAAATGTAACTCAAGACCACAAAAGAAGACATGTCATATAGCTATATATGAGCACACAAATATCTTATGTAAATGAATAGGATGTAAATGAGTAGTATTTTTGTAGGAGTTCATGAGACCAAAAGGCCATTCTAGGTCAGAGTAGACTTTACAGAACAAGTAGAATCTCAGCAGCATATTCTTTAAGATGGTGCAATAGCAATAAGTAGAGGAGAACAGGAAGAATATTCTAGGCTGCTGGAATGCTTTCAACAAAGTAATGAAAGTTTTATTTTCATGGCACTCTGTTACTTAACTAGTTACTTTAACTTCTTATAAAGCCATGTTTTAAGGGTGCCTGGAGTCATTTAATATAATTTTTTCAATGTTTATTAATTTTTCAGACACAGAGAGAGACAGAGCATGAGCAAGGAAGGGGCAGAGAGAGAGGGAGACACAGCATCCCAAGCAGACTCCAGACTCCAAGCTGTCAGCACAGAGCCCAATGTGGGGCTCAAACTCATGAACTGTGAGATCACAACTTGAGCTGAAGTTGGACGTTTAACTGACTGAGCCGCCCAGGCGCCCCTGGAGTCATTTAATATAGAGTTTCAGAATAATTAGACTGACTGACTTATGGAGTAGGGTGGGGGGATGGGTGAGATAATAGGTGATGGGGATTAAAGAGTACACTTACCATGATGAGCACTGAGCAATGTATGGAATTATTGAATCACTATATTACACATCTGAAACTAATATAGCACTGTATGTTAACTGTACTAGAATTAAAGAAACTTAATTAAAAAAATCTATCAAGTAAGAAAGCATATATTGCATATAAAAAATATGTGGCTGCTATAGCCCTGGGAAGTCCATTTGTTGTCATTTCACATCATGACATATTAAGGGTGGAGTAGGGGATCTAGAATATAAAGCCAGGCCTGGTGGACACCTCCTGTCTCCCTGTGTGGTCCACAGAAGGTCTTATGGAATGGACAAAGAAATGAGCATGGAGACATTTTGAATAGTTTGAAATGTAGTTTGAATTAAACAGTGAGGAAGACCATAAAAAAAAAAGGCAAACCCACAGGAAAGTACTGCACTAGGTAGAAATGGTCTCTGTTGCCAGATGAGATGGAACATGCAAGAAGGTGGCATTAAAATTTCCTTTTGGTATTTCAAAATAGTGTGTGGGGGCCCAGAATTAACTTTTTCTTTATGTGTTCAGTTCTTAGCTTATTAAATGTCCCCCCTCCCTTTTTTCCCCTCTGCCTTTTACTTTGCAGTGGAGAAAGTGGCTGTAATTTGTAGATTTTTGGATATTCACTCAGTCACCAAAAACCACCTGCTGAAGTACTCCCTGGCACATGCCTTCTGCTGCTTTCTGACAGCTGTGGAGGATGTCAACCCAGCCGTGGCTACCAGGGCCGGTCTCCTGCTTGACACCATAAAGAGGCCGGCATTGCAGGTGACGGCCCTCAGATGTGTGTTATCTGCTCTGCAGATGGTGCTCTGGTCAACCAAATCGTAGCGGTATAAACACATACAGTAGTGATGATGATGATGATGAGGAAGAGGAGGAGGAGGAGGAGGAGGAGAAGGAGGACAAAAACAGTGGGAATTTTCAAATGGGAAAATATCCCAGAACCACACCTTATTAACAGACCTTTTGTTTTTATTTGTCAATACTTTCTTTTCTTTGTCCATATGGCGATGTCACTTTTGACAGATATAATTATGGTATAACTTTTTTTTTTATGGCAGATTTTTACACTAAGCTGGTTTATCTTATACTATTTGGCTGGTTCCTGGGCTGGGAGCTCTTGTCTTTAATTGCTAGTTACTTTAAGAGAAATCTCCGTGATGAATTATTGTATAAATCAAAGCAAAACATGAGAAGGCAAATATGCTATCAAAATGAAACACCACAAATTAAAGTCAAAGGAACATGAAATATGAGACCTGGAGGGAGTTGTGCATTTATTTTGTTTGGCACCTTTATTTTATAATTGGAGAAGCCAAGTCTCGGAGAGATGATGTGACTTTTTATTTTATTTATTTTTTTTTTTGAGGGAGACAGAGCATGAGCGGGGGAGGGGCAGAGAGAGAGAGGGAGACACAGAATCTAAAACAGGCTCCAGGCTCTGAGCTGTCAGCACAGAGCCTGATGTGGGGCTCGAACTCAGGAACAGCCAGATCATGACCTAGGCTGAAGTTGGGACACTCAACCGACTAAGCCACCCAGATGCCCCAGAATGTGACTTTTTAAAGGACACAGAGTGAATTAGTAGTAGAACGGAGACTAGAACCTCCAAAGGTCTGATCTCCTGTTTCCCCACAATGGCACCTGGCTTATTATTATATCATTATAATTAAAATTAATAATCATGGCAAAAGTTAAAATTTGTCAAATAGGTCCTGTCTTTCCAGGACAGTGTATTAGAAGTGTCCCATCATCCATGGTCTCATTTAATCCCCACAATAACCTTGTGGGTTCCCATTTTATAGATAGAGAAGCTGAGGGTCAGAAGGGGTAGGTAACTTTTTCAGAGTCACATGGCTAGTACGTGGCAGAGCAAACTCAGGTCTGAGTCATAATAAAGTCCACATTCTTAACTATTGAGTGTATACACTGCTTCCAATCCAGAGTAAAGGTTCTTCCTCTAAAAGGGACCAAGAAGAAAGCACAGGAGCTGAGAAATGAGATGGTTTTGCTAAGTGTGGACTCACATCTTCTCTTATAAAAATTCCCAGTTGTCTTCTGGATAGGCCTTTTCTGTTGGTCCTATCCCTGCTCAGGGTGTGGAATGTAGGAGGCACTCAACAGATGAGAGTTGAATGAATTAATAGAATGGTTGAGTGAAGCATGGCTTTTAAGTTTCATGGGTGGGGGGATGGGCTAAATGGGTGATGGGCATTAAGGAGGGCATTTGTTGGGATGAGCACTGTGTGTTATATGTGAGTGATAAATCACTGAGTTCTACTCTTGAAACCAATAGTACACTGTATGTTAACTAACTTGAATTTAAATAAATAAATTTTAAAAAAGAGGAGCCGGGGGAATGGTAAGCAGGCTCATATACTAGAGAAATGGAAGCTCAATCCATTCCAACTTTGATTTTTTAAGATTCTGTGTTCCACTCATATTCCAAGATGACAAGATGAGTTTACTTTCTTTCAGAACCACAGAATATAGCATTGAAAGGGAATTAGAAAACCGTATTGTGTATTCTACAATGTAGCTTTGGAAGTATGATTCTCTTGATAGAAACTACAGACATTGAAAAAAGAAACATTGGTTTGAGAGCATTTGGATCAAGTGGTTATTAGGGAATGCATCTAAAAACCAATAACATACATTTAATTTAGATTTCTGAACTAAAATTCAAGAGAGATTCTACAAGTAGAAGTTCCTCTTCTGTATTTTATTTCTACCAGACTTGCAATGAAAAAAGATTTTAGTCGGAGTATTCTACATTATATTATCCTATATTACATTATATGTATGGATTGAGGAGGTTACCTCGTTTTACTGACTTTGCTTAGCGTAGCTGCTTTGAAGTAGCTTAGATGTTTACATCTGACTTACCTTTTCTCCCCTCTCTACCCCAGGGTCTGTGTCTTTGTCTTGATTTCCAGTTTGATACTGTGGTTAAAGATCGACCCACAATACTGAGCAAGCTTTTACTCCTGCATTTTCTTAAGCAAGATATTCCTGCTTTGAGCTGGGAGTTCTTTGTCAACAGATTTGAGACACTTTCTTTGGAAGCTCAGCTACATTTGGATTGTAACAAAGAATTTCCTTTTCCTACAAGTAAGCAAAAGAAGAGCTTGCCTTAAACAGTCACAGTAACTGTTTTTGTACCTGCTAGAAAAGCAGACAATACTATGCCTGTAACTTAATTTCCCATTATGAAGGATACCCTGACTTCATGAACTCAGTTTATCAAATATTTATTGAGTAACTCTTTAGTAATCCATAGGTTAACCATTTTCTGGCATTCCAGCCTCAAAACTCTTCTCATTTCCCTGAGGACCTATGATAACCATTTCTGATGGTGTGTTTCTTAAATATTATTCAGTCATCACGCAATGTTTGTGAACAGTTTTGTGAGATATATTTACACTTTGCAAATTCACTCTTACATGCTTATTAATCAGTTAGTTACCTACAGTTCTAAATAGATGGGAAAAGTTGGTCACTCAACCATTTATCCAGTGATAATAAAAATTAGACAATGCAATCTTACAGTCTAAACAGAAAAATCATAGGTGAGAGGTGCTTGGGTGGCTCAGTCGATTGAATGTCTGACTCTTGATTTTTGGCTCAGGTCATGATCCCAGGGTCGTGGGATTGAGCCCTGTGTCCAGCTCTGCACTGAGCATGGAGCTTGCTTAAGAGTCTCTCTCTCTTCCCTTCTGCCTCTCTGCCCCTCTCCCCCACTTGCATACTCTCTCTCTAAAATAAAATTTTTAAAAAATTAAAAATAAGAAAAAGGGAAAATCATAGGCAATAGTCATGATAGGCAATAGCGATGACTTTTTTTGAGAGCGAGAGTGCTGGAAAGGGGCAGAGGAAGAGGGAGAGAGAGAATCCCAAGCAGACTCCATGCCCAGTGCAGAGTCAGATGCAGGGTTCCATCTCATGACCGTGAGATCATGATCTGAGCAGAAATCAGGAGTCGGATGCCTAACCGAGTGAGCCACCCAGGTGCCCCTATAGTGATGACTTTTTATATAAGACCCACCACAGAAAGAGAGATGAATGATTCATGTATCCATGAAAGATGTATTTTAATCTTGAAAATATACACAGATGGATTGTTTCAAACTAGTTGTGCTACGTAGCCTGTTAAAGAAAATAACATCTGATTCCTTTTGCACAGCTATCACTGCTGTAAGGACCAATGTCGCTAATCTCAGTGATGCGGCATTGTGGAAGATCAAGAGGGCTCGTTTTGCGAGGAACCGCCAGAAGAGTGTGCGTTCTCTGAGAGACAGCGTGAAGGGGCCTGTGGAATCCAAGAGGGCCCTCTCCCTCCCTGAGACCTTAACTTCCAAAATTCGTTGAGTATCTTCTTCCATCCTTCCTTGAAATCTGTTTAATGTCTTTCTCAGGCTGCCTTGTCTTGTCGAATGTTCACAGAGTAGCATATTTAGCAAACTGAGCTCCTTCAGCAGTTTTGGGCTTCAGATTCTCTAGAGGGTCACCCCAGGGATGTCAGTGCTATGGGGGGCTTTTTCCAGTTTGTGGGTGAAGCAAAGCCCTGGTCCAGCAGTAGATTGTTTTGAAATGTAGACGGCAACAAATCCACTGAGGCCTGGCCAGAAACGCAGAAGCCCCATTCGCTCCTAAGTCCTATGATACGAAGGTGTGCACGACCAACCTTGTAACCAAAGAGCTTCCCCAAAAAGACGTAGACAGGTCAGACCCATGGCAGCGGAGGAGGCAGAGTGGAAATTTGGCGTACATTTGCTTTTGATGCATGATGGAGACAAACAAGCTCCCAGACAAACCAAAAATAAGGGTTGCTTTTGAAAAGGAAGAACCAGGCTGAGGAGAAGTTGAATTTCTGCACAACTTCACCAGATAATTTATACATAAAAAGAAGCTTCATCGCCAACTTAAAAAAAAGACCACATATACTTGTTTTCTAAAGGTCTTTCTTTATATTGCACTTGGAAAGAGAACAAAAATTTTCCTAAATTACCAAATGACTAAATGACCACTAATGATTAGCAATGGCTCGTGAATGACGAATAATTAAAAATTCATAACTAAATCACCATACCAGTGAGTGGGCACATTTAAATACGTTACTAACTTGTAAAATTTATTAAATGATTTAATTTTTAAACAACTGCTGTGATATCCGTAACACAACCCCATAAGACATATTTCTTATCCTGTCAGAAGTGAAAAGGTTTGCTTTTTTCATTGGCATTTATTAGAAGACAACCTTATATAGCATAATCATTTTGAATCATAAATATGATTTGATTTTATTTATTGCATTTTTCTCTAATTTATGACAAGCTATAGAAATGTGATTTTGTGAAGTTTGGAAGGAGTCAATGAAAGCCCTTTAAGCCACCAATAGCTCAGTTTTTCAGGGAGCAGAGATAATAGCAGGTGGCCATTTAGGAATAACCTGTATTAGTGCTAGGCTACAGGAAAGACTGAATCAGATCCTAGAAACTGATATCTAGATTAAATAAATGACAATTTCTATGAATTTCTCAGTTCTTTTATAATTTAACTCGTCACTTTGGGGATATAAAGTTCATTTATTGTTCTTTCTTGTTAACTGACTCCACATAACAATTTTGAAGATTAAGAGTTGAAATAACATTCAAGGATGTTCTTGAGATTCACATAAAACCACAAAGCTTTTGTGACTCAAACATCTCTTGTGCAACATTAATTACAAATGGGACAACGAAACTTGAACATGCCCCTTCTATCCAGTGAGTTAGCACTGAGTGTATTTTCTAGGCTCAAGTTGTTTTTAATGCTTATTTAAATAGAGTTGTTGTTGATTTTTAAGCTATGAGGTTGACCAGGCATGAGCAGTCTGCTCCAGCTCTCGGTGGGACACCCGAACAGACACCAGGTAGGTACTTCTGACGTGGAAGGGCTGTGTGCAAGTGTCCATACCCCAGGTGCACAAGGTAAAGAATGCAGTGCCTGTAACTGGACCAGAGTGCTAGATTTAGGGTTTGCAAACTGGAAGGGTCTTACCCCAGAGGCCCAAGCATTTGAGCCCCTGACATAGCAGTTCTGTCTCTCTTAACGTGGGCGGATGACTTTTTGATCCCATTCACTTTTGGTCCAGTAAGAGGTATCACATTACCTGAATATGCACTTTTTTCCCAGAGAGCCGTTATGACTAGAAGTATACATTCTGCTTATATTTGTATGTGTATTTACACATAGAAATATTATGTTCATCTATACCTGCTATAGGAAAAAACATACATTTCATTTACATTTTAAAAGGTTATACATTGGAGCCACCATCACTCACCCATCCCCCGTAGCCATCCTTGATTATTTGCGACTCTACGCGCATTTCTGTGTCTCCGAGGAAGGAGGATTTCAACTGTTTGGAAGACCATAGGATCATATTCAACTTGGTTCAGTGTAACTACCATTTGATGTCCCTTGAGAGATTACAGTTCATCATGAAGGATCGATCCTAAGGATTGAGGGGGCACTGGCAAGGCTGGGACAGATCGAATGTTGTCTGTACAAATGCCACAGTGCATTGGGAGGGTTGTGAAGGGTCTGAATACCTGCTTTTTTGTCAAAAACAAACTTGGTAATTACCACCCATTTATCATGCTTTAGAACATTTGGTTTTTCATCTAAGAATAGTTTTAAGATAAACTCTTCAGAATGGCCTCAAAAGGAAAATTTCAAGTAAGGAGGCTTTTCAAGACCGTGTATGCTAAGTGTTATAAAAAATGATGCCAGAAGGAGAGGCAGCTAGGGGTGGAGTGGGGGGGAAGAGAGAGCCCCAAAGATTCTGAATGCCAATGACAGGTGTTGGCCGGAGTGTATTTTCTCTTAAAATTGATGAGAAAGAAGGATCAGCAAGCCCTTGGCTGAGGCCCCCTACCTTGGTGTTTGCATTGCTCATGCCTCAGTTGTACTGGGATTTAAAAAAGAATAAAAGTAACAACCTCTGACCCTTAGCTTCATTACCAATGTGGAATCCATCCAGTTTCCCTACAATGAGGTCTTTTTGAGATGAGTCTTAATGCAATTTCATAAATTATCTTTTATTTTACCCCATCTTTTCTTTTTGTCATAAGTCTTAGTTGAATTAATTATTCAATTAAAGTCTCTAATTATTATTATTACCCATTTTCACAATCCAACCAAAGGACTCCTCTCACTTCTCTTTGGGGAAATGTATACATATGTTTCTTGAAGTTAAAAAAAAAAAAGCCTTCAGGGGCACCTGGGTGGCTCATTCGGTTGGGCATCCCACTCTTGATTTTGGCTCAGGTCATGACCTCAAGGTTCATGAGATGGAGCTCCTCATCGGGCTCTGCGCTGACAGTGCAGAGCCCACTTGGGATTCTCTCTCTCCCTCTCTCTCTCTCTCTCGGCACCTCCCCCTCTCTTTCTCTCAAAATAAATAAATAAACATTAAAAAAAAAAAGCCTTCAGGCCTTAATTGTCCCACTAAAAGTGACCAGATAGAAATGGGGCAGATAACAGCGTTGTTTATATTAAATATAAAGGTAAAGCTCCTGGAAAGGTAATTTATACAACACCACCATAATAAAAACTCGTTTAGATTTGGAAACAACTGGCTTAGCTTAAGAGGCCATTTCAAACTAGTTTTTCATTTTTTGCATTATTGTTTACTAGACAGTATATTTTTTACCTTGGGAGCAAAGACATGCCAGGATAATCATAAGATTATACAGGATGGTTTAAGATAGTAATTAAATGGAAACTGAAGAACTTGTTACTTGCGGGACATACTTTTGTTCCGTCCAAGTCTTGAGCTTCTCTGTGCAAGACCTCTTATTGACTGGGCCTGAAATATAGCATATGCCCTTTAATTATGCAGCAAGACTCATTTTAATTGCTGTTTAGGCTGAGCTTTTTGGCATTGGATTTGTAACTAATGGCTTTTTTATCTTAGCTTTTACATATTACACATGGCAAATTTTGCATCAGAAATACACTTGTATAGAAGGTGTACTTCACAAGGCTAGTGAAGAGCTGCATTCCTTTATGACGTTTATGAGTCAAATCAAAGACCTTTGCTCATAAATGAAATTCCCAGGAAATTATAGCTGGAAAATTAGAGGTATGTTAACATTCTCATTTTACAGAAGAGGAACCTGAAGTTCCCAGAAAGGAACACGTTTCACAAGCTGTTGGTGACAGATCTGGGTCTCAAGCCCAGGCATCTTGATCTCTGGTGCAAGGCATGCATGGTAACTGCCAACTGGAGCTCAGCACCTTTATTTAATCCTAATTGATGAAATATTCAGTTTCACCTGCTAATCTGAAATTGGTATAATTATAATTATTTATAAGGTATATTTTCACTGATTCTGTGAATACCAGGAATTACTTTTGGTGATTCAGAATACCTGTTGAATATTAATTGAATATAATATAACAGTTTGATAGGTTGTAACAGCCTACCAGTGAAAAACTAGTATCCACCCCATGTGGTCACGGGGAGCTTAATTATAACCTGTTCCTCATCCCCCAGAATAAAGAATTAAATAATGATAGGTATATAATAATAAGAATAACATTTCATATATGTATAGTACCTCTTTACTAAGAGGGTTTTTAATATGAATAATCTAATTTTGATTTCACAATTCTGGATATGTATAAAGTATTATTATTATTAATTTTGCTTTACATGTAGATATGAAAACTGAGGTCCTCAGAGATTAAGTAATTCTGCTTAGATAATTTGCTCAAGATCACACATAACTAACTAGTTGGAGACTAATGCTTGAGTTCAAGAGACTTGATTTGCTTTCTCTCCACTATAACTACCTCTTGATGCATTGATGTTAGGGTGTTCCTGCCTTGTACCACATAAAGACTAGTCTGGTTATGGAGCTAACCTGGGCATTCATTTCTGCTACAGTGTGCCTTAAGGTCATGAGCGTCCACACCAAAAGAACTTCCCATTTAGGATCCCCAGATTGATCTAGAAGTATCCTAATCCCTAAAGCAACATGGGTACTCTCATTTCTACTCCAGCCTGCAGAGAGATCTTGAGATCTCTTGGTCTGAATTTGTATCAACAAGAGAAGGTGTCCAATGCTACGTAGCATTGGTAAAACTCTCTTGTATGGGCCTCTCCTGCCCACCCCCCCCCCTTTAGTGTCCCAGCCTAAAACTCCAAATTACTTCTTTGGAAGTAATTTGGAAGGGCTCTCTCTTTTCTTTCTAGAGGTGGTTAATAACTCACATCTTCACTAACTTGCAAAATGCCTATTGATCATTAAGAGCCAGTAACTCAAAGAGAACAGTTATTTTTATAGGAATGCCCTGTTTGAAATAATCATTTTGGGAAATGATAGTTTCTATTGAACAAACATTTATTGGCCACCTGCAATACTAGGAAATATGAAGAATGCAAAGACACATCAGAAATTTTTATATTCTCAACTTGCTTATAGTCAAGTAAGGGAGATAAAGGATGAACATAAGTAAGCTCTCTTCCAGAGTGAATGTGACAGTGCTACAGGTTGGTTCACATCAGGTACAGCAGGAAGAGACTTGGGGGGCAACAGCCAGGCCTTGACTGGTGGATAGGGTGGGAAGTCATGGATGTGAGATAGGAAGAGGCAAAGGCAAGGATGGGGAGCACATGACAATATGGAGTTAGTCACTGGCCCCAGCTTTACAGCCCTTTTGTGGCTGTGCACACACACAACAGAACTGTGAATGAAGCTCTAAGTTGGGTTGATGGGCCAGGGAGATCGATGAGGTGGTGTCATTAGAACTACCAACATAATACACACTCATTTACAGTGCTTGATCATTGGTTTCTCTGAACAAATGCAGAGCAAGCTCATGGAAGTGTGCTTCCTTCCTCTACCTAATTGTCACTTGTTGGCTTGACAGGGGGGTCAGTGAGTCCACTTACACAGAAGAATATTCCCTATTTCCCTAGCCACTTCCTTGCTGTTTGGGGACCTCATCAGTTTTTTTTCCTATATAGAAGAAGTATTTATTAGAGATATTTATTTGAATTCAGTGTACTGAGACACTTAGGAATAATAAGCATCTAGTATATGTCAGAACCTGCCCCATATTCTGTGAGCGGTATAAAAATGGGTAAGACATAGCATTCACTTTCAAAGAGCCTTTGTTCCCATAAGGGAAATAGGCAAATGAGTAAATAAAAAGTTCTGCCTTATCAAAAAGAATAAAATCTTGCCATTTGCAACTATGTGGCTGGAACTAGGGGGTATTATGCTAAGAGAAATTAGTCAGTCAGAGAAAGACAAATATCATATGACTTCACTCATATGGGAACTTTAAGACACAGAAGAGATGAACATAAGGGAAGGGAAGCAAAAATAATATAAAAACAGGGAGGGGGACAAAACATAAGAGACTCTTAAATAGAGAGAACAAACAGAGGGTTACTGGAGGGGATGTGGGAGAGGGGATGGGCTAAATGGGTAAGGGGCATTAAGGAGTCTACTCCTGAAATCATTGTTGCACTATATGCTAACTAATTTGGATGTAAAAAAAAAAAAAGTTCTGCCTTGCAGTTTGCCACATGAGAGTTAGGAAATGATAATGGAAATTTCCCCCCATTCTTCTCTCCCATCTTCCCTCTTCTCTTGTCTTTGGGGATTTATAGAATTTAGGGATCACACCCTAAATTCTGAGAGGCTGAGAGGAGGGTGGGGATATGTAGTAAGAATGGCTTCTGAGATTCATAGGATGAGATTGGCTGGGGTTGGGAGTGCTGGGAGAGTATATCACCCTGAGCAAAGATACAAGGGTGGGAAAGTATTGGCTATGTTCTGAGATCCACATGTAGCCCAGCTTGTAAGAATGTTGACCGTTTGGGGTGGAGTAATAGGAGATAAGTCTGGAAAAGCAGATCCTGATCCTGCCTGGTTTCAAATCATCAAATAAAATTATATTACACTTTGGAGTTTCAATCAGTTGTGCCACTCTGTGGACAGATTATGATGGAAACAGTCCATGATAAATTTATGGTAGGAGTAACTCTGCCTCATGATTATAAAGATACTTAATTTTTCTTTAGAGAAATGGTAAAAGCAAAAATTCAATACGTTAAATCTCCATAGTTAAAAACAGATACAGGAATTTCATAGACTATGATGCAAAACTAGAATTCCAAAGTGTTTTAATTGTCACATCTTAGAGAAAATATCATAGTCCTTCAGTTTTAAAATGGAAATTTCATACCCTTTGTAGATAACTAAGCCAGTAATACTGTCCTTATCAATAAAGAAAACTCCAGCTTTTCTAAGCTCATTTTTCTTAGGGATTTGATTAAGGAAACCTTTTTTTTTTTTTTTTTTTTTTTTTTTATGGAGAGTGTCCCAGTGACAAACTTATGCTGTTGTAAAGAAAGATAATAGACACGGCATAGACTTGCAAAGCCCACACTAGAGGAGTAAATTTTGGATTGAAAGATTTTTTTTTTCCACTTTATGAAAAAGTTTCATCAACTATTTCTTTTTTTTTTCTTCAGTACATTTAATGGTTAAAGATCACTCGTTATTGATTATTCAGGGGAAGCAAAGAAAGAGCAGCAAACTTAAAACTAAAACACTGAAGATCAATGAAGATATATTTCAAATGAAAATAGGGCATTCGTGAAGTGGTACTTAATCGTTAGGAAAATAGGATTTGACCAGAAAGGTTAGGTTACATACTTTTTAAATGAACGTCTACTTACAATGGGAAGGGTTTTGAAATATTTAAAAGATGAAGTCTGATGATTTGTTTTCTAGACCTGAACTAGGATGGAATGATATGAGGAGCCAGTGTCTTAGTTCAGCCTTGTTTGGAACCCCCTTACTTCTGTATTGAGGTCCCTGGATACTTAGGGCCATAAACAAAGAGTGACTCCTTCGCAAACGCTCCTTTGTTCCATTTTTAACACGGGGATTTTGGAGTCTAGCCAGTCCGAACTTGGAGGTGGCTTCACAGGATAGTGATACAAAGTCCCTTAAATTTTGCCCCCACCCCCCACCCCCAGCTGAAATAAATTGAGGAATGGAGCTATATTGTAACAGCCATCACTTGCTGTTACAATAACATTGAACCCTGCAGGGAGCCTACATTCTCACACTTGTGACATTCTTGGCCTGATCTTGCCCAAAGCAATAATTCCTTCTAGTTGTAAAGTAATAGTCTGGAGAAGAAGAATAGTCTGGACAAGATTAAATATTTTTCAATGCCGGAAAGATGGTTCTCTAAACTTTTCCTATTTTGTTTTATGAGGATTTACATAGGTATTGCTTTTGGTCTGATCTTCTATTTCAGACATTTAATTTAATTGTAATATACAGCAATGTTTCACATTTCTGGCCTCTTGGTAAAATAGGGTGTTCCACATAAATGACTTATTTTTTCCTGATGGCTGATGTGTGCCTCATAAATAATGGTGTTAGCAAATTATTGATCACTGTCATTGATGCATATAGAACACTGTAATAAACAGTCCTTAGGTTTTATAGGAATAGTTTTTGGTGAAACCTTCTCTAAAGTACATTGCACACATTTACTCTTCATACATAGACTCTACGACATAGAAAATGTTAATGTCCTAAGGTCCTATTGAAGTTTGTCGGGTGGTTTCCCCTAAATGAGAGGCTCTTAGACTTAGTTGACAATGTTGCTGTTCACCACTGCCAATGACCCCTTCTCAGTATATCACTCTTGAACAGACAGACATTATTCTGGGCATCTGGGGAAAACTAGACAGCCAAGCTTGTTACCTCACTTCTAAACTAGTAAATTCTGAAGTTGACATTACTTTCATGCCACTGCTCTAGGGAGGTGTTTGGCCTTGAGACAGCTGGTTTCCTCAGTCCCCAGAAGTAGTATTTCCTCTTTCTCGTTTCTGTTGGGTGTGTCCTGAAAGATCGAGACTTGGCCAAATTAGTTGAGGAGTTAATGGATATAAATTACTACCTACCTCCTCTTTGTAGCCTTCATCCCACAATTATACCAGATATAATCAAGGTCTGGTTTATAATGGTTTGTAACCAAAGCCTGTCATTGTTTAGCAGAACTTTTCTGGCAGAATGAGAGACGAGAGTGCTGGTGTGTGTCACCTAAGCCACCAGGCAAAAACCTTGTTTTCAACTGAGAGATTCTGATGTTGCCTGTCAAAGAAAGGGCACGAATTCAAACCCCAAATAACCCTTGAATAAGGCCCCAAACATAAATATAGAAGAGCTAATCTCACTCTTCCTTCACCAAAAGTCCCAAACCAAGCCAGATCAGAAGAGGCAGAAAAACAAGTGGAGACAGGGTATAATTTTTGACTTTGAAAAATAACAGAGACAAAGTCAGTGTCAGGGAGCTGCTCAGATACAATTATTTGTTAGGTTAAGAGTAAGTCAAGGACTGAGGTATTTTTTCTTTCCATGTAAACTCTCAGCTCACCTTCATGTGATACTTTTCTGTTTTCAAAAGCTCATGCTTCTTTCTTTCTGTCTGTCCCCTCCCTTATATGTTTCTCATTACATATAGCAGGGACTATAATTTATTATTTATAACTTTGGCTATATCCTTCAAAGAGCACACACTGCTAATATCTCAGCATTTGGAAAACTTTACTCCCCCCCCCCGCCCCCCCAACCAGCCGATTGATGAACATATCTGAATTGAGATAATAGTTTAAACAAAATAACTCAGTGGATGTTTTTGTGCTCAGTGGATTTTAGGATATTATTTTTGTGGTTATCTTTATGTGCTTATTTTACAAAGCTGGAAGAGAAACTTATCTTTATCATTGAGGATAAAACTTTGCCAAGAGACTTAAAAAATTGCTAAATACAAAGCTTATTTAGGTATTTTTATTGCTGTTCAAAGATAACCATGCTTTCTGGTACCTTATTTTTATTTCTATTCCCTTATTACTCCCAAATTACTTGGTCGTGGATGGACACAATAACGTCCACCCCTGGACTAATGCTTTGCTCGGTAGCCATAGTTTGCCTTTAAATTTGTCCAGAACAGACCCTTTCAATATTTAGTGGAAGCAGCTAGAATGGTGCTTTATCGACACCATTTAGTGTGATTTTAGTGTGAACTTCCCTGTGAGGGAGCCACTCACTGATGGCCTTTCTTGCACTGACAGGACAACAGTCTCCTGAGAATGACAACACCATCAAGGACTTGCTCCCCGAAGATGCTGGGATCGACCACCAGACAGTTCACCAGCTGATCACAGTGCTCATGAAGTTCATGGCCAAGGACGAGAGCAGTGCCGAGTCAGACATCAGCAGTGCGAAGGCCTTCAACACAGTCAAGAGGCACCTGTACGTCTTACTCGGCTATGACCAACAGGAAGGTTGCTTCATGATCGCACCTCAAAAAATGCGCCTGTCTACTTGCTTTAATGCGTTTATTGCAGGAATTGCCCAAGTAAGTGTAAGCTTTCAGGAGCCCTATTGTTGGCGTTTTAGGAGAAGCAAGTCATTAAGTTCCATTTGGCCAACGTTGGTTTTGTGTAAAGGTTTACACAAGTCACTTTATCAGGTAGGGGTGTGTGGAAAGGAGTATGAGATGAGTAAGACTTACAGGGAGTATAGAATTTTGGGGTGGGGGCAGGAGTGAAACATACCTAACATAAAATTTACCATTTTAGCCATTTTTAAGTATATAATTCAGTGGCATTAAGTGTATTTGCATTGTTATGTAACCACTATCCATCTCTAGAACTTTTTCATTATCCTAAACTGAAACTCTACCCATTAAACAGTAAGGGAGTGTAGAATTTTTGTTTATGGGTTTTTAAAAATCTCGTATCTTTTTTGGCCTCAAGTGGAGAATTGAGTTAATCATACGACTTACTCCATGTTACGTTATCATCACTGGCTTTTTCCGTGTTGTCTCTTACTGCTAACTGCTGAATTTTACACCGTGGTGTACGTTTACCATGCTTTAACTATCCAGTCCCCCCGTGATGGATAGTCATTCCCCCAGTGATGGACACTCATATTGCTCCCATCTCCTCACCACTCCATACAGCTCAGCAGTGAACATCCTGCACACGTATCTTATCCACCACTGTGAGAATTCCTTTCAGATACGGATAGAGGGCAGAATTAATGTTATTATTGGGTATATGTATGCCTAATTTGACCAGTGCTACAAATCTCACTCTCCAGAACCAATCTGCAACGGGTGTCGAACATGGGGCTAGAGAGAAATTGCTATGAATTTCAACTCTGCCACTGTTATTAACTGTTATGGCCTTAGGCATCCCCTGCTTCTTTGCTCATTAGTAACAGATTTTTGTTTTTGAAAGATTAGAGACACCATATTGCAAAGCCTTTAATCAGTGCCTGTCTCATGGTAGGAGCTCAGTGATGGTAGCTTTTATCAATTAGTTCAAATAGATTGTAATATAATGAACACAGATAAGCAAATTGGCAGCAATATGTACGTAGTTGTCTTTTGCTGATCCTGGTAACTAGACGGATCAACCCGAATACTCAGTTGTTTATGATGAAGGGATCCTCCATTTCAGGTCCAGACTCCCCTCCCTTCCTCTTTTCTTCCCTCACTACTCTCTTTTTTAAAAAAAAAAAAAAATGTTTTTAAGTTTATTTTGAAAGTGAGAGAGCACAAGCAGGGGAGGGGCAGAGAGAAGGAGAGACAGAATCCCAAGCAGGCTCTGCACTGTCAGTGCAGAGCCCGATACAGGGCTCAAACTCATGAACCCTGAGATCATGACCTCAGCTGAGATCAAGCGTTGGACGCTTAATGGACTGTGCCACCCTGGCACCCCCTACTCTCTTTCTATATTTATATTATGCATATTTATTTTAATAAAGCAAAAGATTAAATACGAATCTCCAGGAAACCCATGACAAAATAAGTCACTAACATTTTGGTGTATACTGCTGGCTCCAAATTTATATACATTCGTATATACATATATACATGTATACGCGCACATATTTTCTACAATAATGGGATCATATTATACATGTGGATAAATATACGTAACCTCTTTTAAACTTTATTATGAAGTTGATATCATGTAAATAAATTTGTATCATATCCCATTTAATGGCTACATAGTGTTGTCATACAAACAATCTTTCACTTAACTAATCTCGTATTGTTGACTATGGAGGTTATTTTCAAATTTGGAGTGACTATAAGGCTGGATATCTTTATGTATACATCTTGCAACACTTGTCTGATTTTTTCCTTAAGATTTATTTAAATCTGTATTGGGGGCTGTAAGTACCTTTTCTTACTTCTGAATAGATATTGCTAACTTGCTCTCCTGAAAGGCTGTGTTGAATAATACTCTTGCCAGTGACATCTGAGAATGCCTGTTTTCCCCAGTGATTACCAATAGTGGGTGTTTTAATTGATTCTAGTTTAATTCTAGTTAATAGTTTAATAGGACATTTTAATAGATAAAATTTTATTTTTAATTCATAGTTTAGTGGATACATTAAACAATTAGATAATTAAGTGGATTCAAATGATTTTAATTTACAAGTTTTTTATTTCTTGTAGGGTTTAACATTTCCCATTCTTTGTTCATTGGCCATTACTGTTAATATTTTGTGAAATGCCTTTTAAATATTTTGCCTATTGTTCTGATGGTTCAAATTTTCCTTTAGGCTTGCGAACATTCTTTACAGCTTTCCTTCAGTTACTAGTATTTTTCCTCTTTCAGGTTATGGACTATAACATTAACTTGGGCAAACACCTTCTCCCCTTGGTGGTTCAGGTGCTCAAATACTGCTCTTGTCCTCAGCTACGGCATTATTTCCAACAGCCACCTCGTTGTTCCCTCTGGTCCCTAAAACCTCACATCCGGCAGATGTGGTTGAAGGCCTTGCTTGTCATCCTTTACAAGGTGAGTGGCTGTCGTCACTCCTTTTTAGGGTGCAATGATTCTCTTAGAGAGGAGAACACTGAAGAGATCTAATTTGAGAATTTTGTAGGAGAGTAATTTGACCTTCAGAGAAGGAATCATGATGTACAATTAGTGTTGAGAAGTCAAAATCCATGGGAATAGAAATAGAAATAGAGACCAAGCCAGTGGAGGTGCTACAAATGTCAAAAACAAAAAATAACAAACTGTAGGCTACTGAGATCAACAATCTCTGTTTATGGTCAGAATCTCAGATTTTATCTTTGTTTTAATTATTATGTCAGAAAACAAAGAAAATATTTAAAATTGCATTCATGCCAGAGAATTTCCTTGAAAGGAATTGTAACTGTGAACTGGCACGCATTGCCGTCTGGGGTTTGGTACAAGTAGAAGGGAATGTGATCCCTTGTCAAAATAAGACCATAATAAAAACTTAACGGTTTTGCTTTTCTGTATATTTCTTTTTATCACCCCGAGAAGTACTGAGAAAAACATCCAGCAAGATCAAGTGGAAAAACTTACCCTTCAAAATAACTGTTTATATTTTTCTCCCTCCATTTTATTGAGCAGTATCCATACCGAGACTGCGATATCAGCAAGGTCCTGCTGCATCTGATTCACATAACAGTCAATACACTCAATGCACAGTATCATAGCTGCAAGCCCCATGCCACGGCAGGACCTTTGTACAGTGACAACAGTAACATAAGCAGATACAGCGAAAAAGAAAAAGGTACTTTACCTATCTCAATTCTACCCCAAACTTAGCTTGAATATGTAATACATTTCTGGACAATGTTTTTCAGGAGATAGTGGAACGCCCCCTGGTATCATTCTGGAATCAAAAAACCGCCTACTGCTTCGTTAACGTTCCGACTTTCCTATGAATGTTGCTGCTTTAATTTTTTTTTTAAATGAGCATTCCAGAGAAATAACTGATATGCTTCTAAAGCCCATTTCATGAGAAATGTGTTGTAAAAAAAAAAAATTGTCGGCAGTTTGGTTAAGTAGCCTTTGTAAGCCTTTTCCTGTGCGTTGGAAGCATCTTGTTTTGGGCTGTGAAGTACATCTTGGTCAGCACTCCGTGGAACCATGAGCCATAATCTTGTCGTCTCTAGTTTCCTCCTGAACTTTGTGCTCACAGATTTGAATGGAATCTAAATTCGCTCAATTGCTTCTTCCTAGCCTCCTTGTTCAGTAAGAATTGATTTACGGCAACTGAAATGCAATTTTTGCTGCGTGGGTTTAAATTATTTCCAGTATCAACACTTTTTATATTGATAGCTTTTCTGCAAAGAAGGCAGTAGAATGAAACTTTAGATAGAGTAAAATCCCAGCCTGGATGTTTTCAGATGAGAGATGAAGAACCAAGGTGTATGTCTTTAGTGCAAGTCACAAGGTGTCTAGACTTGTAAAAGGTGACATCATCTAATCTAATCCTGGGAGAAGGCCAAGCACCCCATGACCCTTTGTGTAGATTCTGACTTGTTAGGACTGCTCTGGAAATACCTCACTAGGATGGATTGGACCAGTGTTCATTTATTGCTGAAAGGTCCAAGAATCTAGGTTGGCCGTAGACGGGAACTGTGAGACCGAAGTTCTTTAAGTTCTGGTAGCACTCCAATCCTTCCTGAAGAATATCTTGTCTACCAGCTTTGGTCCTAGTTTCTGGAAAATTGGATAGACTCAATTAAACTACAGAGGTCCTCAATCTGGGCTCAGCATTTGGGCCAGTCTCACATGAGCCTTTCTGAATGGGAGGAGCCATCTTGAAGTCCTTCCATCTCTCATTCAGTATGTTTTGAGAATTATTTCAAAATTACCTAATGGAAGTCACATAACTATTTCCTTGAAAACTGTATTTTTCTAAAGGGAATATATTTTTTAAAGGATGTAAAGAAATAGAACAGATCATTGTGTGGCATCTCCCCAGAAACATGGGGATCTGATAGGCTTTGTCTTCTTTGCAGACGTTTTGTATCATTTTGATCATTAACACTTAGTTATTATTTGACCCAAAGAGATTAGTATGATTATCTATCATCTGCTGCTTCAAATTTCATTTAGTGGTAGAGTCTTGTGTCTTAGGACAGGATTAATGCTTAAAATTTGGCTCTCTCTTGTACTCCCCGAATGCTCAAGGAATCTTAAATCGCTATAATACACCCGAGCCTTATTTTGTCATATGGGTAGACATAAAAATAGGCCAAGTACTATGATTTCAGTGACATTCACCTTGACTAGTAGGTTAATTATGTTTATTGTGGTATTAAATGCATTTTTGTAGTGTTTTGTTTTGTTTTGTTTTGCTGCTTTGTATAGGGCTTTGGCTTTTCCAAAGGATGAAAGAAGAAAATTTATCAACTGAACTTTGTGGGTTGCAACATGGCAACCCTTTCCTCATTAATATGTTTTTGGGTTTATCTTTGATTTAAAAGTAGCTAAATAGGGATAAAAGAGTACCAGAAATAATCTTGCTAGGCACTCTAAGTGACAGGTTTGTTTACGGAGCCTCAGGATCATCGGCGTCAAAGAGGCTTTCTAGGATTCATAACAGTTACACATGGCAAACTCCCCAGAGAAGGGTCTTACTTTAATAGGGGGGAATGTTATTTTCTGTTTTCTTTTTCCTTTGTTTACTCTTTCAGTCCATACTCATTTGTGGAGCTTTTGAAATGACCAGTGGCTTCTCTAAGCTTTTTCTGTGTGTCGTGTGTCTCATTACCAAATGTAGAGTACAGTATTTTGCATTCACAAAGTATAAGGTGCATGTACTGTTAGGCTGTGTCTATGCCAGTTCTCAAATCCCAGGAAGGCATATGTTTTTGGAAAGGGCAAGACCTACTCATTGTGTTGAATTCTCTTTTGCCAAATTAGCCTGAAAATTCACCCAAAGCAGGCATGTTCAAGGAGTGTCACAGATTCCCGAAATGTATGCGTTATCCGATTTTAAGAGCATTGGAAAAGTGTCCCCACGAAGGCCCTATTAGAATATTGAGATGCCTCTCTTGAAAGTGCTGCCAGTTGTCACATGGGAAATGAGAGCCACCTTGTAACAGGTTGCTCTGTCAACATTTGGATAATTTGACATCTGGATGAAATACCAAGCTGTGGCCAGAACTTGAGCTGGTGTAGAAACCACCTCAGACTTTGTTCCCTCATGCTTTCGTTGAAATGCTTGTGTAGACACAGCCTAAGAGAGAATAACCTCCTAAGTGTAATTTTGACTTTCTCTCCCCAATTAGAAGAAGATAGTGTTTTTGATGAATCTGATATTCATGATACACCTACTGGACCCTGCAATAAAGAGTCTCAAACTTTTTTTGCAAGATTGAAAAGAATAGGCGGCAGCAAAATGGTGAAATATCAGCCGGTTGAGATGAATGTTCAGAGAAGTATGAATTTTTTCCTCTTAGTAATTTTATGCAGAAATGTTGTACTCTACCGTTTGTTTGGGGTGAAATCTTAATTTTATTATGTTACTACACATTTTAATACTGTTGATTTTATATATATGTATGCACAAACAGTATATATATATATGCATTTATATATATACGTGACTGGATGGATACATCATTAACGTCATGATCGTCTTAGAGGGCCATTGCTTGATTTGATTTGTTGCAAAATGTTTGCTTCTCTTCCACACAATTTGAATACAGTTTCCTAGATCTGCCTCAGCCAAAAGCGATTCCCCTCTCCTGTGCACAAATGAATAGAGCTGAGGAATTATCCTGAAGCCTGATTATGGAAATAAGATCTTAAACTGCCATTTCGGGTTCTTTCATTCCAGAGTTTTTCTGGTTTTCGAAATTAGAATTGAACTTTATAAAAACTTGGCCAGAAAGTCAGTTTTACCTCCTATTGGAGCCGGGATTGTGGTTGTGATTTATGCCAATTGTGTGCCCAAGTATGAGGGGGAAAAAATGTGACGTCTCCAAGTAAAATAGTACTAGCTTTTTCTGTTTTAATCAGGTGAAATAGAACTGGCCGAATATAGAGAAACGGGTGCATTACAAGACAGCATTCTGCACTGTGTGAGAGAAGAAAGCATTCAGAAAAAAAAGCTGCGCTCTTTAAAACAAAAATCTCTTGATATAGGGAATGCAGACTCCCTCTTGTTTACATTAGACGAGCACCGGAGGAAGTCCTGCATAGACCGGTGTGACCTAGATAAGCCTCCCGTCCATGCCGCTTACATCATGCAAAGACATGACCACGGACGTCCCAGACAGAATTCTGCTACTCGGCCCGACGACCCCGAACCACCCGAGAACCCAGCAATGGAAAGTTTCCAGGAAGCTCGCAGGCCCGTGATACCCGAAGTTCGGTTAAACTGCATGGAGACGTTTGAGGTCAAGGTTGATTCTCCTGTAAAGCCTGCTCCTAAAGAGGATTTAGATCTGATAGATTTGTCCTCCGATTCAACATCTGGGCCTGAGAAACGCTCGGTGCTCTCAACGTCTGACAGTGACTCCCTTGTGTTTGAGCCCCTTCCCCCTCTCCGAATAGTAGAGAGCGATGAAGAAGAGGAGATCACGGGCCCAGGAAATGAGGGGGCCTCTGCTAAGAAGGCCACCTCCTCTCCCTCAGTCCCCAGCCCCCGCTCTGTCCCCAGCCTCAGCACGCCTCCCCTCGTGCAAGTGAGCGTGGAGGATTGTTCCAAAGACTTTTCTTCCAAGGACTCAGGAAACAACCAGTTAGCAGGTGCCACGGACTCGGCGCTCATAGCTCTGGAGGATCCCACGGACTCCGCAGAATTATCAAAGCCGGGAGAGCCACAGGACTTTCCCTGTGGCAGCCCGCTGACGCTGAAGCAGAAACGAGACCTCCTTCAGAAGTCATATGCTCTCCCTGAGGTGTCACTGGACGACAGCCCAGAGCCCAGCATCCAGGAGGAGAAGCCCAGTGGGCCGATGTCAAGTTCAGGGGCAAAAACCGTCCTCCTCAAAGTCCCCGAGGATGCTGAGAACCCAGTGGAAAGTGAGAAGGGGGAAGCCAGTGCCGAATCGGATACAGAACAGAATCCGGAGAGGAAGACCGAAGAGGAGGGCGCTGAGGAGTCCGAATTCAAGATCCAGATTGTTCCCAGGCAGAGAAAACAGAGGAAGATCGCTGTCAGTGCCATCCAGAGAGAGTACCTGGACATTTCCTTCAACATTCTAGACAAGCTGGGAGAACAGAAAGATCCAGGTAAGCGCCTCTCTCTCTTTTCTCCCAGCCTTGTGTTCGATTGAGTCTGTGCCTCTTTCTTGTTAGGGTCTCTAACTGACTAGGCATCGAAGTCTCAATCTTATAATGTCAGGGAGTGACATTATAATTGCTTCA
The DNA here is from genome assembly GCF_018350195.1 of Panthera tigris. NCBI lineage: Eukaryota > Metazoa > Chordata > Mammalia > Carnivora > Felidae > Panthera > Panthera tigris. Next base: position 135,748,049 of record NC_056665.1, read on the forward strand.
GAATCATTCCGAATGCCTCCTGCTTACTAGAGCGTGTTGGATTCAGATGTGGTTCTGTTGGCTCCATCAGTGTTTCTGTGTTTGTTGTTTCTAAAGCTTTACTTTTCTAAATTCTTGGCCTCCTTGGCAAGAAGAGGCAATAAATAGTTAACTCATATCAAGATATCCCAAATATCATCGCAGTCTTCCTTCCAAACAGAAAAAGTCATTAATTTGAACTCTGTTTGCTCTCTTTGTTTTCCTATATTTCAGCCAGCTTTGACATGTAGTCCAAAGAAGGAGCAAACATGAAGGGCTACAGAAAAGCAAAGAGCGTTTGGGAATGGTTAAGAATTTGACTGTAATCACGTAGGGTCCACAGCTGGTTGCATCTTCTAACCAAACGTCAGTAGTCTGGTGGGCATTGTGTGTCCTCAGGAACCGAAAAACCCAGCTTACAACCCAGACCCTAGTTCATGGGCACCAGTTCATGGTGAAGTTGTCACAGCACTTGGATTTCCTGCCTCAGGTGTCATTTCTCACATTTCCTTGGATGCACTGTTTTTAAGAAAGAGAATTTGAAAAGGTGGCCAGCCAATAGTCCACCTCATCCTAAAACACAGTCTTCTGCAGTGTTACCAGAATGCTGATCACAACACTTTGTGTCTCAGCTCAGATAATAAATAAACAAACAAACAAAGAAACAAACAAAATAATGTGGCTTGTTAGAAAAAATGAAATTGGCCAGGGATGATTATTGTAGTAGATTCATAGCATGTGGATCGCTGAGAACTGGCAAAGATCTTGGAAAGTTGTAGTGGAAAACCTGTCCTTTTCTGTACAAGGAGACACTCTGAGGAAGTCATGTGCCCGGTCCTACAGATAGGCAGTAGCAGTGCCAGAACCATTGCCCTGATTCTAGTCCTTCCTCTCCCACTGCTCCACACAAAATCAACTCCTAAGACGAGGCGTTCAGATCTTTTATTCACCCCGGTCATTTCCTGAGATTTCCAGCTGTTCTCTACCTCCTAGGACAGAGCTGTGTACCTTGAAAGGGGTCTGTAAAAATCTGTTGAATGAACATGAGTATATTTGGAAAGGGTCATGGGAAGACCCTTTCCAGGTAGCAGGAAGAATAAGATCCTGGTAATAACAAGAACGTTTAAGAAGGTTTCTAGGGAAACTGGTAAACCTTTTGATTGTTTGGAGCCAGGAAAATTGCTACATATAGATGAAGGAAAACATTGACCTGGAGACTATAGACTTTTATAGGGTAGGTATATAAGAAGCCATATAAAGTCTATAGGGGGGATACATAAGAAACTAAGTCCGCCATATAAAGTCTATAGGGGGGATATATAAGAAACTAAGTCCACAGAGTGGGTGTGTATGATATATAGGTTGTAGTGCGTGTGCGTGCGTGTGTGTGTGTGTGTGTGTGTGTGTGTTTTGCCTCCTTTATTCATCCTATGTCAGACTGTTCCCCAGGCTACCTGGGGGGAGATTGGTTTCATATTAATACATTTGTTATCAGAACAAGAGGAAAGCACCTGACAATTATGGTAATATGTCTTTAAAATGTTTCTAAGATATGCAGTACTGTCACAGTTTTATATCTGTATAGCATCCCACCTCCCACAGACACACAGATCTGGGAGCTGGAAGGAGGCCTGTGTTCTCAGAGGAAGACACAGGCTTCCCCAGACCTTCTTGCCTCTGTCAGCTGGAGTAAAGGGAGGCTCCTAGTCCTTCCAAACTCAGAGCCTTACCACTGCTGATTGCCTTGAACCACCAGGTCTAACCGCATCGAGCACTTTGTCTCATGCATGTGAGTCCCTGCAGGAAGGCCCAGGTTGCCCTTCTAATTTCCAGAAGGCTCTGCACATCTCCTGTTCTGAACCTTTGTTCCAACTTACGCTAACTACTGAAATCCTTCCCTCGTCCTTCATGAGCAAAATCTCATATATGCTCTCTCCTCTGATGGCTCCCTTCACGCCCTAGTCCAGAGGAAACCAGCTCTCCCTGAGGACACAGTTTTCCTCACTGCCTTGTGCCCTTGGGCTTGGGTCACGGGTAGGCACCTTCCTTGTTCATCACTGCCCCTTTCAGACCATTCCCACCTTACTTCTGAAAACACCCAGCTCTGAACTTCATATTACTGACCCCTGATTTTTTTTTTTTTAATCTGGTGACAGTTTCACTCCTGGTTCTTTTTTCACTCTTTTCTAAACTGTTTCTGCCTTAATTCTTAGTGATTCCAATATTAGAGTAGATGACTCTTCTGAGGCTCTGGCTTCTTAGTTCCTTGAATTTGTCTGCCCTAGTGACTGGTTTTTAACCTCCACCCCAGTTCAGCTATTCCTTCCCATGGTCACGTCACAGACCTTGTTTTTGCCAAAAAGTGCAGCCTTTCCATGTCATTCTCATGTCTCCTGTTCTCTGATTTCTATTTCCCTCTCTCTGGATGACGCTGTGTCAGTCCTACTGTCTTTCACGTCCCTCCCATACTTCACGTCTCCTCTCCTCTTCCTTACTCAGGTCAATCAGTGTAACCCTCCCCAGTGCTGCATCCTCCCTGGCCTTTGCTTTTTCAGGCTTGCTTGGCTAAACACAACCTTGTCAGATCCACCTTTCCACCTACCAGCATCTGTAGGTGCAGTAGGTACAGATAGGTATTGGATGAGTGTGACTGGAGAAAAACACATACCAATAGTGGCTGGTCTCATTTCAGATTCATGACTCCAGACCTCAACTGGCTCTTTAAACTACCTGGCAATCATACCATATTTCTGTGGCCCACTCACATTTCCATTCTCCTAAGCAACTGTGTCCTGGCTACTTGTGTTTCCAAACTTTCGATTACTCTTCCTGTTTGACAGAATCAGAAGAAATGTCCACAGCCTCCTGCTACCTCCTCTGCCTGCCTTCCAATGTCTGCACTTGTACACCTGGCCTTTCTGGCTTGGGCTATAGGTGAACTATCTGGTTACCGTTTAAAGGCAGCCTTTCCACGTGTGGACAAGATTCCACTTCTCTCACCTACTCAAGGACATAGGCCTAGAAACTCTCCTTTCTTTCTCCCTCCTTAGGCTTTTCTTCCTAAGGTATTCTTCACGTGAGCATACGAACATAATCTTATTTTTCTCTCTTACAAAAAAAGCTCTTGATCCCAGTTCTCCCAATTATTATCTCATTTTGCTCCTCCCCTTTTAGCAAAATGTTTTAAAGAGTTGCCTATACAATCATTATCTCCAGTTTTCTCCCATTCTTTTCTCTTTTATTTTTGAGGTTTATTTATTTATTTTTGAGAGAGAGGGCACCAGTGGGAAAGGGGTAGAGAGAGAGAGAATCCCAAGCAGGCTCCACACTCTGCACGGAGCCCAATGTAGGGCTTGATCTCATGACCCTGGGATCATGACCTGAGCTGAAATCAAGAGTTGGACGCTTAACTGACTGAGCCACCTAGATACCCCTCACTCTTTTTTTTTTCTAAAGAATTAATCATTCCTATGAAGTTTCATCCCCAGTGGTTCACCCAAACATCACTTGACAAGGTCACCAGTGGTAAGTTCTAAGCTCTTACCCGCCTCTCCCCATTTTACTTGGCTCTTCCGATACCATACTCTCTTTATTTTCTGCTTGTTCAGTGGTCAGTCCTTGTCAAACTCTTTTGTTGATTCTTCCTTATCTCCCTAATAAGGGAGTGCCCTACAGTCTCAGTCCTCTGTTTACACCCACTCTTCTGGGTGATCTCGTCTAGTTTTATGATTTTACGTATTGTCTGTATGCTGAGACAACTCCATCAGTTGCCAGTTGCTGGAAGAATGCTGTGTAACAAGCATAAAATCTCTGCAACATCTAGGGATAAGTAATGGGTACTCATTTAATTGGACAGTCTATTGGTTACTGTGGATTGGCTAATCTAGGCTGAGTTGAGCTGGGTGGCCGACCTCCTCCTGGGAGTCTTGGAGCTCAGGAGTATCCTCTCATGATGATGGCAGAGGCACAAGACAGCAAGCCTAATTGCACAGGTGCTTTTCAAGCCTTTGGTCATGCTATGCCTGCAAACATTTCATTAGCCAAAACAAATCACCTGGCCAAACCCCAAATCAGGAGGGAAATATACCCTGCCTCTTATGAGGGAGGAACTTGTAAGCCACATGACAAAGGACATGGATTCAAGGAGGAGTGAAGAATTGGAGCCATATCTATCAAGTATTACACGGGATGTAGTCATAATAAAAATTTATCTGTTGGTTATCTGAAATTAAATTTTAACTGGGCATCCTCAATTTTGTCTGGGCACCTTAATCCACCTTCAGAATATACCCAGAATTTGGTCCCTTCTTATCATCTCCCCTTCTTCCACTTGGCCCTGAGCCACCAACACCTCTCACCTGGGTCAGTGGTGGTAGCTTCCTAACTGGTCCCCTACCTTCTACCCTTATTGTCTTCATATCTTCTCAACACAGCAGGTGGAGCAAGCCTTTAAAACATGAGATTATACCATTCCTCTGATTATAACCCTCCAGTGGCTCCCCATTTCCTCCGTAGTAAAAGCTTAGGTCCTTTATATTCCTGAAGTGCTGTGTGGTCTTGATTCTCATTAGCTCTCTGACTTCATTTTGTGCTTCTGTCACCACATTGCTTCTACCCAGCTGCAGTGACTGCCTGCCATTTCTTTTTTTAAAATTTATATTCAAGTTTGTTAACATACAGTGTAGTCTTGGCTTCAGGACTAAAACCCAGTGATGGTGTCTTACATATGACACCCAGTGCTCATCCTGAAGAGTGTCCTCCTTAATGCCCATCACGCATTTAACCCATCCCCCCACAGGAAGCCTGTTTGTTCTCTGTATGTAAGAGTCTCTTATGGTTTTCGTCCTCTGTTTTTATCTTATTTTTCCTTCGCTTCTCCTATGCTCATCTGTTGAGTTTCTCAAATTCCACATATGAGTGAAATCATATGGTATCTTTCTCTGACTTCTTTCGCTTAGCATAACACCCTCCAGTTCCATCCATGTTCTGCAAATCCTCCTGCCATTTGAGCCCTCCCCACATAGCTTCACCTGAGGGTCTTTACAACTGGCTGTTCCCTCAGCCTGAAACAGCCTTCCCCACCTGTCTGCCCAGCTCACTCTCTCACTTCTTTTGATCCTTTGATCAAACACCAGGCTCCCGATGAGGCCTGGACCACACCCCACCTTTCCACCCGTCTGGCATCTTGGAATCCCTTCTTTTCTGGTTCTCTTCTACAGAGAATTACTCTTCTAACTTAAAATTTACTTTTATGTGTATTAATTATTGTCAGTTTCTCCCCGCTAAAATGAAAGTTCCCAAAGGCAAGGATTCTTGCCTGGTTTGTTTACTGATTGTATATCAAGTGCCTAACAGCTTTGGCAAATGTTTGATGATTGAACGGATGGTTATGCCATTTTCTACACATCACTATAAAAACTGAATAAAAATATAAAGGGGCACCTGGGTGGCTCACTGGGTTAAGTGTCCAACTTTAGCTCAGATCATGATCTCGCAGCTTGTGAGTTCGAGCCCTGCGTCAGCTCTGTGCTGACAGCTCAAAGCCTGGAGCCTGCTTTGGATTCTGTGTCTCCCCCTCTCTCTCTCTGCCCCTCCCTGCTCATGCTCTGTGCCTCTATCCTTCAAAAATAAACATTAAAACAATTTTTTTAAACTGAATAAAATATTTTAAGCTAAGTGTATAGGTCTATTCAAATATTTGTTGTATGTCTTAAACTGTATACAAATGGAAGGTTTTGTAAAATGATTTAAGATTGAGCAAAAATTGGCCTGGCTTATGAAATCTTTGTACACTAGCAATTATTAACAACTGCCTTACAGTAAAGAAATTACATTTCTTTAAAATTAGAGATACACCAAAGATTTCAATAAGCACAGCAAAACTCTAAAAGTCTCAATGGTCTTTCAAAGAATTCTCGAAAATGAACTTTAAGCTTTCTTGTTCTATATTATTGGTGGGATTATTGTGCCGTGGTAGCAGGCATACGTAAAACAGAGGCAGATGAGGGTGAAGAGGTGATTGTGTATGTATGTATGTATTTATTTATTTAATTTATTTATTTATTATTTTTTGATTGTGCATGTTTTTCACTAGAGGTTTGGGGACAATACCTAAGAGAAAAGTAATAACCTAATCTCTAATATCTTAGTGACTAAGGTAATTTAAAACAGGTAGTCATTTTGTGCATAATTACTCAAGAGGGTGCAGGAAACACTGTAACAGTTATACTTATTTTTTTTAATCAAGAAATTACTAATCTGGCAATCATATCTATTCAGAAAGACCTCTGAGAGTCAAAAAGCGGATGTTCTAGCATCAGTGCTTGAAAACTTTCCTCCCAGGATCTCACCCAGGATCAATTTTACTTTCATTCCCTACAAGTTTAGTGATCATCTAATAATAGACTCGCATCTGCATACCTCAGATGTACATATGGATGAGTGTATGGTGACTTACCCCGGACAAGAGAAAAACTGACAATATAAAAAGAATGGGACTGAATCACCGTGAAGCTTGAGAACGTGAAGCCATGTAGGAGGGGCGCCCCCAGGTGATAGCATGGAACATTCATGGAAGCCTATAGGGTAACGCCAGGCTGCTCACTCTTCAGTATATAGTGTTGCTTTAAGGTGGCAGAGACGTTTGTAAAGAATTTTAGGGGGTTTGCTATGATAAACTATCAAGTTTTAAAGGATCATCTTTACCTAGAATAATGTGGAACAGCTTGTTTCCCATTACTGATAGATTGAGAAGACAATAGTATACGCAGAAGATATTTCCTCTTAGATACGTTTGTCAAACAGAAGGAGCACATGATACAGTCTGTTTCTTGCGCAACGAATAAAATAGAAAACCTGAGTTAATACTGTTTATTCTAAGTTAGATACAATCTCTGCTCTGCAATACTTACAGCTTAGCAAAGGTTATAGACAAGTATATAGAGAATTCCATTATAGTGTGTTAAGTTTGGGAAAGGTTAAGGACAGGGTGTTCAGGGATTACGTAAGAGGATCACATGACCCATATTTTGGCTTGTATTTTTTGGGGGGAAGGGGGTATCTTGAAGATCTTCTGGAGGAAGAATTGTCTGTATAATTGAGATGTAGTTAGTGAGTAGGATACTGCCAGGACAAAGTGGAATGGTGGAATGAACTGTAACCGTCTTTAGGTAGTGGATGAAAAGAAATTCAGTGCTGGAAAGGCTAAGTAACCTGCTTGAGGATATGCGGGAGGGGCATGCTTGGAGCTTTAACTCTGTAATTGCTCTGTTGTTAATCTCTGGGAGGCATATCCACAGATGCAGAGGGTAATGTGGAAGCAACTCTCCGGGGAATTTTGAAACCAGTGTGTATATAAAATTCTGTTAAAGTAATTAACAGGGCCAGAACATACAGAATGATTCGAATGGGTGTATTAGGCAAGAGGGAAAAGATATGGAAAAGGTTCTTGACCTTGCTTTTACTCAATATCCTGAGCTTTAAATAATGTTTCTGTTTGTAGATCCCTCTACTAAAGGACTTTCAACTTTGGAAATGCCACGAGAATCCTCATCTGCCCCAACATTAGAAGCAGGGGTGCCAGAAACAAGTAGCCATTCCTCAATATCAAGTAAGATTCCCTTTGGTGATCGCTTCACCTATACATTGATTTTGGAGCAATAACTACTGCATTGTTTTCAATTTTCACACTCCTGGTATTGGCGGGGTTTTTTTTTTATACATGTTGTGTTAGCTTCCTGGGTGACAGACACTCTGCTGTAAGATCTCAGAGATCCTGAGGCATGGGCTCAGTTTCGTCAATATCTCAAGTGTTTGCTAAATCACTACGGTTACTGATTGGCCAAGAATCCTAATTTGTTACGGATTAATCACCGAATTTCATAACTAAATAAAATAAGAATTGTGTGTGACTAGCCTAAACCTAAGGCACGGAACTAGTTTTGGGATAAACGAAAAGCACTGTTTGTGACAGAATTTTACATTGAACACCTGTGTTCAATTTGAATCACTTCCATCACTGACACAATGTTATCTAAATTATCATAAAATAAATGTAGCAGATATACCATGATCCCGGTGTCATGATTGGATCTAGCCCTTTTGGATCTGAAAATACAAATGGCATGAAATTCTACAGGATCTGTAGGAGGCAACTGTTTTGAAACTGCCTTCTGTGGTCGGGTCCTAGATCTGGTCCTTGAAGAGCATGAGTTCCGTTGAGGTGACAGTAAGGTGTCCACCTGGCTCAGTGGGGCCAGTGAAGGGACTCTAGCATGGGAGGCTCGCAGCAGGAATCAGAGATACAGAGGTGCACTTCCTGCCAGCCCTCATGCCACGCGCTGGCCTATTTTGTGTTCCATGTGAACGGTGCCTGAGGAGCTGGTTAATTTTTCTCTGACTGTCTTTTAAATGAGGATGATCCTGAAAACCAAATAAAGATCCTAACTTAAGTGCTGGACTGGTAGTATGGAACAGCCTCGTCATCCTCATTATTCATCCATTCATGCATTCGTTCATTCACTAACTATGTATTGTCTGCCAGGTGCCGGGCCCTGTGCTTGCGACTGAGGGTCAAAGGTGAATAAATAAGAGACACCCCTTGTTCAAGGATTTTATAGTCATAGTAGTAATAATAGCCACCATTTATTTGGTACTTTTGGCTGGGCGCTGTGCCAAATGGTTACACACATTGTTATCTTACTTAATCCTTACATCAGCCTTGCATGGCAGGTATTATTGACCCCATTTTATAGACCAGGAAACAGAGGCTACAGAGGCTAAGTGACTCACCTAAAGTCAGGTGGCTACTAAGTGATAGAGACAGGGATTGATGCTAGGTCTGTTTGATTTGCAAGTCCGTGCTCTTTTTTGGTATAACCCACTGCCTTAGAATAACTCAAATTCACTTATAATAGAGATTATAGAAATTCTAAGAAGGTGTTTTCAAGTGACAGTTACTTGCCCTTTTGGTAGCAGGGAAGGACAGCTGGTTCTGAATGTAATTGCTCTTTTGTCATGAAAGTCTGTTGATAACATAATAAAACGCCCACTTTTAAGCCCACATACTAAAATCATGCAAGTGTATTCTGTCTCCTCCTAATTTACATGAGTCATCTAAAAAAAAAAAAAAAGAAGATAGCAAATTCTAATTAGAATTCCAAGTTGGGTATAAATTGGGATAGGGTGGCTAAGTCAGCTTGACTTGAGTGCTAGTTAAATGTGCCGTAAAATAAGTGTATCCACTGTCTCATGATCCTAACGTCATGACTGAATCTGGCTTCTTTGGAGTTAGCATAGTGCCTCATTACGCTTGCACCTTCCTCCTCCTCTCCATTAAAAGCATGTATTAGATGGCTCTTGCTGGTGTGTTCTTGGAGGCATCATGCCAGGCACCCCACACACGGAGCTAAACGTTAAGGGTTTTTACTCTCAGGGAATTCTGCTGTCTTTACGAACAACTGAGAATTGGAGAAATTATGAAATCACTAGAGGTTTCAAGTCCTCTTTTGAGCATGCTAATTTTTAAATTGGTTAAGCCTTCTAGAAGATTTCTGCTTTTGTATTTTACCTGAAGCTGCACCATTTCCAGTGAGTCATAACATTGTAAATTCTGCCAGTCAACAAGAATCAGAGATTTCCCATGTTGGTGAATTTAGCTGACATGGATTCCAAGACACAAGAATTCCCATCACACCCCTCTCTCTGGATCGGTTTGCTAGATGATCCTTCTGTAGCTAACCATGCCATGACTACCATGAATCAAACAGCATGCTAATTACATTCAAAATGTTATAATTGATTTCACATCTCACCAAGTTGCCGTCTTGGTATGGTGATTGTGAAGCCTGGGTATAACATTTAAAGCTTTCCAGGGGCCATCCACTCATCCCGGTTTCTACCATCCCCTTCTAGGGACTGCAGTTCAGAACTTCGGTTTCTGAAATTGTCCTCATAAGAGAGTGAATAACCACATGCTCTCAAATGTCCAGGAGTTTGGGATCATGTAGAAAAGGCACACCACTGATTCTCTGCTTTTCTCACTGGGCTGGTGGCAGAGACCGATGGGGACACTGACAGAGGAATAGGAGGGTAGGAGGCAAGTTGCTTTTTCACTCAACAGTCTACTGGCAGAAAGAAGTTAAGCTTTAAATTCAAAGTAGTATTATATGCCTTAAATCCTTTCTGGAACAAGGCAGAGTGTACAAATGAAAAAGTAAATGAAAGTAACCACATTGTTGCAACTGTAGGTATTCTACAGACTACAGATAAATGCTCATAGGCACTGTTTCTTTTTTTACTGAGGGAAGAAAGGCACCGGGAATAGCAATGTGCCTTAGTTTTTGCCTAGGACAAGAGCATACAATTTGCTGAACAATTACAAGTCGCCAATAAAGATTCAATTAAGATTCTATATGGATTTGTAGAGCCTTTGTGTGCTGTGGAAATTTATGCCCCCTAGTAATGATGTCCTAATTTCCTCCATATAGCTCAGTATAGGCAGATGAAAAGGGGATCCCTGGGAGCTCTAACAATGAGCCAGTTAATGAAGCGACAGCTGGAGCATCAGTCTAGCGCCCCCCATAACATCAGCAACTGGGACACTGGTGGGTCAAGCCTTTTCTTCTTGTTTTACCTCTCAGATCAGCTAATGCCACTTTCTGTGTGTCCCCTCTGCTCTCTCGTGTTAAGGATTAGATGTTTCTCTTGTGTTTTGTGGTTCAAATAATATTTTTCTTTTAAACCTACGGTAATGAATAAGTCCATTTAAACTTTCCCAGTGCTCTAGAGCCACCTGTCTGTCCGTTTAGGCTGGTCCAACTCTTTCTTTTCTAAGACCCGGATTCCAGATATTAGGTTACCTATCTGGGGGTTAAACAATGTAAATGCCTATAGAAGGGAGTGGAATTATGATTTTATAATGCGGATTAACAAACAGAAACACCAGTTTACCAATATTCTCTATGTTGTAAAGTACCCCAAATAAGGGAATATTAGCACTAATACTGATACTAACAACATAGCTTAGCGATGTCATGATCCGCCGGTAGGTTTGGGAATATGAGCTCTGTACTTCAGTCGGCAGGGCCACCAGGTTGGACACCCTCATGCTTATATAGTGGCATTGCATCTAACCTCAATTTTAAAGTAAGAATTGGCTGCCATGACATGTCTATTTTAAACATGATCAGTCTGCATTTTCTAAACTTTGTTACCACGTTCCGAGCGCGTACAACTTGCAAGCCTGCTCTTTTGAGTGCCTGCCTTTCGTGTTTCTCTTTTCTAATCACAGGGGCCATTTGAGTTACAAGATGACATATGTGAAAGCACTTTGCAACGTGCATGCACTATGAAAGTGATACAGTTTATTACAGTGGTATGCTCTGGGGACCAACACCTGTACCAGACTATTTTCGTGTCTTGGTTTAGGACTTTCTGGCCATAGTTATATGAGATTATTATTTCAATATCCTTCCTTATGGCCGGGAATTATGTCTACAAAACCAAAATATTGACATACTGTCATTTTTTCAAAACTATAATCATCACATACATTTTATCTTATCTCCCCCACCCCCATCCATTGTTTTTTTCCAAAAAGGAGAGCTAGATAAATTAGGCCCCCACACCATACCCAAGCCTACATTTAACCAATAGTTTCAACTCTCCTGGCCTTTATAAGAGTTCTTAACATTTTAAAGGTTTCTTGTTTTATCTTCTTTTTGGTGGTAAGTGGTAGTGAAAAATGTAATGGCCCAAAGCCAACAGGCAAGAGAGACAAGGAGAAAGATAGGATAACCAGCCTTGACAGCTGACTGGGTCTAGGTGGGGTCTTTCTGTCCACACCAGAGAGGACTGTGTTTCTCTCTTTATTTATTTACTTTGAGAGTGAGGTGGGGGTGGTGGAGGGGCAGAGAGAGGGAGAGAGAGAGAGGGAATCCCACAGTGCAGAGCCCAATGTGGGGCTTGAACTCACGAACCATGAGATCATGACCTGAGCCAAAATCCAGACTCAGACGCTTAACTGACTGAGCCTCCCAGGTGCCCCTCTGTTTCTCCCTCTACTGAGATGAAACTATGTGATTAACTGAGAATGGAAGCATTTGTTTGGTTAGTTCTCTGATAATTTAACGCCTCCCCCACCCCCCACTTTTGGTAGGTTGAGCTGGGGCTCTGAAGATTATTTTACCATGCTTCTGTTTTCTGTAGCAAGTACCTCAGTCTAAGCTAACCATTACAGATTCAGACTACAACTGCAACCTAGTTTGATTGACTTAGTGGAGTTATAAAAAGGCAAAAAGATCTCAATGTCAAACCCAAATTTTAATTTTAGAAAATCTACATGATGCCAAATAACCCACTTAACTGAATGTTTCCCATTTAGCCAAACTTCAGCCTTGTTCACATCACTCTGGCTTCTCACTTAATACTCACCATTGACATGCTGCCTGAATTTCTTTCACCCGTTTTCCTGGGCTTGTTCTCCATTCTCCAAGTTGGTTCTCTAGCCACCAAGTCCCACTGGAGCGTCATCTCAATGCGCCTGTTTTTATTAGTGCCACAAAAAGTTTTCCCCGCATCTAAGACCACGGGAGAATCGATGAATGTAGAGTTCGGTATTAGGTGGTGTGCCACTTTATACTACACGTGTCGACTCAGTGACTCACTGGTCCCCAGAGGAACAAGTCTAATCACGTAGACACTGCGAAAGGCAGTCTAAAACCTGGGTCATGATCGATTCACCTCAGCATGCACCTGCTTCCTCGTTGAATACCTGCCTCTTCTCCATCCGTGCACATCCAATGGTTGCTTCTTTGTCTCATCTTTCATAGGAAACAAGTGTTCCGGAAGCACCACTTCTCCATTTCTTCCCCTGTTCCCTTCTTCCTGTTCCCCAGCCCTCAGTGAAACATCTGCCGTGTCCTTGCTACCAGTTCCACATGTTTTCTGTATGACTTTTCTGGCCATTGCCTCAAATGATCACTTATATATTTACTGAGTTGCATAATACATTTATTTCATGGCTGTGACATTAGCCTTTCAGTTGGTTTTTTTTTTTTTTTCATTTCATATCAAGAGATGATAGTATCTGAGCTTTCTTGGTGAGGAGGTAGAAAATCTGCACTTTTTGGGGGGCAGTTTTAGATGCTCTCCTGCTTTTAATTGCACTTCATATACCTGAATGAAAGGTTTGTAGTGAAAGCCCAGACAACCCTCCCCTAACATCTAGGATGTTTCCTGTAAATATCAATAATCAACAATAACAATGACCAAAGAAAAAAAAAAAAAAACGGCCCCAAGAAATTATTTGTTAAATTCTCTGTGTTGTGAGTCGTGATAAATTGACCACACTGAAGACTGAAATGTTCTATTTATCCACAGAACAGATACAGCCCGGGAAACGCCAATGCAATGTGCCGATGTGCCTAAACCCTGACCTGGAGGGACAACCATTGAGAATGAGAGGTTAGTTGAGCTGTGGAATCTCAGACTGGATGAGCTGGAAGACACTGTGTATGTCAATCACCCGGTCCCCTAGCGGGGGCTGAAAGCTCTTCTTCAGCAGCTCCAGGGAGTGGATCCACCCTTTGCTAAAATACCTCCAGGGGCTGGGAATGCATGGTACCTCATCTTTGACCATTATCGACAGAAAGTTCTTCCTTAGGGTGACTTTCTAACCGTTGGGGCCACACAAAACAAGTCTAGTCTCTCACATAATTTTTCAGACATTTGAAAAGAGCCATGCATTGCGTATTCCCTCAATCTTCTCTAGACCACTGTCCCTGGGTCTTTTGGTATTCTTCTTAATACATGTCAGGTGTCTGTATTGTTGTGTAACTTCTCTGAACATGGTCTAGCTTATCTGTGTTCATTCTAGAATGCTGAGATCAGATCGCTTCTCGGCCTTTTGGGTAAGATCAAGTGTAGAATGCTGAGATCAGAGATGAATAGCTTCTTTGAAATCTGAAATTGGAAATTGCACCAAATACACACTGGGCTTTATGCTGCTCATAGGAGGAAGCTGAAGATAAATCTGTGCCAAGATCATCAGAATATGTATTTTCAAAATTCTTCTCATGGCTAGTTAATCATTACTTTCGTTCTTTTTCAATTCATAAAGCAAGGTTCACCATCATTTGTAAAACAAAAACAAAAACAAAAACAAAAACAAATAAACAAATGAACTATGACCACATCTCTTAGCTAGCTCCTTAAATCAAGCAGACTTATTATTTAGGACCATATCACTCAGAACCATACCATTCTTCTAATTTTCCTTAGGAACGAGGAGACATTTATCTTTGGCATTTGCTAATATTCATTGGGCAATGAGTAGCAGTTTTAGCCCCTGTATGCGGTGAGACCCTTCTCACTTACGGGCCTAGGAAAAGCTTTTATGAACAGAAGTCAGGATGGTCAAACAACTCTGGTGCTTATCCACGGTCCAGTGACCAAGTTAGTAGCAGCAAAAACGGAATGAGGTCATGGGAACAAAGACAGAAAGTGAGTCTCTTTCACAGTAAACTGAAGAAGTCCATTGATTTAGCTAAGGGACTGATGGGTACATGTGTGCTTTGAGACAAACCAACACCTTTGTAATATCCCCTATCTCTAAGATTCCCAAAGGGGCTTTGGTCAAAATCTCCAGCTTTGGGTTTGGTCTTTAGAGGAAGTCTTCTCTTTATTCAAGTCTCTGAGAACCTTCTAGTTCTGTTCCCAGTTCCATATAGAGTGCACTTTGGGTATTCAGTAAGGGAACCATAGTGGTACTATCCAGAAGTATTGCCCACAACTGGGGGATAATGGGATTGCCTTTAATATTACAGACTTAGTTGTAACTCAGCTCTAACAAAAAGTAGCTGAGGTCTTATAGCTTCCTTTTATGGTTCCCACCTTCTTTTTATACATTAGTCTGCTCCCATATTATTAGCAATATTCAGAAATCCATTGATTCAGCTAATGTTGCCTTATGGGAGCCAGCACCCAATATCTTTTATAGATGACTGCCATAAATATTGCATGACATATTTTGTGTTGTCACATGAATAAGCAACTTCACAATGCTATTGTCAAAAACACTAAAAATGCTATTGTCTTGGCATTTGTGTTGGGTAATAATTGGCTTGAAACCACCCACATGACTTTGATTCCATCCCTTTTCTTGATTTGAATTGTGATTTCTATTTAATAGTAATTGGTAATAATCTTCTGAAAGCCTCCACTCAAGAGGTTTTTTTTTTTTCCTTTCTTTTTTTTTTATTATGAAATTTATTGTCAAGTTGGTTTCCATACAACACCCAGTGCTCATCCCAACAGGTGCCCTCCTCAATACCCATCACCCACCCACCCCTCCCTCCCACCCCCCATAAACCCTCAGTTTGTTCTCAGTTTTTAGGAGTCTCTTATGTTTTGGCTCCCTCCCTCTCTAACCATTTTGTTTTCTTCCCCTCCCCCATGGTCTTTTGTTCAATTTCTCATTCCTAGTAGAACTGTGTATATATCACCATCTTGTGGGCTGAATTTTTCTACTTTTAGCACAGGCATTTTGGCATCTGGTAGGCATGGCTGTCAATGTCTAAGAAATGTGGAATATTGGACTTCAACCTTCTGTGTTTTGGTTACTTGAAGTGACTTTGTGCTGTTTACCTTAGTGTTTAATGATCAATCATGCCACCTTTTATCTTGGCCCAGTTCTTGCCTTTTCTATTTTCCATCAGTTTATAGTTATGCTACAATCATAAATACCGTTGCTTCAACTCAAAGCACCATCGTGATGAGAACAACTGGAGATCCTTTTTAATGATACACTTGGGTACAGGTAGGAATGAATGTTACTCAGAAATAGCTGTTAAATATCATAGTAAAATTAGATGCCCATGAGGGACATTTGGAAGTGACATAAAGATGCTTTTAGATACTTTCCTTTGCTGTTTGGGTCTACAGGGCCTCCTGCTTCTCATAAACACACTTTGTAGCCTTTGATCAGGTAAGGGAGTCTGTACAGTGTGGAAGCATCTTGATTCTTCAGAGGCTTCAATGCCCTTTTTCTTTTTCTCCCTCATATTGAAATACATTGCCTACTTCACTAGGTCTCTAAAATTTTTACGTTATTTCTTTTCAAAACCAGTTCCCTGAATCATTATTTTTCTCCTATTTATGGGAAGATCATACAATTTTGTTTTGTTTTTCAGCACTGAATTACCAATTCTTGATGAGAAACCGTTTATTTATTTTTGTAAATGGATCAGTTATTTAATTAGGTTCTTTGTAAGAAATTTAGAACACTGATTTGTGAGGATAAACTCCATTTGTGAAAGAAAACACAGAAACACAGACTGGAGGTAGCCCTAAAACTGAGGAACAGCTTTGGTTTTTGGCAGAATTTGCGAGTCCGCAGCTTTCTGGGTCAATCTTGCGCTGCCCTATAACCTTGTATTTCTCTTCCTCCGTGTCGAAGATCTCCCCTTCCTGGTGTTGGGTTTATGCAGCTTCTTCTTGAAGTAAGCTTCAATGAAACGTTTTGGAATTTTCACACTGCTGATACCAATTTTGGTGGAGGTGGTGATGACAAATTTCTGGTATGTTCCATGCAGAGGAACTTTGATGGAGGTCCAGAGGTCCAGTCACAAATACCAAGTCACTGCTCAGTTGCTTCAGGAAAACCACCCTGTTCCTCTGTGGTGTCCACTGAGGATGATCAAGAAGGTCTCAGGAGTGATTCTAGCTCACAGTTTCCTCATGTACTGACTGAAAGGGGTTTTGCTGTGGCTCGACAGCTTTTGAGGCACATCTTCAGTAGGATAATACCTAGGCATTTTGTGAAGTTTAACCACTCGGGTACCACTATTCTTGTCACCACTGACTGGTTTTGTAACAACAGCAAGAGCCTTCTCATTCTTTTTCTTTTCAACCCTAGACTTAGTTGCTGAATACTTCCTTTTGTATGTGGTATTTCTGGAATACATAGCTGATCAGGAATATCTTCCAACTCCTCTGACTAGGACAGGGCTTCCCCTTCTTTGGCGTTTTAGTCTTGCCACCTAGCCCTTCTTAACCTTGCCACCAGCATCAGCCTCCTTGCTTCAGGTTTCTTCTTCTTAGTATCTGGCTTCTCAGCTTTTGCATCCGCCATCTTATGGACGGGAAAGAAGAGAAATAGATTCTTTAATGACCCTTGAGATTTTCTGCATTCTTTGCTGTCTGAAAAACTCTTGAGTCCCAGTTATCAGTCTGCAGAACGTGACGTTATCCTGGATTGTTCCTTTGAGATTCTTCTTGGAGTGCCTCGTTTCCACTGTTCCTGGAGAATCAGTCCAGCCCTGGTGGTTTCCTTAATAGAGAATGGTCAGCTGGCTCTTTAGATGCACTTATCACTAGAGCATGTTGCCAAGATTCCTGCCTTAGATTTCTTTGAAGGCATCAAAACCCAAAGTTTTAAACTCCGGTATTTATTAGCTGAAGTCACTGGATGATTCCTTCAAAACACTTGATATTTCACTCATAAATATTTCAGTTTGAAAAATGAAGTCTTTTGCTTCAGGGCTTATGATACTAATTTCCAAAGTAGAAAGCTGTTCTGATATTTGATAGCTCAAACACCTCCCCTTACTTAAGTAGAGTTCTGGGATCTTATTCTCTTCTCAAATTGGCAGCATTTTAGGGTTGGTACACATTTGTAATTCGGGAAATGTAGGATCATAAGGACATCTTCCCTTTATGCCTAGAAAATAAGGGCTGTAACTCATTTGAGGGTGCCCTTGAATAGATTTCCCCCTTTTTCCACTTTTGTCTTCGTCCCCTGTTGGTACACCTGAGCTCTTTCTGATGTCCTCCAAGTCAGAAGGCAAAGGGAGAGCTAGGAGTCTAGCTCTTGAAATCCTACAAACAGAAACAAATCGCAGTCTTTCTTGAATTCATTTTACCTTTGAAGGTTTACCACAATGCAGTGCTGCTGATCATGTCACATCCCGTGTGATCTTGGGAAGATTTCTAAGAGGAGGATGGGGCTTTTCCCGGCCCCCAGAAACAGACCTTTATTCACCAGGTGTCTCATTGCTGCTCACCCAGGTGCCACGAAATCCAGCCTGCTGTCGGCGCCCAGCATCGTCAGTATGTTTGTGCCGGCACCCGAAGAATTCACGGACGAGCAGCCGACGGTGATGACAGACAAGTAAGCTCACACAGTCATTCCGCTCCCCGTGTTTACAGAGTCTGATAGTTCGCTCACCATGGTTGTGAGAAAGCACCAGAGGAGTCATGCAGTGCTTTACGTCATAACGTGTTCTTCAACTGACCATAGCCACAAGTGTTCATATGCACTTGTTGTTTCAGAAACGTAGTCTCATTGCACGGACAGCATCTGTTTCTGCCAGGGCACGTTCCTTTTCAGTCTGGACAAAAATGCAAATAATATCCACTTACTGATTATTAGAAGGTTCAGATTGTTAGGATCGGACTCAGTTTGAGACTTGATTCTTATTCCCATCCTGCCAGCAGTATCCTTTCTCTGAATCCCAAACTAGTAAGGTCACCTCTCAGTTTGTCGGCCTTCAATATCCCCAGATCTCTTCTGGGATAAAGTGCAAATGCCTTTGATCATAATAAAGGCCCTTTAGATTGTGAAGGTACGGCCTTACCACTCCTGACCGGGAGCTCTTTCCCAGCCCCCTCCCCTTCTCCAGAGCATGCCTTATGTGTTCTCCCGTCTGTGATTACATAGGTGCCCTTCTCTCTGGACTTTCTGTGCCTGGTGAACAACTATTCATGCCTCAGCACCCAGCTAAAGGCAAAGTGTCCCTGACTGCACAAGGCAGAATTCATCATACCGTTGTCCTAATCTCCATAGTATTTACTACATCTCTCTATTCTACTGCTTACCACATTGTATTTTGATTATTTAGTTGCTTATACACATGGGTTCTTTAATTGAGTAGGAGTCCCTTAGGGGCCTGGGACTCTTTCTTCTGTATTTTATACTCTAAGCTCCCTATACCTTGCCTGGCACACAGGTGCCTGTTCAGTGAGTATGGTAAAGAATAAGACTTGCAGGATTCCAAGTTTGGTGGCATGTCGGGTAGGTTGGGATAAAGGGAGGAAGAGTGTGTGTTGTCAGGGGCCGGCGTGAAGATCCGTGCAGCTGGCCACAGCCAGCGGTCATTACTGAAGAAGTGAAGGTGTCCACCGTGAAGAGCTGCCTTGGAATGTCCACGTGGGGAGCACCTCGCTGCGAGAGGAGGGCTCTTCTTGGCTCCTCCTTCGGTACAATGTCCCCATTTGTGTACTCCTCCATGTCCCAATCTTTGTGTGCACTCCGTTTCTCTTCTTTCTCAGTTCCAAATGTGAATCCTCTATTTGTAAAAAGGTCCGTTTGCCAGGGACTTCATGATTTAATTTTTTTTTTTTTACATTTATTTATTTTTGAGAGACAGAGTGAGACAGAGCGTGGGTGGAGGAGGGGCAGAGAGAGAAGGAGATACAGAATCTGAAGCAGGCCCCAGGCTCTGAGCTGTCAGCACAGAGCCTGACTCAGGGCTCGAACTCACAAACCGTGGGATCATGACCTGAGCCGAAGTTGGACACTTAACTGACTGAGCCACCCAGGCGCCTCCAGGGACTTCATATATATAGTTTGCATTTAGGAAGTTCCTAAATAAGTTTGTGCTAGTGATTGTGCTCTAGTTCACTCGCTCTTCCCAGGAGGCTTTCCCCTTCACTTTGTAAAGCTGACTAGCTGTGGCTGAATAGAAGGGCTGTGGCTTTGGTTGAGATGAACTAAATTGAACCTACATTAGACACTACAAAGAGCAATAAGTTGGAAGGCACGTAGGAGCAGGGCCATTGTGTTTTTACACACTACACTGAGTAGGCGTGGGGAGCTCGTAAGGCTGATCTAAGTGAGTGGTAGGGAAGAGACTATGATCCAGACTCCCCAGGTTTTCTAGAGTGTTCTCTTGGCTTAACCCCCCTATCTTGCCTCCACAAATGGGACATTTTTCAAGCTGACAGCTTAGGAAAGCTTCCATTTGTGCCTAAGGCATTTTTCTTTTCAACAAATGAAAAAAATATCTAGTCACTGACTATCTCTAGCAATAACTTTACATGCACGAAATTCCTCAACCAGAAGCTCCAAACTGTTATTCTGATTGGCACTCACTGTGGGCCAGATGCTTGTGAGTTGAATCTTTTCAGTGATTTAAAGAACCTTCCTGATTTCCGCCGTGTGTGCTGTTTCTGTGTCTACGGTGAGGGTGGCATTGGAGTCTACTATTGATTATGAGAGTGGGACCGCTTTAATTGGAGACTTTCAGGGACTTTGGGGACTTCTCCAAGACTCACCAGAAATGGCTGTATATACTTTGTTATGTCTTGGAAACATTGCCGGCTTTCGTGGACAGCGTTCCTCTGTTTTCTTTGCAGATGCCATGACTGTGGGGCCATTCTTGAAGAATATGACGAGGAAACCCTTGGGCTGGCCATTGTGGTCCTTTCCACATTCATTCACCTAAGCCCAGACTTGGCAGCCCCGTTGTTGCTGGATATAATGCAGTCTGTGGGAAGGTGAACATCACTTGTGTTTTCAGTGGGGGAAGGGGCCTTATTCAGTCTACAGCTTGAAATAAAAACGATCAGTTCAGAAGCAAAACATTCAGTAACCTTATAGGTGTTTGATATTTGTGGGATCAATGCAGACTAATTTTAAAAACTGAATGGACCAAACTTTTGATTGAATGCCCTAGCTGTGTTGGTCATGAGTCACAATGTCACTGTGTCAGAATAAAGCGAGAGGAAACTGCACTAAGAAAAGTCTAATATTTGTTGCCCTCAATGACTGCATAGGCTGGTGTGCAGAATAGTACTCAGAATTGTGCACAGTTCATGGTTAAACAGTTTACAAGTTTGAGATATTCTTATTAGATATTCTTTAGATATTATTATTTGTAAGATTTAGATATTATTATCTTTCTTTACCTATTTTAAGATGAGTTCTCAAGGCACTTTGAAATCTTGGAGCATTGTCACATGAGGGGAAGTTGGGAGTGTAGTTTCACACTTCTGACTCAGAAAAGGGAAGGATGCACATATTTTGGGCTGAAAGCCCCACTGAAGGGAGATTAAACTTAATCTACTTTGAGAATGTTCATGTTAAGAAAACTCCACTTAGTGGATAGGACTTTTGAAGAAAAGTGACGTGCTTCATGGATATAAGTGAAGTTCACATTCAGTGACAAATTGTAGTCCTAGCATGCACAGCTTATCGGAGAGGACCGGATTAAATTCTGCACGAATATATTAAGTTTCTGGTGTGTGCTGGCACAAAGTCAGGTGCTTCAGGCTGTGGGCATTAGACCCAGCCCTTGCCCTGAAGCCCTTTATGGCTTAGTTGTTGAAGAGCTCAGTGATGTACGGAATAACTGAGGAGCCATACAAGATAGGATGTGATTAAGAGCTGTAACGAGTGGTGCACGTAGTTAAGTGCTATAGAAGTTCAGGCTGGAAAGAATTTCTTAGGGAAGGTCTCTATGGAGGAGGTAGGGAAAAACCAGGATTCTGCCAATTCCTGGTATTCGAGGCAGGGAAAGAACATAAATTGTAATGGAGCTAAAAGTTGGTCTTTTTTTTCTTTTTAAGAAGAAATGCTGATTTCAAATGAAAGACAAACAGGAAAGCATTAAAAAACCCCTCAACCCTTAACATTCCTTCCCCAGATTTTTCCGTAGTGTCCTTAGGAAGTGTATACCCTTAGGAGATGGTAAAACTATTGTGCCTCTGATACCTAGAAATAGCCAGTGTGCAGTGATGAACAGTGGGTGATAGATAGATAAGAAAAGATGAGTTAATCTCATTTACGTCCTTGATTTTAACCTAATCATAGCAATTATGGAACAAATGTACCAGCTGTGGAATTGAGAGTTTTTATTTATGCAAGGTCATGGTTCTTACCATCAGTACTTTTCAGATGTAGGTCAGATAGCGTTATTGGTCTGATCTGTTATCATCTCCTTGAAATAGCTGGTCTAAGTTGTAATTGATATATAGAGGGGTTTTATTTCATTTTTGTTTAACATAAATGAGAATAAACCATGTTCAAGCATTGCCAGCTGCTGGATGTAAAGATGTGAGCTTTGAAGGTAAGTGAAGGAAAAACAGTAGCAGATATATTTTTACCTGCTTGCATATACATATATTTAAATCTCTACCTCCTTTGGGTAGACTAGCAGGAGACAGGGTAGGGGGGAGGAGCACTTAAAGCAGCTGCCACAGTCCTTAGCAACCTAAGCCTGATCTCCAAACCTACCAGGAAATGGATTCAGTCGTCACCTGATTCAGGGCTTCCTTGCATGCCTTAATTCCAGATGAGGTAATGTGGATTTATGAACACTTAGTTTATTTGTGTTAGTCCCACAGGAACTATTCCCAGGGTGTTCTAAGAGTATGTAAGCTCAGCATTTATCACCCAAGGCTGTCTGTGATTCTGTAGCTGGCTCTCTACTTAGTTCCCCCTTAAAATTTACCCACCCCCCTTTTTTTAGATATAGCCATCAAGATTGCATTTGCTGCACCCTTAATGACTGTTTATTTCATTTGCCAGCGCTTATTGATTCGTTGTAGTGTCATTAAGCAAAGCAACGGGGAGCGGTGTCTTGTGTTAGTGGTTGCTAGACCCTCCTCTCCAGATGCATTCTTGCCTGGGCGCTCTCTTGTGGTCTTAAATACATCAACTCTTTAGCATCTCCTCATTTGTTTCTTCAATGTCTTACTGATGAAGACACGTTTTTCTAAACCCACCAATTTAGTGGGCTTAGACATTCTCTTTCTTACTATGCATATAGAAGATCTCCATGTGTATGAACCATATAATGACAAAAAATTACGTTACATATTGATTACTTAGTGCATTTCTCTTCTCAATATGTCATTTAGTTGATTAATGACAGATTAGTTGACAGAGACCCTTATTGCCTGTTTTACTCTCTTAGAGAGGCTTTTATAGTTTGTGGTTAGTTTGTGGTTACGTTTCAGAGGTGGAACACAAAGAAATGAATTTTGAGTTAATATGTAAAGAGACAGACTGGGTCAAATGCTGTTCTGATTATCTGTCTAACCTGGCTGTAAAGGCCAATTTGTAGATTGGCCGGGTGATATATTAAACCAAATTTAACTCTGTGCATCTCCGTGGAAACATCTGATTTGGTGCAGAAAGCAGGTCTCAGGAACTGGGCTAAGCTGAACCCGGGAGACTGACCACCACGTGGCTCTGTCCATAAGCAGGGGAATTGCCAACAGTTTTTCTTGTCTCCCCATCTGAACTGGGGCCACAATGGGTCCTACTGCAGTACTCATACATTTCGCCATGAAAACTTAAGATATTCATGTAACTCTGTTTGCTTTTCCTAGATTGGCATCCAGCACTACTTTTTCCAATCAAGCAGAAAGGTAAGGTGCCAAAGTGAGCCCAAATCTCACGTTCTTTTTGTCCCCTGTGCATGTTCATCCTGTTTCTAAAACACCAGAGGGTGTACCACAGAGGGAATATTGTTAGGTTCACTGCAGCCCCAGAGAGCATTCATTCATTTTCTGTGCATGCCTTTATTCATTCATTCGTTCATTCACCCACTCATGCATTCACCCATTTAATTTTATTATTTATTTATTTTTTCATGCATGCACTCATTTTAGTCAACAGTACTTATTTTAGGTCCACTCTGTAGCAGGCACTGTGCCAGGTACTTAGGTTGCAACTTGGGGCAAAAGTGACATGATTCCTTTCCTTGTGGGGCCTACAGTCTGCCTGGGAGGTGAACAAGAAGAAAATATTTGCGCAGATGTATGATTGTAAACAGTGCTTAGTGCTATGAACAAAAAGTATGGGGAGACCATATAACATTCAGTTATTCAGTAAATACTTATGGAGTGACCACTAGGAACTGAGAGCACCAGTTAACTAAACAGCGAAGCCTGGTTCTCCTGGAACTTCTGCTCCAGTTGAGGAGGCAGACAATAAGCAAATTAACAAACAAGAAAACTGATCATGTAACTTAGTATCATTCAGTGCTAAATGCTATGAAAAATAATCAGTTAAGTCTAGGAGATAGAGAACAACCAGAGGTGGTATCTTGGATGTAGTAACAGTCAAGAACAGCCTCTTTAAGGAAGTGGTATTCAAACAAAACCTGAAAAAGGGGGAGAGTGATCCAGGTGGCAACTTATAGAATGTTCCAGACAGAGGAAACAGCAAATGCAAAAGTGTAAGTCAGGAAAGTGCCCAGGATATTTGGGGAACAAGACTAAGGCAGGCTGGATCAGAGTGAGTGGGGAGAAGGGGTAGGAGAGGAGATGGACGAGGTGACGGTGAGGCTGGCCGGGTAGGACCCAGGAGGTCATTGTAAGGAGTTAGGACTTTAACTGGGAGAAACAGGGAGTGGGGAGGGGGGGGGAGGCGGGGCGCGGGTGCGACATGACTTAACTTGTGTTTTGAAAAGATCACTCCAGCTTCTGTGTTGAAAATAAGTCATGCATGGGGTGCCTGGGTGGCTTGGTCGGTTGAGCGTCCGACTTCGGCTCAGGTCATGATCTCACGGTCCGTGAGTTCGAGCCCCGCGTCGGGCTCTGGGCTGACAGCTCAGAGCCTGGAGCCTGTTTCAGATTCTGTGTCTCCCTCTCTCTCTGCCCCTCCCGTGTTCATGCTCTGTCTCTCTCTGTCTCAAAAATAAATAAACGTTAAAAAAAAAAAAAAAGAAAATAGGTAATGCAGGAAAGTGGGTCAGGGGTGGAAACAGAGGAGCCAGTGTGGAGCCCATTTCAGTGGTGCAGGTGCAAGCTAATAAAGTGAGAAGAGGTCCCATTAAGGATATATTCAGGAAATGTTCTTCAAGTCAAGCCAACAGAATTCACTGATAGACTGGACGTTGGGTGTGAGAGAAAGAGAGAAGGCAAGAATGACTCCTAGGTTCTGGTCCAAACAGTTGGGTAGATGTCTGTGCCATTTACTGAGATGGGAGATGGGTGGGTGTATATGAGGCAGAGCTGAGGTAGTCTAGGTAATGGGAGGAAGGGAGGAGAGACAGGCTTCCCTTAAGGAGCGATGTTTAAACTAAGATCTGATTGTTTCCTTTGCAGTGCAGAAGCTTTTTATCTTCATGAGGTCCCAATAGTTCATTTTTGCTTTTAATTCCCTTGCCTTTGGGGATGTGTCGAGTAAGAGATTGCTACGGCTGAGGTCAGAGAGGTCTTTTCCTGCTTTCTCCTCCAGGGTTTTGATGGTTTCCTGTCTCACATTCAGGTCCTTTATCCATTTTGAGTTTATTTTTCTGAATGGTGTAAGAAAGTGGTCTAATTTCATTCTTCTGCTTGTTGCTGCCGAGTTCTCCCAGCACCATTTGTTAAAGAGACTGTCTTTTTTCCATTGGATATTCTTTCCTGCTTTGTCAAAGATTAGTTGGCCATACTTTTTGTGGGTCCAATTCTAGAGTCTATTCCATTGGTCTGTGTCTGTTTTTGTGCCAATACCATGCTGTCTTGATGGTTACAGTTTTGTAGTAGAGGCTAAAGTCTGGGATTGTGATGCCTCCTGCTTTGGTCTTCTGCAATATTACTTTGGCTGTTCAGGGTCTTTTGTGGTTCCATACAAATTTTAGGATTGCTTGTTCTAGCTTCGAGAAGAATGCTGGTGCAATTTTGATTTGGATTGCATTGAATGTGTAGATTGCTTTGGGTAGTATTGACATTTTAACAAAGATGGCGGCGTAAGAGGACACTGGGCTCACTGCGCGTCCTGCTGATCACTTAGATTCCACCTACACCTGCCTAAATAACCCAGAAAACCGCCAGAAGACTAGCAGGACGGATTCTCCAGAGCCAAGTGCAGAGGAGAGGCCCACGGAAGAGGGTAGGAAGGATGAGAGGTGGTGCGCGCTGCACGGATTGGCGGGAGGGAGCCGGGGCGGAGGGGCAGCCTGCCGGCCAAGCAGAGCCCCCGAGTCTGGCTGGCAAAAGCGGAGGGGACGGACGGAGTGTGTTCCCACAGCAAGCGCGACTTAGCGTCTGGGAGGTCAAAAGTTAACAGCTCTGCTCGGAAAGCGGGAAGGCTGGAGGACAAAGGGAGGGAGAGCTGCTGAGCCCCCGGACTACAGAGCTCAGTCTGGCGGGGAACAAAGGCGCTCCCCAGCGCCATCTCCCCCGCCCATCCCCCAGCCAAAACCCCAAAGGGAACCAGTTCCTGCCAGGGAACTTGCTTGCTCTGCGCAAATACCCAACGCGGTGCTTCTGCGGAGCCACCCCTCTGGCAGCGGGTCTGACTCCCTCCCGCTGCCACAGGGCCCCTCCTGAAGTGGATCACCTAAGGAGAAGCGAGCTAAGCCTGCCCCTCCTGCCCCCGTGCACCTTGCCTACCCACCCCAGCTAATATGCCAGATCCCCAGCACCACAAGCCTGGCAGTGTGCAAGTAGCCCAGACAGGCCACGCCACCCCACAGTGAATCCTGCCCCTAGGAAAGGGGAAGAGAAGGCACACACCAGTCTGACTGTGGCCCCAGCGGTGGGCTGGGGGCAGACATCAGGTGGGACTGCGGCCCCACCCACCAACTCCAGTTATACACCACAGCACAGGGGAAGTGCCCTGCAGGCCCGCACCACTCCAGGGACTATCCAAAATGACCAAACGGAAGAATTCCCCTCAGAAGAATCTCCAGGAAATAACAACAGCCAATGAACTGATCAAAAAGGATTTAAATAATATAACAGAAAGTGAATTTAGAATAATAGTCATAAAATTAATCGCTGGGCTTGAAAACAGTATAGAGGACAGCAGAGAATCTCTTGCTACAGAGATCAAGGGACTAAGGAACAGTCACGAGGAGCTGAAAAACGCTTTAAACGAAATGCAAAACAAAATGGAAACGACGACGGCTCGGCTTGAAGAGGCAGAGGAGAGAATAGGTGAACTAGAAGATAAAGTTATGGAAAAAGAGGAAGCTGAGAGAAAGAGAGATAAAAAAATCCAGGAGTATGAGGGGAAAATTAGAGAACTAAGTGATACACTAAAAAGAAATAATATACGCATAATTGGTATCCCAGAGGAGGAAGAGAGAGGGAAAGGTGCTGAAGGGGTATTTGAAGAAATAATAGCTGAGAACTTCCCTGAACTGGGGAAGGAAAAAGGCATTGAAATCCAAGAGGCACAGAGAACTCCCTTCAGACGTAACTTGAATCGATCTTCTGCACGACATTTAAACAATATTTGATCAACAAAACTAAAAGGCAATGAACGGAATGGGAAAAGATATTTGCAAATGACATATCAGACAAAGGGCTAGTATCCAAAATCTATAAAGAACTCACCAAACTCCACACCCAAAAAACAAATAATCCAGTAAAGAGATGGGCAGAAAACATGAGTAGACACTTCTCTAAAGAAGACATCCAGATGGCCAACAGGCGCATGAAAAGATGCTCAACATCACTCCTCATCAGGGAAATACAAATCAAAACCACACTGAGATACCACCTCACGCCAGTCAGAGTGGTTAAAATGAACAAATCAGGAGACTATAGACGCTGGTGAGGATGTGGAGACACGGGAACCTTCTCGCACTGTTGGTGGGAATGCAAACTGGTGCAGCCGCTCTGCAAAACAGTGTGGAGGTTCCTCAAAAAATTAAAAATAGATCTACCCTATGACCCAGCAATAGCACTGCTAGCAATTCACCCAAGGGATCCAGGAGTACTGATGCATAGGGGCACTTGTACCCCAATGTTTATAGTGGCACTTTCAACAATAGCCAAATTATGGAAAGAGCCTAAATGTCCATCAACTGGTGAATGGATAAAGAAATTGTGGCTTATATACACAATGGAATACTACGTGGCAATGAGAAAGAATGAAATATGGCCCTTTGTGGCAACGTGGATAGAACTGGAGAGTGTAATGCTAAGTGAAATAAGTCATACAGAGAAAGACAGATACCATATGTGTTCACTCTTGTGTGGATCCTGAGAAACTTAACAGGAGACCGTGGGGGAGGAGAAGGGGAAAAAAAAAAGTTAGAGAGGGAGAGAGCCAAACCATAAGAGACTCCAGAATAAACTGAGGGTTGATGGGGGGTGGGGGATGGGCATTGAGGAGGGCATCTGTTGGGAGGAGCACTGGGTGTTGTATGGAAACCAATTGGCAATAAATTTTATATTAAAAAAAATAAACTAAGATGTGAAAGAAATGAGTTGCGTTTAACCATGCAAATTGCTATGGAAAAAGCATGTGCACAGGTCTGAAGGTGGTGAAGAACAGATTGTGTAGGGAGAGTCACAGAAAGTCCAGTGTGGCTAGAGCACAGACATGTGAGCTCTTGCTGAGATTGGCTTGCCAGTGTATACAGGCTTATAAACCATATTAAATATCTTGGGCTTCCTACTAGCCGCAGTGGGAAGCTGCTGAAAGATTTTTATGCAGCAGGGGATGTGTGTGTGAAAGGCTACTTTGGCTGCAGTGGGGAGGAAGAACCAGAGGAGAGCACGAGTGGGTACTGTGTGTGACTCTGGACACACTTAATCTCTCTGCTTTAGTTTTCTCATCTATAAAAGAGGGATACCAGTGCATGGCCTTGTTAGGTCACAGGGGTATGTGCTGTGAGGTCCCAGTGAAAGAGGATATGTGTTAGCATAACTGTACCGACCCCTACAACCATAAGACGGTGCTGTTGTTACTGTACTTCTGTAACTCTTGGTTTTAGGAATATTTGCTCCTCTTTTTTATGCTCCTTTATAGATTTTTTAAAACTTTCCCCCCCTAACATTTTCTTGTAAAAACTTAAATATACTGCAAAGTTGGAAGAACTTAATAGTGAACACTCATATATACCTGTCACCTAGATTCTACAATGAACATTTTACCCACTTTATCGTATATCCAACCATCCCTCTCTCCTTCTACCCACCCATCATCAATCCATTTTATTTTTGGATGCATTTCAAAGTCAATTTCAGATATTAGCATACTTCCCCCATATATCCTTCAGCAAAGTTATCACTGACTGAAGTTTGACTTTAAGATTTTTTTCCTTAGGGGCGCCTGGGTGGCTCAATCAGTTAAGCAATCGACTTCAACTCAGGTCATGCTCTCATGGTTTGTGGGTTCAAGCCCCGTGTCAGGCTCTGTGCTGACAGCTCAGAGCCTGGAGCCTGTTTCAGATTCTGTGTCTCCCTCTCTCTCTGACCCTCCCCGTTCATGCTCTGTCTCTCCCTGTCTCAAAAATAAATAAACGTTAAAAAAAAATTAAGATTTTTTTCCTTTGATGCAAAATTTACCTACTAGAGAGTATGCATATCTTACGTGTACATTTCACTGATTTTTGAAAATACATACCCCTGCATAACCTAAATCTCTGTCAAGATATAGAACATTACCATCACCCCCAGAAAGTCCCCTCATGCATCTTCCCAATTCCCACCCACATAAGCAAATACTAGCCTTACTTTTTTTTTCCACCATAGAGCTTTATATAAATGGAATCATACAGCTTGTGCTTCTTTGTGTCTGAGCTTTTTTACTTAGCATAACGTTTTTGAGATTCATCCATGTTGTTGCCTGTATCAGTAGTTTGTTTCTTTTTTTTACAGCTAAGTACTATCCCATACTTTATTTATTTATTCTCCTGTTGATGGACATTTGCATTGTTTCCAGTTTGGGGCTATTATAAATAAAGCTGTTGTGGCCATTATACAAGTCTCTTTGGAAACAAATGTTTTTATTTCTCTTAGATAAATACCCAGGAATGGAATTGTGGGGTTCCTGGATGGGTGTATGTTTTATTTTATAAGATACTAGCAGATCGTGTCTTTAAAGTGGTTGTGCCATTTTGGTATTCCCACCAGGATTGTATGAGACTTCTGGTTGTTTGACATCCTTACCAAAATTTGGTGGTGTTAGTCTTTTTAATCTTAACCATTCTGGTGGGTATCTTATTATACTTTAAATTTGCATTTCTCTGGTGACTAATGCTGTTGAGTATATTATCAAGTGCTCTTCAAGACCCTCTGTAAGTCTTCTTTTGTGAAGTGTCTGTTGGAATCTTTTGTACATGTTCAACTGGGTTGAGTTGTAGGACCTTTTTATATATCCTAAATACCAGTCCTTTATTAAATATGCCCTGAGAATATTTTCACCCACTCTGGTGCTTACTTGTTCCTTTTGTTAATATATTTTTTGGTGAGATGTTTTTAATTCAGGTGAAGACTACTGTGTTAAAATTTTTAAACAATTTATGACTATTTCTTCCTGTTGTCTTTGCCTGTCCTCAAATCAAGAAGATATTCTCCAGTATTTTCCTTTAAAAGTTTTATGGTGTAAGCATTTATATTTAGCATTTATATGATCAGTCTCAAATTAATTAAAAATTTTTTAAAATATTTATTTATTTTTGAGAGACAGAGAGAGACAGAGCACAAGTGGGGGAGGGGCAGAGAGAGAAGGAGATAGAATCCAAAGCAGGCTCCAGGCTCCAAGCTGTCAGCCCAGAGCCCGACGTAGGGCTCGAACTCATGAACCGTGAGATCATGACCTGAGCCGAAGTCAGACGTTTAACCGACTGAGCCACCCAAGCGCCCCTCAGATTAATTTTTATGTATGGTGTGAGGGTAGGGGTTGAAGTTCCTTTTTATCCATGTAGAAACCTAAATATTTTAGCACCATTAAAAGAAATGACTTTCTCTTTCCCCACTGGATCACTTTGGTGTTGGTTGAAATCAAACAGCCACATTAGGGTTGACCTACTTCCAGACTCTATCCTGTTCCGTTTATCTGTATGTTGACTCTTAAGCTGGCATCAAACTGTCTTGATTACTATAGCTATACGATAGGTCTTGAAGTCTGATAGTATGAATCTTCCAACTTGGCTCATTTTTTTCAAGAAGATTGATTTGGATGTTATAAATTTATCAAATTTCCATATGCATTTTAGAGTAAGCTTCTCAATTTGGGGGAGAAAAGCCTGTGGGGATTGTACTGAAACTATAAATCAATTTGGGGATAACTGCACAAAAATACTGAGTCTTTCAATTCATGAATATGGTGTATATTCTCATTTTATTCAGTCTTTTTTGTTTGTCTCAGCAGTGTTTGGTGGTTTTCAGCGTAGAGGTTTTGCACATCTTTTGTTAAATTTATTCCCAAGAATTTTGAGTGTTTTAAAGCCAACATAAATGGAATTTTTAAAAATTTTCCAACTTTTTTGCTGCTGGTGTATAAATATGCAATTGAATTTTTATGTTAACATTGTAATGTAATAATCTGGGTTCACTTACTAGTTGTAGTCATTGCTTTTTAAGATTTCATAGAATCTAAAAGCATTTGTATATAAAAAAAAGTCAGGTCTGCAAATAGTGACAATTTCACTTCTCTCTGATTTTCATGCCTTTTATTTTCTTATTGTCCTATTGTAATGATTAGGATCTCCAGTAATAATAATAAAGATGTTAGTGAGTTTCCTTGCCTTGTTCCTGCTCTACCAGAAAAACCTTTGGTATCTCACCATTAATTATGCTTGCTGTAGGTGTTCATAAATGCTCTTCACCAGACTGATGATGTTTGCTTTTATTTCTAATTTGCTGAGAGTTTTTATCATGGATGGATGTTAAATTTGTTAGATGCATTTTCTGTATCTGTTGAAATAACTGTATGGCTTTTGCCCTTTATTCTTTATTTTATTTATTTATTTTTTTCAATTATATCTTATTTCATTCATTCATTCATTCATTCATTCTCAAGTTGGTTAACATACAGTATAGTCTTGGCTTCAGGAGTAGAACCCGGTGATTCATCACTTACATATAATACCCAGTGCTCATCACAACAAGTGCCCTCCTTAATGCCCATCACCCATTTAACCCACCCCCCAAACCCCCTACCCTCATCAATCCTCAGTTTGTTCTCTGTATTTAAGAGTGTCTTATGGTTTGCCTCCCTCTATGTTTTCATCTTATTTTTCCTTCCCTTCTCCTATGTTTATCTGTTATGTTTCCCAGATTCTACATATGAGCGAAATCATATCTGTCTTTCTCTGACTGGCTTATTTTGCTTAGCATAACCTTTCAGTTCCATCCGTGTTGTTGCAAATGGCAAGATTTCATTCTTTTTCATTGCTGAATAGTATTCCTGTGTGTGTGTGTGTGTGTGTGTGTGTGTGTGTGTGTGTGTGTGTGTGTGTGTGTTCTCTTGATCCATTCATCAGTTGATGGACATTTGGGCTCTTTCCATAATTTGGCTGTTGTTGATAGCGCTGCTATAAACACTGGGATGCATGTGTCCCTTCGAATCAGCATTTTTGTATCCTCTGGATATATTCCTAAAAGTCCAATTGTTGTGTCATAGGGTAGTTCTATTTTTAATTTTTTGAGGAAACTCCACACTGTTTTCCAGAGTGACTGCACCAGTTTGCATTCCTGCCAATAGTGCAACAGGGTTCCCCTTTCTCCACCGCCTCACCAACATCTGTTGTTAACTGAGTTGTTGATTTTAGCCATTCTGACTGGTATGAGATGGTAACTCGTTTATTTATTTGTTTGTTTGTTTATAGAGAGCACATATGTGCAAGCAGGGGAAGGACAGAGAGACAGGGAGAGAGAGAATCCTATGGAGTCTCCATGCCTACTACAGAGCCTGGCACAGGACTCAATCTCATGACCCTGGGATCATGACCTGAGCTGAAATCAAGAGTCAGATGTGTAACCTACTGAGCCTTTTATTCTTTAATATATTGAATTCCATTGATTGGATTTTGAATATTAAGTCCTTCTTACATTCTTGGGATAAACTCTATTTGGTCATGGACCATCATCCTGTTTATAGTTGGATTCAATGTCCATGAAGACTGTTGGTTTAGTTTAGTTTAGTTTAGTTTAGTTTAGTTTAGTTTAGTTTAGTTTAGTTTAGTATAGTTTAGTTTTGTAATGACTTTATCGGATGTTAGTTTTAGGGCTATGCCAGCCTCATAAAATAAGGTGGGAAGGGTTCCCTCCTTCCCTAATTTTTGAAAGAGTTTGTGTGAGTTTGATGTCATTTCTGAATGAAGAATGTTTTTGACCTGTGAGTTTGAATCAGCATTTCTGGGTAGCATAATAACAGCTTAGTAAAAGGGACTTTTTACCACCGACCTATTTGGGCTCTTTGATTTTTTTCTTCTTTCTTCCTTTGGTAACTCACTGTCTAATCACCTCTGGGAACATCCTTCCTGATCCTTTGGTCTCTGGGGCCACATATCACCTCTTGGCTCCCTGTTTTCATGGGCATAAGTGATGTGGAGGGTGGGGATCGACTGCACAGATCAAAGCCCTCTCCTTTCTGTAAGTACCAGATCAAGGCACCCCAAGAAAAATTGTCCTGTCTCCCATTAGGTATGAACATCTCTCCCTCCCTGCATTTTCCCTCAGATCAGCTCTCTTTAGCTAATGACCCTTCGTGGGAGGATCTTGCTGATAATCTCATCCCGGTTTTCATCCTGACTCTGCCATTTTCTGGATGTGTAGCCTTCGTGGGTCACATTTTCTCTCTGGGCCTCAGAACCTTCATCTGTACTCTGGGGTGGCTGGAAGAATTAGTCTGGCACCCCTCTGACATTTCCTGGTTCTCTCTTTCTAGAAGCTTCTTATTAACAGGGATTCCGTGCAACTGCAGTATTTCATCTCACTGATGAAAAAGACAGTGGGATATTCCATAAGAGGACTGGTGTGTAAATGCCTGAACTCTAAATAAGCCAGTACAGAGGGGCGCCTGGGTGGCTCCGTGGGTTGAGCATCAGACTTCAGCTCAGGTCATGATCTCACTGTTTGTGAGCCGGATCCCCCGCCTCAGGCTCTCTGTAGTCAGCACAAAGCCCACTTTGGGATCCTTTGTCCCCTACTCTCTCTGCCTCTCCCCGACTCATGCTCTCTCTTTCTCTCTCTCAAAAATAAACATTAAAAAAAATAAACAAATACAGAAATACCTAAGCTCACGCTGGTTGCCCCATGGGTCCTTGTCTTTTCTCTCCCCATTCACCCCCCAGCATGATGGTTCCCGGCAACGCAGCGGGGGTGGCCAAGCAGTTCCTACGCTGCATCTTCCATCAGCTGGCCCCCAACGGCATCTTCCCACAGCTGTTCCAGAGCACTATCAAAGGTAATTCCTCCACAGGGAATCCAAACACCACAAACGTGGCTACTCGCTGAAACCCCAATGCTTCTAAATCTGACTGTTGACTTTCCAGATGGGACTTTCTTACGGACCTTAGCCACGTCTCTCATGGACTTCAATGAGCTGAGCTCTCTCGCTGCTCTCAGTCAGCTCTTGGAGGTAGGTTTGCTTTGATGACTGTCTAAGCCCCCGCCGAAATCGCAGCTGAGGAAGAAGGCCTGTCATTTAACTGAAAAATTAAATTTAAACTAAGTATTAACACACGTCCAATTAATCTTAAATTCTTTAAATGTTTAAAATTAATTAAAAATAAGAATTGCCAACGCATGGAAGAGTGCCAATTGGACGTTGCTGTTGTGTGTGGATTGACTGTTTATTTAAAGCTCCTTGGGCACCCTCAACTGAGGGCTGGATGGCAGCTGTTAAGCGTTCACCTGCACTGAGCTTTCAGGCTTTCCAAATGCGCAGTGGGTGGAGCCGTGTGCACTGTATTGTGAGACTTGGATTCTGCTTATTTTAGCGTGAGGTTTGGGATTCAGGTCCTGCTTCTGTGCTCAGTCATGAGACGACCTCAGTTCTCAGCTCCATTGCCGGTTCATATCCGGACGCTTGGGTTCACGTGTCGGGTCCTCTGCTTTGTAGCGTTCTCAGTTAGCTTGCAGGGTTGGCCAATGGCCCTATAAACTTCGCTGCTTCTGTAGTCATTACTCTCAGGCTTTGGCCAGTGGAGTTTCCAGCAAGCATCGTTCATTGTGTCTTCTTAGCACCTAACCACACCAACTGCAGATCCTTAAAACGTGTTTCTTATTTCTTACTCACATTTCACCGTCTCCCACTGAATTAAAAGTCACAGTTTTTCCCGTTTGTCCGAATTTTTTGATTCTTCTCTGTTCACCTCCTGCCAATTACACCGAACAGCCTGTATAGTAGGCACACAACACATGTTTAGTCCGTGAATGTGTGATTTTTAAAGCTGATCTTCGACAAATAGCTCTATGAATCCCCAAGCTGTTTCAGCAGTTGATTGCCTATGCTTTTGTGTTTTTAGGGTCTAAATAACAAAAAGAATTTACCAGCAGGGGGTGCTATGATACGCTGTTTGGAAAACATTGCTACCTTCATGGAAGCTTTGCCCATGGATTCTCCTAGCAGCCTCTGGACCACAATCAGCAACCAGTTTCAGACGTTTTTTGCCAAGCTGCCTTGTGTTTTGCCTCTGAAGGTAAGCTGAGTCCAGGATTTCATCTGCAATTGTGATCTTACAGTTTGCAGACCATCTGCTTACAGAGATTTGATGTTTCATAAAGGGCTGTAAGGAATCTCTGTTAGCCACAGAGCGTAGAGCATTCTGTAGCTTGTTGTCTCCAAGTGTTACAAACTTAAAAAGCAAAATGTGTTAGGCATTTTGACATAGTGATTTCATGTTTCCAGTTGATTTTTAAAAATCAGGAAGATAGTAGTAGATGGTGTTTATCTAGAAATTTTTTTTCAATAAATGCGTAAGTCAGTAAGTACATAGTTTTGTCTAAAAGGAGAGTAGACATACCATGTAAAGCTAAATTTCCGAAAACTAAAGGGAAGTGATTGTTTACGTGTTTGTGAGTAAAGTACTTACTTGCAAGGCCAAGGTGATAATTATGTTTCTGTTTGGCTGCCTTACCACTACCACCATTGCCCCCTCCCTGTGGCCACCATACCACTTTCCAAGAATACACACACAATTACCTAGCTGTGAATCTCGTGACCTAAGGAGCATTTTTGACATGAGTCCATTAAATGCAGAAGCAGAACTCTATACTGTTAAAGCTGGAAGAGACCCATAAGAACCATCCCTTCCAATGCCCCCCATTTTCCAGATAGGGGACTGCAAAATCAGAGAGGTGGTGGCTATGTGAGGATTAGAACTCAAGACTCTTGACTCCTGACCCAGTGCCCTCTCCACTAATAGTCTCCTAGAGTCCTTCTACAGCAGGGGCGAATTGAAGGCATCTAGTCTCTGTAGTAGGGAGAAAGGAGGTGGCTGGTAGTGGTCGTTTCTATGTCTTTGAACCTCATTTGCTCCATGAGCTTTTTGAGCTTTATGCAGATCACAGAAATATTTAACTCACAATAAAATCAATCACTTGTTGATCTGACAAGTGAAGTTACATGTTGGTAGCACCGTTTCTCAAATGAGTATTACATGTATATAAAATGTTTTTTAAAGATGAACCACCCCCCAGGGCACCTGGGTAGCTCAGTCAGTTAAGTGTTTGACACTTGGTTTCGGCTCAGGTCATGGGCTCCACACTGACAGTGCAGAGCCTGCCTGGGATTCTCTTTCCCTCTCTCTCTGCCCTTTCCTCTCTCTCTCCCTCTCTCTCTCTCCCTCTTTCTCAAAAATAAATAAATAAACTTAAAAAAAAAAAAAAGATGGACCACCCCTGATAATGCCTTTTTCCAAATTGGCAGATTTGGAATATGTGACCCCAAAATAGGGTCTGTAAGGATAATTCAGGGACCCTTAGCTTGGTGTGTGCTGTTTTCTTTGAGTTGGAAGTTACTGTGACAAGTGGATATTCTGAAATCTTTACTATCTCTCACATCCTATGATCCTATCTGCTCACAAATATAGAGTAGCTGAGTAAATCCAAGCAAAGAGGGTTAGTACTGTACTTTGAAACCATGTGGTATATAGATACTGTATATACACATGTAGAAGATTAAGTGATGCATTTTAACACGGCCACATGGAGCCTCCCTAGGACCAAGAGCCATTCAGGGCTGTTCATTGCATAAAGCCACACACTTGAAGAGAAGGGGTGAGTCAGGCATGGCAAATTCACATGCCTGTAGGTTGATACGATCATCAAAATGTTTAACTTGATCACTGACCAATTGGAAGTATTGCCAGCAGTAAACAACTGGTAAGCCTAATTTGTGACAATCAGCCTGGCCCATAGGGACCCTGACTACAAGGTTAATGAGTAGAATGGGATACGGTTATACAGAGAACTGGGACCCTTGAGAACAGGAAAGAACCAGTCCCTTCTAATGAGTCCATATGCTGCGATACACCAGCCAATTGTCATGTGGGAATTAAGTCTTTGTATCATTGGTCTTCCCATGTTTTTGAAGATGATATTTCCTGGTTTTTAAAACACCGTGGGGAGCTAATGAACAGCCAGTTTTCAGCCCCTGGTTTAAAGTAGTGTAAATGTCACATGAACTCCGATGGGTGTTAAGCAGATTAAATAGACCACTAATTCCCTTAGAAGGCACCTGTAAAACACTTCCAGAATTAAAGCAAAAACTTGCCCTGGTAGATCAGATCCAGGCACTGTCTCTGGTCATCTTCTGCTTTGTTTTTAATACCTTCGGAAAATCTTAAACTGTCGAAAAACCTTCTGTAGTTCTCATCAGTGTAGAGATGTGGATCTCAGACTTCGGAGTGCACCAGTGCTCCTGCAGGACTGGCTAAAATCAGATTCCTGGGCGTTGTTCTAAGAGTTTCTGATTCACTGGGAGTACAACCTGAGGATTTGTATTCTGACAAGTTTCCGGGTAATTAGAAGTGCTGCTGGTCCAGGGGTTATTCTTGGGGAACCACTGGCTTAATTTGTACTATCTTAAAAGGCTAGTATTCTACACAGCTGCAGGGATTTAACTATAGCCTACCATTGTGATAGGCTTACTGTGTTAAATAAGATTTATTTTTGTTGTAACATTTCTCCCCTTCCTCCCCATACCAGTAAAATCAATTTTAAAAGTATATTTTGATTATGGAATCTTGCCAAAATGTAACTCTAATAGATTTTCGAGGCATGATTTTTTTCTTGTAGAAATTTTGCTGCTTTTTCCCAGGTTTTTGTCATATCCTTTAGCAACAGAGAAAGGGCAGATGAAACTGGTTCTTTGGATTAATAAGCCTAATGATTTTAAATAGATTTGAGTAGTTTTTTTCCCAACATGGGAAAATTTCACAAATTAGTGTACCTCTTTAGAGTTGGACACATTTAATACCTACCTATCCACCTCTCTGTCAGTCTGTCCACCCATCCATCCACCCATCCATCCACCCATCCATCCACCCATCCATCCATTCATATATCCATCCATCCATCCATCCATCCATCCATCCATTCAATTCTTTATCCAACTATCTGATTTAATTTTAAGAATATATCTTTGAGAAGTAGTTTAGGAGCTGTGTTTAATTATTTAGTTGTTTAACATTGCTTAATTAATGGCTTAATTATGTTTTTTTTAAAACCTGAGGATTTTTTTCAGCATGAATATATGGCATAGAAAACTGTAAGGAGGCAGCTGTATTTGAGATTTTTCCCCCTAAAATAAATGCTTATAAAAAATACATGAAGTAAAAGATACATTAAGAAGGGTACTGACTTTTATTGTTTTCATATTTGTTCACAGTGTTCTTTAGATTCCAGTTTGAGAATTATGATTTGCCTCTTGAAGATACCCTCTACCAATGCCACAAGGGTATGTATTGTATGTTTCAGAAAAACAACCCATTGGTTATTTAGTTATTTTTTTAACCTAAAAAGACAGGCATATAGTAATACTGGAGAAATGGTTACTGCATACTGAATGTTTCACTTTCACACACCTTGACAGTTTCTAGTATGAAGAGTTCTAATACATCACAATATCATTTTTTGCTATTAGTCCTCTTAATCCTGGGCCAGGGCCACCAGGCTGCCCTTCATATTATGATCTAGGTGATCCTTCTAAACACAGATCTTAATGCCTTGGTTCCGTGCTTAAAAGTCTTTGATCACGTCTCATTTCTTTTAGGATAATATCCAGATTCCTTAATGTGGCATACAAGAAGGTATTTCATTAATTTGCCAGCCTACCTTTCTAATTTCAGCTTGGGCTACTTGTACCATCCCCCATGCCTCCTGTTTACTTTCAGAATCATCATCATTATCATCAAAACAACAAGCACTCTTTGTTGAACACTTACCATATGGCAGGCATTATGCTAACTGCTTTACATTTATAATCTTATTTAATTTCATACTTCCTTGCCTTTGCTTAGGCCATTTCCTCTGCCTGAAATGCTTTATACTTTTGCTGGTGAGTCGAACTCCTTCTCATTCTTCAAGATGATAATCTGAATCCCATTTAAATTTCAAAAAATGGATATGAACTCTCCGTAGCAACTTCCTCCTATATCAGATCCCACAGTACTCTATAGAGCTTTCTATATTAGCACTTACATGGTACAAACGTTTCCCCAGTGAGACTGTGAGCCTCATGAAGTCCAGCACTGTGTCTCATTCACCTTTGTATTCCTGCTTGTATTCCATTATACACAATGGTGCAATAGTTTGTATTGCAATGGCTTGTAACTACTAGTTAATATACCAAGAAGCCCACCCCCTGTAAATTCATACCTTGACTGTGTTTTTATAAACTAATACTTTGTGCAGGAAAGTTACAAAGAGATCACTTGATCTCATCTGCTCATTTATAGATAAGGAAACAGGCTCAGAGAGATAAATTGTGTTGGCCAAGATGACATAGCTGGTTAGTGGAAAATTTGAGACTTGAACCTAGACCCTTTGATTCCAGCCTCCTTAATTTTTCTGTTGTACCATATTGCCCCATCACTATGTGATTGCTGGATAAAAGAACAAGTTTCTGTATAGGTTTGAATTCAGGTTTCCTTTTTTGATGAGTAAAGATGCAGTATATATCAACTGGAGATACATTCCTGACCTTATTCATCCATCATCAATGTTTCAAGGCGACATTAAACAGAGCAAATAATAATTGAATCAACAGTACTGTTTCAAGAGTTTCCTTTAAGATTTTCTATATGGGTTTCTGTGGGGAATATAAACAAAGGACATAATTCTTATCCTCAGCAGCAACTAGCATGTAACAAATTCATTTTTGTATCAATAAAGAAAAAAGATCACAAACATTCTCATATCTTTTGATTTAATCATTCCTTTTCTGGGAATCTCTTCTAAAGAAGAAAATGAAAATGTAAACTTCACATAAAAACGTATGTAGTGGGATGTTATTTATAATAAAATGTGGCTTTTGTGCCATTAAAATGGATGATTATAAAGAAATAGCACTGCAAATTTCTTATATATTATTAACAAAATGCAATTAACAAAATGTAGGATGGGATGTGTGTAAGATTTTAGCCAAGTGAATTGGAATGCAGCAAAGAAGGAAGTATGTAAAAATGTTATCTCGAGGTGGTGGGATTATGGACTTTTATTTCCTCGTATGTACATTCCTGCAGATCCTGTGTTTGTGCATCAAGTGTGTTTACTTTTATAATCCAGACAATTAGGACTATGGAGGTTGAGGAGTAGTGGAAATCACATGAAGTCTTTTGGAGTCCAATTAAAATTCTGTCTCCCCTAAAGAGTGGTTCTGCCTTGGGAAACTTGCCCTGGAATTTGGATTTGAATTCCATTCAATAGCTGTATGGCCTTAGGCGAGCTGCTTGCCTGCTTAAGTCTCAGAGGAAAATAGGGGCACCAAAGCTCCAGAGTTCTAACAGCAATGGAGGACTCACTGTTGCCAGGTGCTTTACCTGGGTTATCTCCTGATTTCTCGCAGCAACGCTAATGAGGTGGAGACCATTGTTATCCTTGTTTTACAGAGAGGAGAACTAAGTCTAGAGAGGTCAAATCACTTATTCCAGGTCACAGAGAGCCAGAGTTTGAGAACAGTTGTGTGGGATTCTAAGGCCTGTGTCACTATTATAACATACCGTCTCTCCAGGATTGTCGTAAGAAATTTGAATGGGAAAAACATATAAAAGCATCCAACTCTGCCTGATACTTAGTAGGTGCTCAAAAAAAAAAAGTGTTTCTAAATGACTTCAGAGAGCATACGGATCTAAAACTGACCCGTTAGGGGTGGGATTCAGATGGAGAAACCAAAACTGTGCCTTCCTGATGCACATAGGCAGGAAGCTGGTTAATGATGAGCATTATCTGAGTGAACAGTGCCTTGTACTTACTTGCTGGATGGTTTGTGCAACTTAAAACTGAGATGAGAGGCTTTAAAGGAGCTGGATGGATGAGCCCAGAGATGCCTACAGATTCTGAGAAATACAGTGGAAAATCCTAGAACAAACCTCACAAAGTCTTGATTGCTGGGGGTGGACATAAGGACAAAATTGGAGTTGAATAGCTTTATAAATGAGGCCACCTGGGAAAGTA
Organism: Panthera tigris; assembly: GCF_018350195.1. Lineage (NCBI taxonomy): Eukaryota > Metazoa > Chordata > Mammalia > Carnivora > Felidae > Panthera > Panthera tigris. Next base: position 135,789,425 of record NC_056665.1, read on the forward strand.
AGAATTTTTTTTTTTTTTTTTTTGAGGAACAAGATGATTAAATCATGCTCTTTAAAGGCACTGATTGAATGTACAGTTCTGTTCTTGTTAGACCAATAGTGTTACTCCACTAGCCACCTGGCAACAGATTTTAACTAAAGGAATGATCCCATTAGTTTAAGTATCAGAAGACTTTAATACTTTTTTTTTTTTAAATGAAAGAATCAGCAATTGGTTTTATTTGGCCCCAATCTCATTGCAGAGTCTGTTGGAACCATTTTCAAAACTGCTCAGCTTTGTGATTCAGAATGCCGTCTTCACTTTAGCCTACCTGGTGGAGGTGTGTGGTTTGTGTTACCGAGCTTTCACAAAGGTAAGGTTGCGTATCCGTTTGTTCTGGGGAAACTGAAAACTGGCAGAAACATTCTTTCTAACCGGTGTCAATGCTTGTTCTTTCTAACCGGTGTCAATGCTTGTTCCGTTCATTGCTTCACTATAGTTAAAAATGAGTAATTCTACTGAGGTCTAATAAATATCACAGGAAGGAAACACTTTATGCAAATCTATATAAACTGTATCTTAAATATACAAACTTGGAGAAATGAGGCTCATATGGTTTAGAAGAGAAGAGAGCTTTTGAGTAAAACGAGATAGTGGTTCTAAATGACCTCTTAAGGTCCTTTTCAAGTTCACCATCCCATGATTAGTGGGCAAGCCATAACTCCGTGTCATTTTTATACCCAAAGTAGAAAAATATCAGCTTGTCATTTGTAAAATCCTGAGGAGAGCTCCTTAATTCTCATCACTTGTTTGTCTCTCCACTTCTGGGTTCTTGGCCTCTGAGATTGTAATCTCATCTTTTGTCATCTTGCCTTCATAATGGTTTCTGTATTGCATTATCTTTCTTCTCCCCTGGCCCACTGCTGAGGAGTGGAAAAGTACTGCTTGCCCAGTGCCTGTAGCAGCCTTGTTGGAGCTGGTAGATGCTGTCCTAAAGGAAAAGCAAGGCCAACTGGGAGCACGTCTGCCCTCAAGAACAGTGTCCAATGTTACTCACCCACTTTCCAAATTTTCCAAGTTTCTTTTCAGTGGGGACTCTGTTTCTGTTGTTCTCCCCGAACATCTAGAATATTCCATTTTTCATGTTGTCCACTTCTATAGGCCTTTTATTTTCCTCATTAAAAATCTAATTTTCTATCAAGTCTTTCATTCTATTTAAAACACTCTTGTCCTTTTTTTCTTACCATCTTGTGTCCATTCTGCCGTGTTAAGTGTTCCATGATAATCTTGTCTTTAGCCTTTCTGATTATAAACTTATTACTCTGCTTGGAGTTTTCTAACTACCTAAATAATCAGCATTTTTTTTTCTTCTTTCAAATCCTTCCTGAAAAATAACTTCTTTTTTTTTTTTTTTTGTCACTTAAAACAGTAGATCTATAGGACACAGTACCAGATGCAATGAAAAGATATACAATGAAAAGAAGTTATTTTATTTCTTAATTTTCTTTATGCTTGGTTTGTTTGAATTATGCACTTTTTAAAGGGGAAGAACCATAATGAATTTGTACTTTCTGTGTTGTGCACTATAGAGATTGACCACAGAGGAACTTCCACTTTTTTAAAGTCAGGATATTCTTAGTTTTGAACATTCCTTACACATTATATGCTCTCCTACCCCATGATTGCTTTGGTGGCCTTCTACTTCCTGTTGTCATCTGCCCATCTCCAGTGGTCATACTCAAAATAACTATTACTTGTAGAAAGCTTCGGTCTTAGGGTGTTCCCACCTTCTTCGTAGATAATGGGAAACTATTGGAAATGGTTTCAGAAAGAGCAGTATCTAGCTGAGCATTCTCCCTTGTTTAATCAAAAGAAAAGGCATAGAAAGGTAAGGGCTTTGTAGACTTCTCCTTCTGGCAATCTGGCAGCCTAAATACCTGAAAACTGTCCCACTTAAAATAATAGAAGCTCTGGGTAAAATGTAATGAATATGATTTTAAATGTATTGGTAATTTTATAAGAATGAAAGGGGCAAAATTGGAGAGGAGATTGAGAACCAGAGTGGGAAGCATATAAGCTGATATTGTAGCAGTCTTGGGTGGGGGAGTTGCTTGTCTTGGGAGCTTAGTGGCTCAAAGGTTGTTTTTTAGATTTGCATGTATCTAATTTTATTTTGCTTATTTGGTTTTTTAATTCAAGTATAATTAAATACAGTGTTATATTAGTTTCAGGTGTACACCATATTGATTCTATAATTCTATACATTTCTTAATACTCACTGTGATTAGTATAGTCACCTTCTGTCATCATACAACATTATCACAATATTATTGACTGTATTCCCGATGCTGTACTTTTCATCTCCATGAATTATTTATATTTACAACCTTTTAATCCTCTTTATCTGCTTCATCTATCATCCCACCTTCCTCCCGTCTGGCAACCACCATTTTGTTCTCTGTATTTAAGAATCTGGTTTTTGTTTGTTTGTTTTGTTTTTCTAGATTCCACTTATAAGTGAAATCATGGGACACTTGTCTTTCTCTGTCTGACTGATTTCACTTGGTATAATACCCTCTGGGTCTATCTGTATTGTTGCAAACGGCAAGATTTCATTCTTTTTCATGGCTGTGTGTGTATTTGTATTATGTGTGTGTCCCTTTTTCGAATTCATACAGAGATATTGAATGGATTAATGGTGTCTGGGACCTGCTATATTTGGAATTTGAAATATACTTTTAAATAATTCATAGATCAGAGGAGATAGGAGAATTTACAAAAATATTTAGAACTACACAAATATGAAAATACTACATTCTAAAGTTTGAGATATGGAGCCACAGAGATATTTAGAAGAAGATTCATAGTCTTAAATACTTCTCTTGGAAAAGAAGAGAAACAAAATGAGGTAAACAAGTCAAGTTAATAGGCATAACAGAGCAACCATACGGAGATTTAAAGGAAGGAAATAATAAAGATAAGATCAGGAATTAATGAAATAGAAAACATAGCTACAATGGAGGATCAGTACAACCAGAAGGGGGCTTTGAGGTTTTGACAAAACTTTGGTGAGACTGATCAAGAGAAGCAGAGAAAAGGCACAGATAAAGACTATCAGCAGTGAAAAAGGGACATAGTGTCTATGTAACTGTAGACATAGCAGAGATTTTGAAATGAACAACTCTGTGTGGGTAAATTTGAAATCTTGGACAAGGGGACAATTTTCTAGAAGAATGTGACACACTACAACTAAGGAAAACAATGGCTAGACCTAAATGATTAAAAATTGGAATGCGTAACTATAAAACGTCCCAGTTTTAAAGATGACTTCTGTTAAACACTGAAGGAACAGACTGAGCTCCACTTTGTGCAGAGAATCAAAACCAGGGAACACTTTCAACATCCTCTGTGAGGCCAGTAGACTCGTGACACCAACTGGACAAGGGCAGTGGGAGAAAGGAAAATTATGGGCCAATTCTACTTCTAAGGTATACAAATTCTGAATGAATAATAGCAAATTAATGTGTTAAACATAAAGCCTCGTGGCCCAGTGAGGATTTTCTTGAAGTATAAGAATGGTTTATATATTAGAACATTGATTTATGTCACCATGATACCAGATGAAAGGTGAAAAATTTATATCATTATCTGAGCAAATACAAAAGAAGCATTCTATGTAATTCAACATCCATTTGGGATAATTCCTGTCAAACTAGGAATATAAGGGAAATTCCTTAGCTTGTGCCTACCAGAAACTTCTAGGAAATGTTATACTTAATGGTGAAATGCCAACAGTAGTCCCTTTAAAATTGTAAATAAGACAAGAATGCCCATTATCACTGTTTCTATTCATTATGGTCCAGGGGGTCCTACTCAATTCAGTAAGATAGGAAGAAGAAATCAAAGGTGTAAGGATTTGAAAGGAAAAATAAAACTCTCACTTTCCATAGATGATATGATTACAAATGAACCAAGGAAAATCTGCCTTTTCAAAACTTTTGTAAGAGTTCAGCAAGGATGCTGATTACAAATGAATACCCAGAAATCATCCACCTTTAATATTCAGCTACAAATGATTATAAAATATACTTGTAAAATGTCATTTCCTGTGGCAACAAAGAATAAATCTAACAAAAATGTGCAAGAACTTAATGGAGATAACCAGAAAGTTTTATTAAACAGCATTAAGTAAATGGAGACAGATCTCATGTTCATGGATGAGGACCCAGCATAATAAAGACAGCTAATTCTCATAAAATAACCTATAAATTTAGTATAATTTCAATAAAAAGTTTAGACTTCTTTCCTGATAATTATGGGCTAGATCATTTCCTACTTAAAAGCTTAAAAAAATGAGCAAGATATTTTCTGAAAACTTCTTAAAAGCATCAAAATGCTAACCAGATTTAAATGAATCACCCGGCTAAGATCCGGGAGAGCACAGAAATGCAGGGATGTGACAGAGGCTGAGCTGCAGTTCTAGAAGATCCAGGAGGCTCGGGGAACAAGAGTCAGAATCCAGGACCTACCAAGAGCAGGGACTTGGTATGATCCTGCACCCCTGCAGCCCATCCCTGTCTGGTCAGGACTACAAAATAAAGATAACCCAGAGGTGAACTTGTCCTCACATAGATCGAGCTCAGTGTCAAGCCCTTTGGTGGCCCAATATAAGACATTACAAGGCTTGTGTGTTTATTAAGGTAACCCCGGACCAGGCTAGTACCTCCAGGGACCTGGCAAAAAACAGGCAGAAAGCTCTTTGGAGGAAGATAACATTTCAGGCCTCAAATGATTTCTAGAAATAATTTTTTTAAAAAGTGTTCAGCATGCAAGGCTATTTGGGCATACAGGTGGAAGTATATACCATGAGTAAAAATGAGGAAAAGGAAAAGAAAGTGGATGCAGACCCATTGGGTCTCCAGTTCCTTGGTTATGATCAAGAAAGGACACATGAGGGGCTCCAAGGTGCTTGTGACGTGCTGCTGTTTGACCTGGGTGTTCAGTCTATATGAACCCATTTATCTGCACGTTTGTGTTTTATGTCCTTTTATGCATGTGTGTTATAGTTGACGGTAAAAAACTTGCAAAATTGAAAACAATCTCATGTTCCGTTAACAGGAAAACAGATCAATGAATTTCAGTATGTTCTTCTAATAAAATATTGTTAAACCCTAGTTAAAAGAACCACAACTACATGTATCAATAGGAACTAACTTCAAAAATATAATGTAGCGAGAAATTATAAGCAGAAAGAGATGCACAGTATGATACTGTCAGAGAAAGTTAAAAACAAGCACGGAAAAATAATATTATACCTTGTAACAGAGGCATACATATGTATGGATATGTAAAAACATACATGAACTAGTAAGCACCAGATTCAAAATTGTGGCTACTTCAAGGAAGGGAGAAAGAAAAGAGAGCACCGTACAGGAAGCTTCCACTGTTTCTGTGACATTACATAAAGCAAATGTTACAATGTGACAAAGATGAGTGGTGGTACCTAGTATGTTCCATTTATTTTTCTGTGTGCTTAAGCAGTCCATTTGAAAAGTAAGTTCTTCAGAGAGGATATGAGCCCCTGGAAACAGCTGTATATGTTTCTCTCTAAATCATTTTCTTTTGGAAAAAAAACGCTTTTGGATTTAATTTCTGCATTTCTTAGAACCTATCATTTCCTGCAAGCAAAAACCAAATCTGGCCATTTCAGTATTGAAGAGACCTCCTATCTTTTTCTTACCCGTTGAATTATGTGCTCTGGGTGCTTCAGTAAACTCATTACACACACAAAAATGCCTTTTTAATTTTTTCCTTTCAGTTTTAATTTTATTTCTTAAGGACAGTTCATTATGCATATTCAAATACTGTTTTTCATTTCCGATCTGTGAATCTTTTGGAAGCTCTTTTGACAGTTCTATTCTGAGTTTTTAGAAATAGCTTACCTTCTTCTCTTTTGTTCTGTTTAGGAGCGGGATAAATTCTACTTGTCTCGTAGTGTTGTTCTGGAACTCCTGCAGGCCCTGAAGCTCAAATCCCCTTTACCAGATACAAACCTCCTCCTGCTTGTCCAGGTGGGCCTATGTGTTGTTTGAAATACTTTCCACGAGATCCACTATGTTTGGAAAAATTAAGGAAGGTGTGGGGCATATGCAAAAATCAAATATCTCTGCCCAGAACTGAGAAATAATCTATCTTACCTGAGCCATGATCGAACCAATATTACACACTTAACACCTCCACTGGCTAAACAAGACAAAAAAAGGAGTATTTATTTTGTCCCTACTGTGGAACTAGTTCTGTGAGGGGCAAAGAGAATAATGAAACAATAATTTCTGTCCTCAAGAAATTTACAGCCAGGTAGGTCGGAGGGCAGCTCATTGACAGCTAATGGAGCTGACGGAGGACTAATGAAGCCACTAGTGGGTCACCAGGCTGAGGTCTGGTTGCAGAGTCCCATGCATGTGGGTGGGTCACCAAATCTCCTTGAAGAGCTGAGGGTGAGGGTAGGCCCGACCAGGTACATTCCGTGGTGGGACGTACAGAGTTCAAGCATGGTGGCAGGTGGATGTGAAAAGCACCAGCACCCACGGGAGCCCTGAGGCAGAGGGGCTTGAACGCATACAAGGCAGGTTCTGGAGAACTTACAGAGTTGGTGCTTTTTGCTGTAGGGTTGCTCGTGAGGGGCTGGAGCCTTCCATCCCTGGCTCCCTTAGCTCATTGTCTTAGACAAGCGTGCAGGTTTTTAATCACATGAGACCAGCTATGACTAGTGCCATGAGAGAGAGAAAGAGATATAACAAAGTCCTGGGGGGAGTTGAGAGCAGGAGGCATCCCATCCCCTGTGATGTGAAATCAGGGAAGACTTCTTGAAGGAGGTGGCATTTGAGCTAGACCACAAAGGACTACTGGGTGCAGGCAAAAGCCTTTCTATGAGGTTGGAGTTCAGCACGAGAGGCTGACTGGCTTCAAGCAATGGGGGTGGGGGGGGGGGGGGAGGGAGGCTTCAACAGGAAGTTGGGACAAATTTAGGGATAATGACCTGAGGAAATCAGGTAACATGGGACCCCACCTCATACTCCCAAGGGTTGAGGCTAGACTTAAAGAAACTTGGCCATGAGCCAGGGCTAGGACCAGAGAGTATCATTCAGACTGCCTTTGTGCAAAGTGCGCAGTAAACGAGTCACAGCTGTTTTATTTCTTCCCGATGAGCATTAAGACCCGTCCCAGGGGCTTGGCCTACAAGGTTGAAGTTAAATGACTAGAGGAAAATGGGAGCTTGATATCAAGGAACTAGGCAAGTGTCCCTGAATCTTAGGTACCTTGGGTGCCATTTGGAGAGATGAGGGAGAAGGAAACATTCTAAGCACCTGTGATGTGCTTTACATGTTACCCTTAATCCTTACCGCCATGTGAGGTATTAGTTCTGGACCGCAGATGAGAGACAGGCTCAGGGAGGTACAGTGACTTGCCCAAGACCACACAGCTGGCAGAAGTGGTGTCCGCATCTGACCACAGGGTCTGTACACAGCCCGGTCGGGCTCCTTGCATCACTCGCCCCTCTTACCGTAAGAGCTCCTAGCTGTTTGCAGTGCCTTCCTCTCTCTGCACACAAATCCGGTCTTCCAGCCTCTGGCTAACTAAAGGAATTCTGCTAAAACTCTGCTTTTTCTCAAATCACTCCCTGCACTGATAACCTACACTGACCTGAACTGTGCTGTCTTCCATCCTGTGGCCCCATGTGACCCTTCAGTAGTATCTATAGATGTTTACTGGCCATCTGTCTGGGGCTAGATTCTAGGGGTATAGCAATGTAAAAGGCATAAACCCTATCCTGATCATGTGCTAACGCCTATACTGAAAGTCTGCACAGTATGTAGAGTGCTGAAGAGGAGGGAGTGGCCAGCTCAGCCTGGGAGATGGAAGGAGGCTCATTAAGCCACTAGGAGCCCAGACCTGGCCCAGGTACTGGGGAAATAATGAATAAGCCATGCCTCCTTCCTTCCAGGAATTTGCTGTCCGGTAGGTGAAGCTGACATGTAAGCAAGCATTTCCAACACAGGGTGATGGGTACAGTAGCAGAGGTGTGCACTGAGTAAGGAAGTGTGGTGTAGAAGAGGGACCGTATGGACCTTAAAGTATGTGCCGAAGTTCAGGAGTTTACCTGGGAGAAGAGGAGGAACCATACCCATCATTTACTATCTAGGATTCACTACTGATCTCCTTCCTCCCCTGCCATATACTACTAATCCTTAGAACCAGAATTGAATTTTTCTCGAAGGCATGAGATTTAATAAGAAGTTGGTGTACTTTCAGTGAGCCATGGCCTAGCTTTGCAGGGCACACTGGAGCTGGCTGAGAGCAGTGATGGCTGGCGAGTGGCAGCAGTGAATGTCAGGTACAATATAGTCAGAATGAAATGGCTCCCATTGTATCAGGATGCTAGAAAACCCCAGAGGAAGACAGAAGAACAAATCAGAGCCAGGAGCTACTGGCCTTCCTAAGGAGAGGCAGACTTTGAATCTCTACCAGTGGATTGCCACTGGCCAGCCCTTCCTACTTATGCCTGGGCAGCACCACTGCTTTTGAGTACCAACAACTGTGACCCAAACTGACCATAAGGATTGATGGGATCGACACTGGTTTGGAGAAGAGGGCAAGTGAACTGGGCTTAGTGAAAAAGCCCGTGAGGGATTTAAGCTAGCAGGTTGACAGTGTCTGGGAGTCACTTGCTTCTGCTAGTGTTCTGGATGGGAACCTGCCGCCTCAAAACAGCCTGGGTTTCCAGATGCTGAAGGTGCTTTCCTGCTTCCATGGGAGAACGTTTCCTCAGTTGCCCTCAATCTTGAGCAGAGCTGATCTATGTGGCTGATCTTCTTGGGGTCTAGCACGCCGTTCAGTGACTGCTGCTGGGGCCTGGCTTTCTGTGAAGTACATTAGTCAACCATAATAAGCACTTGTCACAAGACAGAAAAAGAACACTGGCAGTTTAAATTGCCCAGTGTTTAAGGAAACCATGAAAACAGTGATTATTGTATCACAGCTAGGTGAATAAATAACAAAAACAAATTAGCTTTAGGAATAAAGAAGCCAAAAAAGTAGATTGTTCTGAATGTGGTTTTGTTTTTTTTTTTTTTTTTTGGATTCTCATATACCATTTCAAATAAATACCATCTCCGTCTTTTTAAAACCAGTATGTATTTGTCATGGAATCATTACATTTTAAGAATCTAGTTGTAAAATTATTTGGGTTAGAGAGGTATTTCAGAGAAGATTTGAGGTCATGCCAAAGAGAAACAACTTTATGAATAATGTTTCAATCTTCCCAACAAAAAATATTAAACATTATGCTATTTTGAAGTATTATGTCTTTGTTCTATATACAGTCCATTTTCATTACTGAGAGAAATAAAAGTGAGTCATGCTTTAAAAAACCAAAGTACTTTCCGTCTCTGCCTGGTAGTTCCTGGCTAAGCCACGGAGGGAGGTCCTCCATGGGGCCCCTCATGAGTTGAGGGAGAAGCATCTTTTGTCTCTCTTCAAGAATAGGACATCTTTTGGTAGGGTTTCCCAGTTCCTTTTTCTCTTGCCCTTGACCGCCTGGTTCCTGCAGGTGTTCTCTGGAGGATGGCGGAGGTGACAGCCTTTCTCTGGTGGCTTCTCTTAGGCCGGTGAATGTAGTCTGCAGTCAGAGAAAAGCTTTCCTCTTTACTGATGAGCATCAGTTTCTGGCACCTGGAGGACCAGGCTCACAGTATGGACAGATAATATGTCTGGGGCCAACAGTGACTTCTTCCACAGATATCAGCAAACATAATCTGATGGCAGTGGGGGTGGCTTTGCTGAACTGAAAATGGAACTTGGAAACAGAAAAGAAAGCAACAATTGGAAGGAAAAACTCCCCTGGTGATCCATCATGAGTGACACTGGCAAGATAGTCAGTTGCTCAGACCTTGGATTTACCCTTCATTCTTCCATCCCACAGAGACCACCAGGGTATTTCCATTACTACCCCTCTAATAATGTCCTAGATAGATAAATTCACAGGCCTTGAGCCATTTATACTCTTCTCATAGATAGATGATACCTTTGTTGTTTATCAAATACTCTGCCCTTAAAGAACAACGAAACACTTGCCCAAGGGATGTGTGGCCATCCAAGTTTTAAATGTTTCAGGGTCATGATAGGTACCAATCTGTTTTAATTCCTAGAAATTCTTTCTAGAGGCCCGGCATCGTGGGAAATCTCCCACCTGCTCTCTTGTGGTCGTCTAGCCATAGACTCCTGTTATTTGTTTTTACCTGCATATAACGTCTGAAGGCCGTAAACGCACAAGTGGATGTTTTATTTTTTAAAGAAAAAGAGGCTTGGAGGTAGGAAAGGATTTTCCAAATAAGAAAAATATATGTATTCTTCAGAATCTAAGTTGTCAACCACCAGGATATAGTTCTTCTGCACATTGGACAGATGCCCTATCTTGTTTTAATTCAGACCTGTCAACATTTTAACTTTTCACTTATGACATCTTTGCTGCTGGTCTGCTGGAGATATTTTGGGTGTAATAGGTTATCATAAGTGTTATCTAGATAGATTAAAGCAGAATTTTCATAATAGGGTGATAACTCATTAAAAGCTTCTGTAAAGGCTATATGAGCCCAAATCAAAACGAATTTCCTCAGCCCTTATTATGTGTTAAGAGTAGACATTGTGCTGATTTGCATGGAGCACCCCCACTGTGTGGGATACACCTGTACAGTCAAGTGTAAGAAACTGTGTGGGTGAAAGATTTCTCTTTTAAAGACAGGCTAGTGGTGGGCTAGAGGACAAAGAACTGACAGAGGGACGCCTCTTTTTAAGTCACAGATACTATTGACGTGGGGTATTAACATTAGTTGAGTTAGTAATAATCTGATCACTCTTTGGATGAGAGGTGGAGATACTATTTTGAGTCTCATTTTGATAATGAATTTAGTAAGACACATAATGGATATCGCCTTTCTTTTGTATTCTTTTGTATTCATGTGGGTGGGAGTGTTTCAGTAGCATATTTCTGCCTCAAAGTATGAAATTCTTCCTTCTGCAACAGACATCCGTCCCCTCTCTGAGTTTTAGTTATGTCTTTATATTGTGAGCAATTCTATAAAATTGTAATGGGATTTTTCAGCTTATGGTTGGCAGCTATGTAAAAAGAAGTGTTTATTAAGGTTTTAGTTGTACATATTATATAAAAATTACACTGGATTTATTTTTATATTTGATAAAAAAAAACTTTTTAAAAAAATGTTAATAAGTAAGCCCCATACCACACATGGGGCTCGAACTCACAACCCCGAGATCAAGAGTTGCATGCTCTACCAACTAAGCCATTGAGGTGCCCCCCGCCCCTTGCAATTACACTGGATTTAAATGCCTTGATAAAAAATAAATAGTAGATGGTTTTATTTTTATTTCTATTTTTTTAGTGTTTATTTTTGAGACAGAGAGAGAGACAGAGCACAAGCTGGGGAGGGACAAAGAGAGAGGGAGACACAGAATCTGAAGCAGGCTCCAGGCTCTGAGCTGTCAGCACAGAACCTGACGCAGGGCTTGAACTTACAAACCATGAGATCATGACCTGAGCCGAAGTTGGACGCTTAAACGACTGAGCCACCCAGACGCCCCAATAGTAGATGGTTTTAGAGGCTTATCCACTTTTATACCTGTTAATACACCAGACTCTCCACGGTACTTCCATAAATTTGGGGGGGGGGGATTTCTGATTAATTCTGACTTCTAAGAGTTACCAAACATTTTAATTTGGCCTCATATCTTGGGGCTACGTGGCTGACACCGTCCTTCCATTATGCTACTCATTCTGCTTGGCTGAGTGTCATAGGTGAGAAAGGCTTCTGCTCAGGGGAGATAGAGACATTGAAGTATCGCTTCTCTGCGAATCTTCTCTTGCTCTCAAGGGTACAGCCAGGCCAGGCAAGCACACTTTTGGGGGCCCCCGGTGTGAACCCACCACAGAGCATCTCCACTGCCCTGACTTCCCTTCTCTCACGCTTACGTGCAGTTCTGTCCTCTCCCTTCTGGCCTCTCTTGGCTCTCATTTCTGTTGCAAAGAAATTAATTAAAATGTTGGTATCCTGACAGAGGTTTTGAAACTTAGTTATGAGTAGTTTGTCTTAGATTGCAGACTCTGATAGCTTTTGAAAATACATTTTATGGGAAAACATGTGTTATCTGCCAGGAGGTTGGGACTGTTTCTTCTTTTGATCATGTACTTCTATCAGATATTTTACTTTTTCTTACTGACATGTTCTGGCCAAAGTTATAGGCTTTCCTTTAAAAAAAAAAAAATTCTGATGTATTTACTTTAAAAAAAATTTTTTTTTTCTTAATGTTTTTATTTATTTTTGAGACAGGGAGAGACAGAGCATGAGCAGGGGAGGGGCAGAGAGAGAGGGAAACACAGAATCCGAAGCAGGCTCCAAGCTCTGAGCCATCAGCACAGAGCCCAATGCGGGGCTCGAACTCATGAGCCGTGAGATCATGACCTGAGCCGAAGTCGGACGCTCAACCGACTGAGCCACCCAGGCACCCCTACTTTTTCTTATATTAGGAATAAGTCCTAGTTAGAGAGCTGACAGAAGACGTAAGCATTCCTGAATAAAATAATGGAAAGTTGCAGGTATTCCCTGGATAGTACCTGCTGGTACTTTCTTTGCTAGATTCAGAGTTAATGGCCAAATAGATTCCTCAGCCTTCTGGAACTGTATTTGAGGCAAACGGAAATGACTGTACATGAATGTAGAGTTGTGGTATGTATCCGCTCCTGCAATGTGGCTTTCAGAGAAGGCTCTGCCTGTTGTCCTCTGGCCCCCAGCTCAGTTACGTGTTGAAATACCTCTCTTGCAGGACCACACTTGATGACCAGCTCTTGAACAAAGCCTTGAATGAGAAGCCTCAGGGATACTTGCCCTCAGAAGGTCTTCGGCCTAAATCTCTGCCTTGTTAGCCAAAGCCTGTTACCTATTTATTATGCTCTGATCCTGACCCCTGATTAGCCTGACAACATGCTAGTTTCTGGTCTTCATCAGGCCCGCGTGAGCTTTTCTCTAGCACCCTAACCCGTATTACTTCTCCCCAGTTTGCCAGGGAGCTAGCCTGCCTTGCTGAACTCCTCATCTTGATCTTCCTAACTTTTCTGTGCTCTTCTAGAGTGAGAGTGGAATGGGTTAGAAGGTAGGGCTGTCAGTGTGAAAGCTTTCAGAGCCGCTGAACCATGCACAGCAGCAGCTTTGGACCCCAAAGTTGTTGGGACCACCGGCCAGAGGCCAGAGAGGACAAATTAACCGGGACCTACTAGCTCATAGCAAAGTCTGCAGACTTCATGTGTAACTTTGTCTTGAAACCATTAATAAATAGCTGGGTGTTGCATGAGGTGGGAAACACCTATAAAAATCCGTAACGAAGTAAATTCAATTGGAACCTGGCCAATGTGTCCTTATCCTGAGCTTGTCATAATTGGTTAATTGATCCATTTCACCAAGTTTTGCTGAGCCCCTCCATGATGTCAGGCAGGAAGCTAGTCAGGCAGGTCAGATGCATGGATGGAGTCTGTGCCCTTGGAGAGCTTGTAGCAGGTTGTGAAACAGACTTCATAGGTCACTGCAGTCTAAGGTCGCAACTGTTATAGTGGAAGTGTGTGAAGTGTTCCGTGGGGCAAGGACAGGAGTGGGGGTGGGGTCATCATCAGCACAGAGGATAGGCATGGGTGAAGGTAGAGAAGACACAGGCAGATTGCTCACAATGAGGTTTGTTATATTTCTGTTTTCATTTTAAATGTATAATGATAGAAATCTGGAAAATCTATGAGAAGTCCGGAACTCTCGAGAAGCACTAGAGAGTAAATATAATAACTTCAGAATAAATCTGACAGTGTTGATGTCTTTCCTTTCTCCCTTGATTGAATGCACCATTTCAGTGCCACTGAGCTGTCTGGGTAAAGTAAGAATCCATGTGTTAATCTCAGTACTATGATCCTCAATTTCTGATAGGAACAACTGTCATGATTAGCAAGTCCTATATATCCAGGGCAGATTGTCACGGGAGTAAACACTAATGAAAGTAGGCCAAGTTAATAAAACTATAAATAACTTATTACTGTCCAAGTGCTCTTAAAAGTAATTATGCTTTCAATTTCTTACTAGTTTATTTGTGCAGATGCTGGAACCAAACTAGCTGAGTCAACAATCCTGAGCAAGCAGATGATTGCCTCTGTACCTGGAGTAAGTCCTGACTGAATTAATCATCTCTACATTTTATATTTCTTCTCATTTCCCCATTTATTAAAGAAGTTATTTTTGGCCTGTGTCCTGGCTCATTTTTGATAGAACAAACACTGTAAAATTGAAAACATGTTAGCATTTTTTTTAAAGAGAGGTAGTGAAAATTTATATTAACCCCAGCCTGTGGAAACTTTTAATTCCAGGAAACATGAGTAAAATTGAAGCAGCCAGTTAAGGGGAGGAGAGAAATTACCAGACATAAAAAATAGATTTGATTATAGTTCAATTATTCCAGAATCACTTTTCTTACACTGGCACCTGTTAACCAATTTGATTTGACTACTGCCAGAAAGAAATAAGCATTGTGATACTTTGTTTTTCTTTACAATATTTCCTCTGAAAATTAAAAAATTCCCATTAGTGAACTATTTGGCAAAATAGGTTAAGATTCTCACCGAAGGGCTAAGGATGAGAAACCACAATAACATTGGTAGCAAGTTGACTGCAGTGAAACTCAGAAACTTTAGAGATATTAATTATTCATTGAAAAAAATTATTTAAATTTTTAATAGAGAAAATTTAAAAGAAAAAGGATCAGCTGTAATCCCTCTGCCAATCAGAAATATTGTTTTGGAAAATTTTTTCATATTTTGATCTATTCAGTATGCTAATTTGCTTATTTCCATATTGTTAGAAGTTTATTTACTTTCCAGTTTCATTGCCAGTATGTACACACACACACACACACACACACATATTTCTACAAAGACCATCATTATGTTTATTTTGAATTATATCCTTGGCATAAATTCCTTAGAGAGTAGGACTATCTTGATGGTATGTATTCTCATATTGTTTTCTAAAAGGGTTTTATTTATTTACACTTATAAGTATACCAATTTTACCCACAGTGCTAAACATTATATTTTTAAAATGCTGTTTATTTAATTTTTTTGATGTGGAGAAATTCTATGACAGAGAAAAAAATAGTAATTCAACCCAGAGATAATTTTATTGCCAACATACTAATGTATTTACTTTAACTTTTTCTGTGCATGTTTTTTTTAAACATAGTTCAAACCATAGTATATAAATGTGGCTCTGGCTTCATATGTTATAAGCATTTACCCCAAAGTTTGGTGGCTGCAGAGTTATTACCTCATGCAAATGCACCATAAAATAGTGGTTAAGTGCACGGGGGTTAGACTCACACCAGAGTTTAAGTTCTGCCATTTACTAGCTGTGTGATCAGGAAAGTTATGTAACCTACGATTCTTGATTTGTATTATCTATAGAATGAGATATAATAGGGCCCAATGTCTAGTTTGAGGATTGAGTGAGATAATGTATGCAAAGCATATTAGCATAATGCCAGACATATAGTAAATGCTAAATAAACATAACCTATTAAAGAGAATATTAAGCAACATTACTTATTTTTGTATATTTTCATTATTTTCAATATTCTGCAGTTGTAACTAATATATGAGAAACATCTTTGTGTTTAAATCTTTGTCCATATTTGAGACTATTTTTTATAATAGATTTTGGGGAGTAGAATTACTAGACTATGCTTCTTAAATTAAAAAAAAGTTTATTTAGAGAGAGAGTGTGCATGAGCAGGGGAGGAGCAGAAAGAGAGGGAGAGAGAGAATCCCAAGTAGGCTCCGTGCTGTCGGTGCAGAGCCCGACATGGTGCTTGATCCCACAAACTGTGAGATCATAACCTGAGCTGAAATCAAGAGTTGGATGCCTAACTGACTGAGCCACCCAAGTGCTCCTAGACTATGTGTTTTTAAAGAGCTTTTAGTAGTTAGGGTGATGAAGGATGCCATGTGATGAATTCCCAGCCACTTAACACACAGAATGTTTATTGTTTGCTCATATAAAGTTTAAAAATTAATTAAACTAATTAATTAGTTTAATAAAATTAAGTTTAATTAATTAAATAAATTAATTAATGTTTATTTATTTTTGAAGGAGAGAGAGACAGAGTGTGAGTGGGGGAGGGGCAGAGAGAGAGGGAGACACAGAATCCAAAGCAGGCTCCAGGCTCTGAGCTGTCAGCACAGAGCCCGATGCGTGGCTCGAACTCACAAACCTGAGATCATGCCCTGAGCAGAAATCCGATGCTTAATCAACTGAGCCACCCAGGCACCCTGCTCATATAAAAGTTGAATGGGTATCCTGATTAGCAGAAGAAGGAGGACTTTCAAATGAAAGTTTACGTGCAGCTCTCTGCAATCAGCTGGTGGCTGGGGAAAGAGAAGGGAATATGGTACATTGGAAGGTTCTCATGGGCCAGGTCTGAATGATGCCTATTACTTCTACTCCCATCCTGTTGGCTAGAACTGTCATATGGGCACACCCAACTGCAAGCAATGATGGGAAATCTGGTTTAGGCACATGCTAGGGAGGAAGAGAAATGGTACTGTGAGCACTTAGCCAGTCTCTGCTGCACACTCACTAGTTTCCTGGTTGTTTAATTCTTTAAAACAGCATTTGCCACCTCTGTGCTGGCTTAAAAAATAATATCCCTAATAAATAAAAGCTTTATTGAAGTCAACAAGTAAAAGACAAACATTCCAATAGCAATGAAAAAACAAAAACAGTTATAGGGGCACCTGAGTGGCTCAGTCGGTTGAGTGACTGACTCTTGATTTCACCTCAGGTCATGATCTTAACAATTCGTGAGACTGAGCCCCGTATGGGGCTCTGCATTGACAGCGGAAAGCCTACTTGGGATTCTCTCTCTCTCTCTCTCTCTCTCTCTCTCTCTCTCTCCTCTCCTTGTGTGTGCACACTATTTCTCTCTCAAAAACAAAAAAATAAAACATTAAAAAAAAGTTAATAAGATCCATTTATGGAACCTTTCCAGTGACCAATAAGCCATTCAAAATATACTTCTTACTCTCACTAGTAATCAGTGAACTGTAAATTGATATAAAGTATTAAAATATTTTAAAATATAAAATTAAAATCAGCTAGCAACTCAATAGGTTTTTCTTAATTATTAAAGTTATTGATGATGTGAAACAAGCATTCTTATGAACTGCTGGTGGTAGTGAAAATTGGTGCAACTTTGCTGAAAAACAGTTTGACAATTTACTTCTGGTAATATATTTGAGAAAATAATTTAATACACACATAAAGAGTATGTTTATTAAAGTATGTTTATTAAAGCAGCATTTAAAATAGTAAAAATATGGAAGCAAAATTAAGATCTAACATTAGCATATTGTTTTTTAAAAAATTGTTTAAATTTGGGTATGGCCGACACACAAGGATACATTAGTTCCTGGTGTACAAGGTAATGATTCCACAAGTTTTTATGTTACGCCGTGCTCACCCCTAGGCTAGGTCACCATAGAACACTATTACAGTATCATTGACTATATCCCTTATGCTGTGCCTTTTATTTCTGTGACTTCTTCATTTCATAACTGGAAAACTGTGTCTCCCACTCCACTCATTTTGCCCACCCTCACCCCTCTGCTCTGGCTACCATCAGTTTGTTCTCTGTGTTTATAGGTCTGATTCTGCTT
Source organism: Panthera tigris (assembly GCF_018350195.1). NCBI lineage: Eukaryota > Metazoa > Chordata > Mammalia > Carnivora > Felidae > Panthera > Panthera tigris. Next base: position 135,807,219 of record NC_056665.1, read on the forward strand.
TTTATTTGTTTGTTTATACTTCCTTATTATTTTACAGTCCATGTATGAGTGAAATCGTTTGGTATTTGTCTTACTCAGTCTGCCTTATTTCACTTAGCATAATACGTCTAGGTCCATCCATGTCTCAAATGGCACAATCTCCTCCTTTTTATGGCTGCATAATATTCCATTCCATATCTTCCTTCTCCATTTATCTATGGGTGGACATTTAAGTTTCCTTCATATCCTGGCTATTATAAATAACGCTGCAGTAAACATAGGGGTGCATGTCTTTTTGAATTAGTGTTTTTGTTTTCTTTGGGTAAATACCCAGTAGTAGACATTTTGGATCCTACAGTGTTTGTATTTTCAGTTTTTTGAGGAACCTCCACACCGTTTTCTACAGTGACCATACCAGCTTACATTCCCACAAACACTATACAAGGGTTCCTTTTTCCCCACATCTTCACCAATGCTTGTTATTTCTTGCCTTTTTAATTTTAGCCATTCTGGCAGGTGTGAGGTGATATCTCATTGTGGCTTTGATTTGTATTTCCCTGACAATGAGTGATATTAAGCATCTTTTCATGTGTCTGTTGGCCATCTGGGTATCTTTTTTGGAAGCATGTCTATTCATGTCTTCTGCCCATTGTTAAATCAGATTGTGATTTTTTGGGTTTTTTTTTCTTGGTGTTGACCAGCATTAGTGTATTGTTTAAATAAAGTAAGGTACAAACAGAAGACCATGGGGGAGGAGAAGGGAAAAAAATGGTTAGAGAGGGAGGGAGCCAAAACATAAGAGACTCCTAAAAACTGAGAACAAACTGAGGGTTTATGGGGGGTGGGAGGGAGGGGTGGGTGGGTGATGGGTATTGAGGAGGCCACCTGTTGGGATGAGCACTGGGTGTTGTATGGAAACCAATTTGACAATACATTTCATAATAAAAAAAAAAGTAAGATACATCTATAAAAAAGACTATTATGTGGCTACCACATCAAGTTTTAAAAGAATAAATAATTGGAAAATGTTTATGATGGATTTAATTTACAAGCACATTACAAAAAAATGATCTCAGGCTTATAAAAATTATATGTATATGTGTATGTTATATGTGTTCAAAACACGTTGGAAGGAAATACCGGTGGTAGTGGCTTCACTGATGGAGGACAAGAATTAGGACTATGTGATTTTTGTTAATTTCTGTTTTTCCAAGTTTTCCACAGTGAGCATATGTTCCTTACAATCTAAGAAACGTAACTTTAAAATCAGACATAAGTTTCAAGGAAGAATTGGATATGATTCACTTGCGTTCATGTGTTTGAGTTTAGAGTACTTTTTCAACCCCTTATCATCAGTTTCCCATTGAAATAAATATAGGCCTTTGAAAACAAGTGGAGCTTGACTTTCCTTTTTTTAAAACAACACATCAGGGCTATGCTTATGTTTTGCAAATTAGAAAAAAAAGGGGGGGGGATTAGAAATTGCATGCTTTGTTTTATAAGTGTAGAGGCTCCCTAAGATGATCCTATATTTTAAGGCTTTTATTAGATGTAGATCCTGTCTCTAGAGCAAAAGTAACTGCATATTAGTAAACTCTTTGCTCTCATTCTTTGAAATTCAAAGTGAAAAGACAAATATTGAATAATGCTCCTAGTAATTATTTTCTTTGACATTTGCCTAGCTGAAATGATATAAAATATTGCCTATGAGAGAAACAAATCCCTTTCAAGAAATTAAAGAACAGAGTATATGCTCCTGTTTGCATGACATGTGAAAGGTCAGAGAAAATGGAATAAATCGGAGGGAAATCCTTTCTTGCACCAAAGGATTAATATTCCAAAAGCAAGAACACAATAACCTTTTATAATTCCTTCACTTGATTTAAATTAAAAGAAGAAAACCTTAGAACATATGAAATGCTTGGAAAACACTCTGACAGAACCGCCAATGACCTTATTTTACTGTTTGTTATCCTGTCAGAGGAACTGACAGGCGTAACATTGTAGAAGAGATGGGAGGTGATACAGTTCAGGGCTGTGCAGATTTACATGAATATGGGAAAATGAGAGCCACTGGGTGAGCTAGTTAAGTATATAATGTTCCAGATTTTCCAAAAGAAAGCTAAGAAAGGCCTTAGCATAGTATTCAGATGGCTTCAAAGACGGCTGCTTTTCATCCACATTACACCCGGCCTGATGTGTGGGTTTTCTCATACAGCTTTGATGTAGCAGCCCGCCTGTTCGGTTTCCTTTTCTTTGCTTATAATCCTAAATTCACTGCACTGCCCTGGGCAGGTTTATGTCATTTAATAACCAGAGACACAAGTATGCTTTCTTTGCCTTTAAAATTTCCCAAACATGCTGCCAGTGCGTGTGGGGAAGCTGATCATTTCATTTCATTTTTTTTCTTGCTTTATCCCTAGCAAGAACGCAGCAATCACGTTTATCTATTTAATAGTACGCCTGCTGTGTGTAAGGAGTTAGATTGTAAGTGACTTGAAAATAAGAATTTTTGACCCTTTCAGCAAATGTGATGTTTGTTTATATACTTTTCTTTTTTGATGGAAAAAGATTCGAGATTCTGGTGTTAGAATTAGGTGGCACGTATTTTATGTGTATCTAAGACTCCCCAGAGTGATAAGGGTTACTGTAGTATTAGGGTGATTCATGTCATAAAGACTCTGATGCATAATGGCTCTACATAAGATAATTTTTGTATACAGACTGGTTTAAATTTTTTTTAATGTTAATTTATGAGAGAGTGAGAGAGAGAGAGAGAGAGAGAGAGAGAGAGAGGAGGGGCAGAAAGAGGGGGAGACACAGAATCCAAAACAGGCTCCAGGCTCTGAGCTGTCACCACAGAGCCTGATGTGGGGCTCAAACCCACGAACTGTGAGATCATGACCTGAGCCGAAGTCAGACATTTAACTGACTGGGCCACCTTGGTGCCCCCAGACCAGTTTAAAAACAAGCAGACAGGAGTGGCTCAGTCAGTTGAGGGTCCTACTCTTGGTTTCGGCTCAGGTCACGATCTCAGTTTGTGAGTTTGAGCCCCATGTTGGGCGGCATGCTGATGGTGCAGAGCCTGCTTGGGATTCTCTCTCTCTCTGTCCCTCCCCTGCTTGTGCTCTCCTTCTTTCTCTCTCAAAATAAAAACAAAACAAAAACAGATGGGCCTTGAGGAGGGCACTTGTTGGGATGAGCACTGGGTGTTGTATGTAGCGATGAATCACGGGAATCTACCCCTGAAACCAAGAGCACGTGGTATACACTGTATGTTAGCCAATTTGACAATAAATTATATTAAAAGCAAACAAAAACAAACAAGAACAAAAACAAGCAAACAAAAATCAGTTAGATCACCCAGTGGGAAAAAAGCATGTTAACCCAGTCTACCCCAGGCCGCCCGTTTCTTACCTCTTCGCCACAAACCTTTTATCAATTTTTGTCCAAACCGCGGGCAGACAGTCACAGACGGTGGAGAGTAACGGAGTGAGTCAGAACTCCAGAATGTGAAACAACTCGTTAGTAAACAGCGTGAAGTCACAACAAGACAGTGACCGCAGTCAGGGCCAAAGTGAAGGCGGTGGCTTGGAGGGCCCACCCAGCGGTGTCCTTGTGTTTCAGTGTGGGACGGCCGCGATGGAGTGTGTGAGGCAGTACATCAACGAAGTGCTGGACTTCATGGCGGACATGCACACTCTCACCAAACTGAAGGTAAGAGGGCTTACCTACACTGCTCACTTCTCAGGTGAGCAAGACAGAGACAGTTTTAGGGACTTACGCAGACCAGATGGGACTTATTGTTACCTGGGGTGGCAGCTGTGGTGCTAACAGTCCCTGTCTTGGGAGCCTGGAGAACTGAGTTCAGCCTGCGCAAGAGGGAAAAGAGAAAGGAAAGGCTGTTTGCATGGCAGGAGTTCTGTGCACGGCTCTACTTTGGCCATTCGTTCAGTTCTCCCGCTGCCCCCTGTTAAAGCGTCTCCATTCTACAGATGTAGAAACCGAGGCCTGGGTTAGTGCTGTGATTCGTGCTCAAGGTGGCGCTACCGATAAGCAGTGGAGTCAGGGTTGGCCTAAGACTAGCGGCACCAGATCACTCTCTTTTCACTATGCCATGTGGTGTCATTTAACTACCTTTGAGCCTCAGTTCCCTCATTTGTGACACAAGCCTAATATCTACCTTTACTGACTGTTAGGAGGTTTGATGTGGCACAGTGCGTGCAAAGAGACGTTTGTAAACTGGAACACATTATGCAAACATAAGCCTTTCATGGTTATCTGCATCAAAGCTCTCTTCTTCAAGAAAATGATTAAAGACAAGGGATGGGACAAACTCTGATTTGCATGTGGACAAGATCCCAGCAAAGTTGTCGAGCTTATTGACTGAGTGCCTCACAGGGTGGGATGAATCACTGATGTAAGTCAGCTTCCTTGCCGTGAGTTGACTAGGGAGCTAAAAGATTGGTAGTCTTGAGAGATTTGGGGAAGGCCCTGGACAGAGGGCAGAAGGGAATCCAAACATGGTCCAAGGAACAGCCAGACGGCAACCTGGCACTAAATGATCCTTTTGGTTAAACAGGATCTAGTCGTCCCAGAAGCTCATCAGCTACAAATGAGGTTCCTCCATCGCCCAACTCAGTTTCTAGACTCTGCTCCAATGATCCAGGTGCTTCTTGGGATAGGGATGGATTTGCAAATGCTAGGTGGAAAGTAGAATCGGAATTTAAACTGGTGACTTCTCACAGTATCTGAACCCACTCATTCCTAAGTAAGCCCCCCTTGTACTTGACCACGCGCTCGTTACTGAGTGCCGAATCTGGTGGCCCACACTCAGATGGCTTTGGCATCAAGTGTCAAGAAGAGGAGATCTCATTACCTAAACACTTGAGCTAGCTTTATAACCACTTTCAAAATACAGAGAAAAACAGTAAGAAGGATCCATGATGATCAAAAGGTTGGGGACTAGAGATATAATCCAACCCTCCAATTTAGGAGACAGATTAGAAAGGCCAAGTGGCAAGTGGCCTAAACTGGGGCCGAAGCCTAGGTCTCAGTTTCCATTTCAGTGCTCTTTCCACTAAGCCACACCGAGAAAAGGAACTTTTCTACATTAATTCAACAAATATGTACCAAGCACCCATAATGTGCCTGGTGTTGTTCTGGGCATGTAGGGATGCAACAATGAGCAAAAGGACACAGTAGCCATGCTCATTTAATTTATAGTCGGGTAGTGAGGTGCCAATTTTAATGAAAATCTCATATAACATAAAGTAAAATTGTGACTTTCATAATTGCTCTGAAGAAGGGGTACACAGTGGTATAGGAGCTTCTAATAGGATGATATGGCCTAGCCAGGGAGGTCAGGGAAGACTTCCTGGAGGAAGTGACACTTGAGCTAAAACGTGCACAATGAATAGCAGTCAATTAAGTGAAGAGAGGCAGGAACAGTGTTTCGGGCAGAGAGACCAGCACAAGCAAAGGCTGGTAATGGGAGGGAGCCAGCGTAGAGGGGATGAAGGGGTAGGATGCAGAGGTCTGCAGTCACTAGATCATTCCAGGCTTTTTAGGCCATGCTAGGGAATTTCCCCTCTCCCCCTTTATCCTAAGAAAAATGGGAAACCATTGAAGAAGTTTAAATGGGTTGTATACTTGGGAGTGGTGACAGAAGGTGAGGGAATGACAACCTGATCTTTTTAAAGAGCAACCAGGAGTTTTCCAGGTACTCTGCCAAAGCCATGAAATACCATTTGTTTTTGCAGAGCCACATGAAGACATGTTCCCAGCCTCTGCATGAAGATACTTTTGGTGGACACCTCAAAGTTGGGCTGGCTCAGATTACAGCCATGGAAATCTCACGGGGCAACCACAGAGATAACAAGGCTGTGATTCGCTACCTGCCTTGGCTCTATCATCCCCCTTCTGCAATGCAACAAGGGTAAGGCCCTTATTATTTTAGCAGTGAGGGTCGGTGAGTCAGGGAACCACCCCGAGTTTTCTGGGACTCAGAGCAAATGAATGCCTTGAAGATTGATGGGAGTGCAGTGTGATGGTGGGGAAGGTAGGAGGTGAGCCCCATCTCCATACCTGCTGACCTAGCAGCATTTTTGAACACGAGCACTTCCATGCTATGCTGACAGCAACAGGAACTTCCCCTCCTACGAAAACCTCAGCCATATCCTGATGGATGACGAAAACCTGGAGCTTCGAAGTTAAAATTAAGCAATTTTAACTCTTAATTTCAACTAGTTAAATAAATCAATAGGTATTTATTGAGCACTTACATAACTTCTGCCTTCAAGGAGCATGTTAGATTGTGGCTTGAACAAAATCCATGGCAAAGATGAAATAGAGCGCAAGGAGGCGGAGAAAGGAGAGGGGCCCATGGGCTGGTTTCTATGAGCACTCCATTTTGCACGGTCGGCAAAGGCTTGGAGCTGGGGCGAGGCGGGCAGGAGGGCAGGAGAGCAGCAGGAGACAATGACTGCAGGGCAGGAAAATGGGTGGCGTGTGTTACATCTCCGCCTCTATTCCTTCCCCTCTAGTGGGGATGTGAGACTTTCTAAGAAGGAAGGAAAGAGTTTAGAAAAAGCAGCTAGTCAGAAGGGCAGCAAGGTTGGTGGAAGAATGATTTTTAATCCCGTGTTGTCACCAGAAGCTGCTCGTTGCTCAAGCAGCTATGGTCCGGGATTAGAGAGGGCGAGCAGAAAAACAGATACAGATACAGATACAGAAAAACAGATACATTTTGTTGGCACTGTCACCTGGGTGTTTTATTGTATGTAATCGCCTATAAAACCACACTTTTAATGCCATCAATAAGCCGTTGGTGAGCGCCCAACAAAACGGAAACCATAAAAATCGCCGTTAACACTTCCTTCTACTTGATAGGCCAAAAGAATTCATCGAGTGTATCTCCCGCATCCGTCTGCTGTCCTGGCTGCTCCTGGGCTCCCTCACTCATAACGCGGTGTGTCCAAATGCCTCCTCTCCGTGCCTGCCCATACCTCTGGATGCCGGCTCTCATATTGCAGACCATCTCATTGTCATCCTGATTGGATTTCCAGAGCAATCAAAGGTAAGCGATTTCTGCAACCTTAAGACCATAGGCATCGAAATTGCTAATGGAAACCGTTATCAGCCTGTTATGTTTCTTCTGAGAAGAAAATGCATCTTATCACTTGCCCTCCTGTGGATGTTAGGAAAGCGACTTTGTGCTAATGCCTTATTTAAAGTTGTTTAAGTTCCCGCACTGTCTTTTCTTCCCCCTTAAATTGTCTTTGTTTACTTTTATAAAGATAAATTATGGAGGCAGGCAAGAGTTAGCTTCCTAGGCATTTCTGTCTCAAAATAATGAAGAGAAATAAAAGGCTAGAAATATAATAAAAATCCCATGATCAGTTTTTGGAACCGAATATGAATTGGAGGAAAATTTATGCTCTGATTTTTCATGCACTATCTTTGCAACTCACATCTCTAGAGATAGATCCATAAAGATTCAAAATGAAAATAAGAAGGCCAGTTGGGAACTCACTAAAGCACACGCTGGAATCACCGACACAGAGGAACTTAGTAAATTGTAGAGACAGATGATGTGCTTAAGGGAATAAAGTAAACCCAAGGCAGGCATCAGTCATGAGCCAGTGTAAGCAAACCAGACACACTGGTACTAATCAGCTAAGAGAAGCCAAGGGCCCTTCACAAGTTTAGGCAAGTTCCGGGAAGTCAGGGTGGGTTTGGGAGCAGCTGGGATGTGGGCCAGGGAAAGCTGACTCTGTGGGAAAGTAGAGCACCGTCCAAACAGCCTGAATGATATTTGCAAAAGGGGCCAGGCAGTCAGTTCCTAGTATTTCAAGCCAGAGCTGCGTTTGATTCCTAACGATGGTACTTGGTCATCGTTGTCAAGGTACCTTGACCTTGTGACCTCTCTGAGCTCCAGTTTTTCATCTGTAAAAGAGACGAGGGGATGGTTTGAGAATTATGGAAGCGCTCTTTGGAAAGTCTTTAGCACGGTGTCTGGGACATTGTAGGTGCATGCTCAGTCCGTGCTCACCACTAGTGCTTGCTGCTGCCACTTCTACTACTGGTAATAGTATAATTAGTAACACAGTGCTGGGCGATGTGTTCAGATATGCCACCTGATTCCTCCTAACGCCAGCTCTTTGAGGAGGGTACTATCATCCCCATGTCACAGGCGAGGAAACACCTCAAGATGGTAGAATGATTATTCTCCCTGATCTAGTTTAGGGATGAGAACGTCATTGTCGTTAACAGGCAAGGCGGTGGGTAGCGTTCTGCAAGCTAAGGTGCCTTCTCTTTGGAAAGATGCTTTGTTCTCTCAGCACACTCCCACTGACAGAGCGAAAGCAGATTGTCTTAAGGTGGTGAATCACGAATCCGTAACTCATAGAGAACTCCTTCAGCCTCCGATCTCTGGAAGTAGATGTGCTTCAGCCGTGCTCCTCAGAAGGCCGAGACCGTGTGGGATGGGCCCTGTGGAGCACTGTAGCCCACTGAAATGTAATGGCTCCTGTCTCCTCCTTTTCAGACCTCCGTGCTGCATATGTGTTCTCTCTTCCACGCATTTATCTTTGCTCAGCTCTGGACCGTATATTGCGAACAAAGTGCCGTAGCTACAAATGTCCAAAGTCAGAATGAATTCAGCTTCACGGCGATCCTGACCGCACTGGAGTTTTGGAGCAGGGTGACACCCAGCATCCTTCAGCTGATGGCTCACAACAAAGTGGTGAGTCCACGAATAAATTTCCCATCGTGGATAAAAGGTGTAACCTACACCCAGCCCTCACATTATCTGTTCTTTAAGGGTCTCAATTGTAATATTATATCAATGGGTTTTTACATTTTAAGCTGGATGTTCTGCTTGTATAATAAGTTTGATGAGAAACAGAGCAAGCAAATAAATTTAGTAGAAACTTTTGTTTGCTCTGCTTAGTGCCAAAAATTTATTTTATATGAAATCTACCTTTAAGGGTTGTTTTGTGCTATAAAGTCAAAAGGAGATTCATATTATTTTTGGATTCCAAGGCAATTTGGAAAAACCCGAGCCAGTTGGGTCATCCTCTGGTGGTATTTAAGAGCAGACCAACCACACATGTTCATTCTACCCAGGGCTCAAACCCTGAAAAGGGCCTCACCCTTCTGAGTTGCCCTAGGAGGACCTGAGCTCCCCCAGTCTTCAAATCCAGTTCAGTTTTAACTCAGATGCCTCACCAAGAGAGGGGCTGCTCTAACCCTCACTGGAAAATATCTGAGGTATTGTTGGCATGAGCCCACTTCATCGAACAAGCTTGGATTAGTCCTTTGAAGTCAGGCTCGGAGGGTGTATGGAAGGAATTTACAAGGAAGTCCTTTGCTACTTTGAAGGAGGATCCTCAGTGGAGAAAGCAACAGTTAGTATCTTGGTTATGGGGGGCTCTATCAGGCTAATTCTCCTCTGTGAGGGGCAAGGGATCTGGAAGAACATCATAACGATGATCCCAGTGTGCCCAGAAACCCAACAACGCACCGTCCACAAAAGGCATAACGGAAATGACTTTTGATTGATTGATACTACTCTAAGAAACAGTTTCTTTCAGCTCTAATTGGAAAGGGGATTATATATTTCCTTTAGTGAAGCACTTTCTTTTCTTTAGAGAAGCAGATGTTATGAGGCAATTCTGTATGGAGAGAGGTATTTTAGTTCAATTTAGAGGAAATTTATGTGGCAATTTTAGGGTGCACAAACAGTTCTGAGAAACATTTATTGGATCATAGAGTCTGAGACTGAAGAAGAACTTGGAGATCAAGCATTCTGTTACTTTACAGGCAATGAAACTGGGACCTTAAATAGAGATTCGGTTTCCTTCTGTTGATACTAGTTTTTTGACACCATTAATATCTCTGCTCCAAATCTCTTTGACATATAAATATTAGAAACGAATGTTACAAATGAGTTTTGTACAAATAATGCTACTAACAGATTTGAGTTAACTTTTTTCTGAAAAATGTGTTAAACTATGTATGCTAGTCTGGTAAAATTCCCTTGTAGTGTTTAAAATCCAGCCTTAGGAATTTCTGATCAGGGACTTTTGAACTGTCATCAGCGTGGCTACCTTGTTCCCTAGAGAACAAAGCCACAAAGACAGGTGTATAATAAATTAAACAGCTGCTCCAGGTGAAGAAACTGTGGGAAAAGGGTCAAGATGAAGAAAAGGACATAAGCCCAAGTTCTGTATTTGGAAGGAGGGAAGCAGAAGGCATTTATCCTCTGGTATGAATCACAATTCAGTGCAGATTAGCAAGATCAATACCCCGTTCCATTGGCAGCCTGAGTTAGATAAGGAAGGCATGCCAAATGAAAAACCTCTGGAGCTTTTTAAAGTCACTTTCTAGTTGAAGTTTTAGAGGTGAATAAGCACTACTGCTTGCGGTCCCCTCTGGTCATTGTGCCAAAAGCCTCGCGGGCACATGGCATGGATCCTCTGTGGCTGCAGACTAGCTTTCGAGGTTTCTGCGCTACTGGGAGTGGACCTGATTTTCATGTTTGTTGTTTCAGATGGTGGAAATGGTGTGCCTCCACGTGATTAGTTTAATGGAGGCATTGCAAGAGTGCAATTCAACAATTTTTGTCAAGGTAGGAAAATCTTATGATTTTTATGAGACTGATTCTTGCTGCTAAAAACAAATGTGGATTTACTTTGAATGTGACTTCGAAAAGGAAAAGAAACTGATTTAGTTTTGACAGAGTTGGGGGCTGGAGGACTCAGGCTCATGGGACAACCCTTCACCAAATGGTTATCATGTTATTTTTGCTCTTGTTCTACCACTGGAACCAAGTCTACCTGGGTTAAATATGTTGGCCCAATATTGCCTGTGAACACAAGTCATTAAAATATTACTGGGGGACGTCGATCTGAAAATGACCTTATGGTCATAGAAATTGGTTGGTGATACCTCACCTTACAAGATAGCCAGAAAACCAAGGCAAATGGTCTTTAATTGTTTGACTTGGTAGCTATCACTTTTCTCTCAGATAAATTAAGTTCCTTTCTAATATTACTATTTTAAATCACTGTTTAGTCTATGGGTGTAATTTAAGTATTTGTTATCTGTCCAAGGACCTCAGAAGCATACTAGTGTGATAAAAAATGAGAGTAAACGAGAACTGGGTTTCTCACTCCCTGCCTTTTTATTTGTCCTTCCTCTACCTGCAGCACTCCCGTTTACCTGTCATGTCTGGATTCCAGTGTCTCAGCCATCGCCCCTACCCCCACCACACAAAGTGGGTCAGTTTGGGACCTTATAACTTGCAATTTCACTCTTTGGTTGTCTCTATTCTTCAATTATGGTCACTTGTCAAGTTAACTCACACAGTGCTGGAGAAAAGCAACCCATTTTCAGGGAAAACTTGACTGTTGTCCGAACACTGCAAGGTAGCTGGTTCAAATGGGGTAGAGAGAGCTTCTCTAGTTTGATAGTCAACAGCAAAAGTCAACACCATGAGAGAAACGATCTGACTGACACTCAGATGATCATACCTGATTTTCTTTTTTACAGCTTCATTGAAGCATAATTTATATATAGTAAACTCTACATATTTAAAATGTACAATTTGGTAAGTCTTCACATAGATGATATCCGTGAAAACATCACCATAATCAAGTTAATGAACATGTCCCTCACACCCCTAAAGGTTTCCCATATTCTTTCTAGTTGCTCTTTTCCACCACTCCTGTATCCTACATCCCTGTCCCCAGGCAGCTACTGGTCTGTTTTCTTTCTTTCTTTTTTTTTTTTTTTTTATCTTTATTTATTTTTGAGAGAGAGAGACAGTGTGTGAGCAGGGGAAGAGCAGAGAGAGAGGGAGACACAGAATCTGAAGCAGGCTCCAGGCTCTGAGCTCTCAGCACAGAGCCTGATGTGGGGCTCAAACTCACAAACTGTGAGATCATGACCTGAGCCGAAGTTGGACACCCAACCGACTGAGCCACCCAGGTGCCCCAACTACTGGTCTGTTTTCCCTCACCATAGGCTACTTATCATTTTCTAGAATTTTATATAAATGGATTTATACAATACTTAGACTTTTTCCCTGCCTTCTCTCATTCAGAGTAACATTGAGATTAATCCATTTTGTTGCATGTATCAGTAGATCATTTCTTTTTCTTTCTGAGTAGTATTCCATTGTATGGATATATCACTTTTTTAAAATACTTTTTTAAGTTTATTTATTTATTTTGAGAGAGACGGGGAGAATGTGAGCAAGGGAGGGTCAGAGAGAGAGAGGGAGAGAGTCCCAAGCAGGCTCTGCAGGGACTCAAACTCATGAAACTGTGAGATCATGACCCGAGCCAAAATCAAGAGTCAGACGCTTAACTGACTGAGCCACCCTGGCGCCCCATGGATATATCACCTTTTGTTTTTCCATTCATCAGTTCATGGACATCTGGGCTGTTTTCAGTTTGGGGCTATTACAAATAAAGCTGCTATGAATATTCATGTACAAGTCTTTGTGTAAAGATATGCTGTCATGCACATTGAATAAATACCTAGGAGCAGAATGGCTAAGCCATATGATATGTGTATAATTTTTCAAGAAATTGACAAACTGGTTTCCAAGTGATTGTGCCCTGTTACATTCACACCAGCAGTGTATGAGCATTTCAGTTCCTGCACATCTTTGTCAATACTTAGTATAGTCAATCTTTCACTGTAGACACCCTAAGAATTGTGTATTGGTATCTCATCATGGTTTTAAATTGCATTTCCCTATTGACAGATGACGTTAAACAGCTTTTCACGTGCTTATCTGCCATCCATATGTCTGCTTGGTGAAGTATCTGTTAAAATTATTTGTGCATTTAATATTGGGTTGGATTTGTTGTTGTTGTTATAATTGAGTTTTAAGGCAAAGTCCTTTATCTGATAGGTGATTTGCAAAGATTTTCCCTGCAGTTGTCTTTTCACTATCTTAAGAGTGTCCTATGAAGAGCAGAAGGTCTTAATTTTGAAGAACTACCATTTATCAAATTTTTCTTTTATGGATCATGCCTTAATGTATTTTTAAAAACCTTTGCCTCACCCAAGGAGAACTGAGATGTTAAACAATATTGAGTCTTCCAATTCACGAACACAGTATATCTTTCTATTTTTTTCGTTTTTTAAATTTTTTTTAACATTTATTCATTTTTGAGAGACAGAGAGAGACAGAGCATGAGTGGGGAAGAGGCAGAGGGAGGGAGACACAGAATCCGAAGCAGGCTCCAGGCTCCAAGCTGTCAGCACAGAGCCCGACGCAGGGCTCAAACCCACAAACTGTGAGATCATGACCTGAGCCAAGGTCGGATGCTCAACCGACTGAGCCACCCAGGCGCCCCTATCTTGCTATTTTTTAAAAAAATACTTTTTCCAGCAATATTTTGTAGTTTTCCATATACAAGATTAGCATATTTTGTCAAATTTATCGCTACATTATCATAATCCTAGGGTATTATAAGTGCTTTGGGTTTTTATATTTAAATTTCTGATTGTTCATTGCTAGTATTTAGAAATATAACTGATTTTGTATTGACCTGATAACCTATAAGCTGTTAAACTCATTTATTAGTGCTAGTAGCTTTTTTGTGGATCTCATCAGCTTTTCTGTACAGACAATTATGTCATGTGCAAATAAAGGCAGTTTTATTTCTTCCTTTCCAGTCTTTCTACCTTCTATTTCTTTGCCTTGTCACATTGCTCTGGCTAGATCCTCTAGTACAAGTTGAATAGAAGTTATGAGAGTGAAAAACCTTGCTTTCCTAGTAGGAAAGCATCTGTATTTCCTCATTAAATATAAATGTTAGCTGTCAGTTTTTCATAGATACCCTTTGTCAAGTTGAGTAAGGTTCTCTTCTATTCCTGGTTTGCTAAGGAATTTTGTCAGAAATGAATGCAGGACTTTCCAATACTTCTTCTACATTTATTGAGATGGTCATTTGAGTATTCTTTTTTATGGATTGATTTTTGAATGTTAAACAAATCTTGTATTTCTGGGACAAGCCATATGTGGTTGTGATGTGTATTATCCTTTTTATATCTTGCTGAATTCTATTTGCTAACATTTTAACATAATTTTTGCATTGATGTTCATGAGGGATGTTGGATTGTAATTTTCTCTTCTTGTAATAACTATTTTTGGTTTTGGTATCAGGGTAATGATGGCCTCATATAATGATTTAGGTAGTATTCTTTCCTCTTCTGTTTTTCTTTTCTTTAATAATTTATTGTCAAGCTAGCTAACATACAGTGTAGTCTTGGCTTCAGGAGTAGATTCCCGTAATTCATTACTAACATACAACACCCGGTGCTTATCCCAATAAGTGCCCTCCTCAATGCCCATCACCCATTTTCCCACCACCCCCCCCCCCGCAACCTCCACCACCGCCATTAACCCTAAGTTTGTTCTCTGTATTTAAGAGTCTCTTCTGGTTTGCCTCCCTCTCTATTTGTAGCTTATTTTTCCTTTCCTTCCCTGATGGTCTTCTGTTAAGTTTCCCAAATTCCACATGTGAAGGAAAACGTGTGATATCTGTCTTTCACTTAACTTAGCATAATACCCTCAACTTCCATCCACATTGTTGCAAATGTCAAGCTTTCATTCTTTTTCATCACCGAGTAGTATTCCATTGTGTATATATACCACACCTTCTTTATCCATTCATCAGTTGATGGACATTTGGGTTCATTCCATACTTTGGCTATTGTTGATAGCACTGCTATGAACATTGGGGCACGTGTCCCCTACGAATCAGCACTCCTATATCTTTGGATAAATTCCTAGTAGTGCTATTGCTGGGTCATAGGGTAATTCTATTTTTAATTTTTGGAGGAACCTCTACACTGTTTTCCAGAATGGCTGCACCAGTTTGCACTCCCACCAACAGTGCAAAAGGGTTACCCTTTCTCCATAGCCTCGCCAACATCTGTTGTTTCCTAGGTTGTTAATTTTAGCCACTCTGACAGGTGTGAGGTGGTATCTCATTGTGGTTTTGATTTGTATTTCCCTGATGATGAATAGTGTTGAGCATCTTTTCGTGTGTCTGTTTGCCGTCTGGATGTCTTCTTTGGAGAAGTGTCTATTCATGTCTTCTACCCATTTCTTCACTGGATTATTTGTTTTTTTGGGTGTTGAGTTTGGTAAATTTTTTATAGATTTTTGATACTAATCCTTTATCCAATGTGTCATTTGCACATATCTTCCCCCATTCTGTCGGTTGCCTTTTAATTTTGTTGACTGTTTCCTTTGCTGTGCAGAGCTTTTTATCTTGATGAGGTCCCAATAGTTCAATTTTGCTTTTATTTCCCTTGCCTTTGGAGACATGTCAAATAAGAAGTTGCTATGGCTGAGGTCAAAGAGGTTGTTGCCTGTTTTCTCTTCTAGGATTTTGATGGTTTCCTGTCTCACATTTAGGTATTTCATCCATTTTGAATTTATTTTTGCGTATGGTGTAAGAAAGTGGTCCAGTTTCATTCTTCTGCACGTTGCTGTCCAGTTCTCCCAACACTGTTTGCTAAAGAGACTGTCTTTTTTCCATTGGATACTGTTTCCTGCTTTGTCAAAGATTAGTTGGCCATACGTTTGTGGTTCCATTTCTGGGTTCTCTATTCTATTGCGTTGGTCTATGTGTCTGTTTTTGTGCCAATATCATACTGTCTTGATGATTACAGCATTGTAATACAGGCTAAAGTCTGGGATTGTGATGCCTCCAGCTTTGGTTTACTTTTTCAACATTACTTTGGCTTTTCAGGGTCCTTTGTGGTTCCATAAAAATTTTAGGATTGTTTGTTCTAGCTCTGTAAAGAATGCTGGTGCAATTTTGATTGGGATTGCATTGCATATGTACATTGCTTTGGGTAATTTGTTTTTCCAATCCATGAGCATGAAATATTTTTCCATTTCCTTGTGTCTTCTTTAATTGCTTTCATAAGCTTTCTGTAATTTTCAACATACAGATCTTTTACCTCTTTGTTTAGGTTTATTCCTAGGTATTTTATGGTTCTTGGTGCAATTGTAAATGAGACTGGTTCCTTGGTATCTCTTTCTGTTCCTTCATTATGGGTGTATATCACACAACTGATTTCTGTACATCGATTTTATATCCTGTGACTTTGCTGAATTCATGTATCAGTTCTAGCAGTTTTTTGGTGGAGTCATTCAGGTTTCCCATGTAGAGTATCATGTCATTTGTGAAAAGTGAAAGTTTGAATTCTTTGCCAATTTGGATGCCTTTCATTTCATTTTGTTGTCTGATTACTAAGGCTAGGACTTCCAACACTATGTTAAACAACAGTGGTAAGAGTGGACGTCCCTGTTGTGTTCCTGATCTCAGGGGGAAAGCCCTCAGTTTTTGCCCATTGAGGATGATATTAGCTGTGGGCCTTTCATATCTGGCCTTTATGACATTAAGGTATGTTCTTTCTATTCTGACTTTCTTGAGGGTTTATATTAAGACACGATGCTGTATTTTGTCAAATGCTTTTTCTGCATCTATTGACAGAATCATATGGTTCTTATCCTTTCTCCTATTAATGTGATGTATCATGTTGATTGATTTGCAAATATTGAACCAGCCCTGCAGCTCAGGCATGAATCCCACTTGATCGAGGTGAATAATTCCTTTAATATACTGTTTAATTCGATTTGCTAGTACCTTGTTGAGAATTTTTGCACCCATTTTTCATCAGGGGTATTGGCCTGTAACTCTCCTTTTTAGTGGGGTCTCTGGTTTGGAAATCAAGATAATGTTGGCTTCATAGAATGCATTTGGAAGCTTTCCTTCTGTTTCTATTATTTGGAACAGCTTGAGAAGAATAGGTATTAACTTGCTTTAAATGTGTGGTAGAATTCCTCTGGGAAGCCTCTGGCCCAGGACTCTTATTTCTTGGGAGATTTTTGATAACTGATTCAATTTCTTTGCTGGTTATGGGTCTGTTCAAATTTTCTATTTCTTCCCTTTTGAGTTTTGGTAGTGTGTGAGTATCTAGGGATTTGTCCATTTCTTCCAAATTGTCCAGTTTGTTGGTATATAATTTTTCGTAGTATTCTCTAATAATTGTTCGTATTGCTGTGGTGTTGGTTGTGATCTCTCCTCTTTCATTCATGATTTTATCTGTTTGGGTCTTCTCTCTTTTCTTTTTGAGAAGTCTCCTTAGGGGATTATCAATTTTGCTTATTCTTTCAAAAAATTAGCTCTTAGATTCATTGATCTGTTCTACTGGTTGCTTTTTATTTTATTCTATACTGTTTATTTGTGCTCTAATCTTTATTATTTCTCTTCTTCTGCTGGCTTTGGGCTTTCTTTGCTGCTGTCTTTCTAGTTCCTTTAGGTGTGAGGTTAGGTTCTGTATTTGGGACCTTTCTTGCTTCTTGAGATAGGTCTGGACTGTAGTGTATTTTCCTCTTAGGACTGCCTTTGCTGCATCCCAAAGGGTTTGGACTGCCGTGTTTTCATTTTCATTTGTTTGCATATATTTTAAATTTCTTCCTTAATTTCCTGGTTGACCCATTCATTCTTTAGTAGGATATTCTTTAACCTTCATGTATTTGGGGGCTTTCCAAATTTTTTCTTGGGGTTGATTTCAAGTTTCATAGTGTTGTGATCTGAAAATATGTATGGTATGATCTCAGTCCTTTTGGATTTGTTGAGGGATGTTTTGTGAACCAGTATGTGATCTATTTTGGAGAATGTTCCATGTGCCCTCAAGAAGAATGTGTATTCTTTTGGATGAAAAGTTCTTAATATATCTGTTAAGTCCATCTCGTCCAATATGTCATTCAGAGCTGTTGTTTCCTTATTGATTTTCTGCCTAGATGATCTGTCCATTGTTGTAAGTGGAATATTAAAGTCCCCTACAATCACGGTATTATTATCTCTACATTTATTTATGTTTGTGATTGAGTTATATACTTGGTTGCTTCACGTTGGGGTCATAAACATTTACAATTGTTAGCTCTTCTTGATGGATAGACCTGTTAATTATGACATAGTGCCCTTCTTCATCTCTTGTTACAGTCTTTGTTTTAAAATCTAGTTTGTCTGATATAAGTATGGCTGTACTGTCTTTTGACATCCAGTAGCATGATAGATGGTTCTCCATCCCCTTGCTTTCAATCTGCAGGTGTCTCCGGGTCTAAAATGAGTCTCTTGTAGGCAGCGTATAGATGCATCTTGTTATTTTATCTGTTCTGATATGCTATGTCTTTTGATTGAGGCAGTTAGTCCATTTACATTCAGAGTGATTACTGAAAGATAAGGATTTAGTGTCATTGCGTTATCTGTAGGTTTTGTGTTTATGGTGATGTCTTTGGTCTTTGTAGTCTTTGCTGCTTTTCACTCACAGAGTCCCCCTTAGGATCTCCTGAAGGGCTGGTTTGGTGGTCATGAACTCCTTTAGTTTTTGTTCATCTGGGAAACTCTTTATCTCTCTTTCTATTCTGCATGACAGCCTTGCTGGATAAAGGATTCTTGGCTACATATTTTTCCTGTTCAGCACTTTGAATATTTTCTGCCACTCCTTTCTGGCCTGCCAAGTTTCAATAGACAGGTCTGCTACTACCCTTATGTGTCTACCCTTGTAGGTTAAGACCCATTTGTCCCTAGCTGCTTTCAGAATTCTCTTTATCTTTGTATTTTTCCAGTTTCACTATGATATGTCATGGCGTTGACCTGTTTTAGTTGATTTTGAAAGGAGTTCTCTGTGCCCCCCTGGACTTGGATGTTTGTTTCCTTCCCCAGATTAGGGAAGTTCTCAACTATAATTTGTTCAAATAAACCTTTTCCCCCTTTCTCTCTCTTCCTCTTCTTCTGGAACTCCTATGATACAGATAATATTATTTCATTTCATTGAATCACGTAGTCTTTAATTATCCCTTCATGGTCTAGTAATTTCTGTTCCCTCTTTTTTTCAGCTTCATCATTTTTCATAATTTTATCTTCTATTTCACCTATTCTCTCCTCTGTTTCTTCCATCCTTGCTGTCACTGCATCTAGTTTATTTTCCATCTCATTTACAAAATTTCTTAATTCATCATGACTACTTCTTATGTCCTGATCTATGCACCAATATACATTCTCTGCTGTCTTCTATGCTTTATTCAAGCCCAGCTATTAGTCTTATGACTATTTTTGTAAATTGTTGTTCAGATATATTGTTTATATCTGTTTTGGGCGATTCTCTGGCTGTCATTTCTTCCTGGAATTTCTTTTGAGGAGAATTCTTCCACTTCATCATTTTGGCTAGGCTTCTGTCATTTACATGATGTAATAGCTTGTTTTATGTCCTGCACCTGCAAGTACTACTATCTTAAGAAGGGGTCACACACTGTCCAGGGCCAGGCACTTCAGTAAGTGTTTTTGGAGTGTGTTGCATGCACTCTGTTGTCTTTGGCTGCTCTCTTCCACTGCTTGTAGTGGTGGATTGTTTGGATCTTCCACCAAGTGTGCTTTGATTTGTTCATTGAAGTATCCCTGGAAAAAAGGAAAGCAAAGTGGTGGTGGGCGGTGGGGAGCCTTATCCCATACAAGAAGAGAAATGAAAGGGGGATGGGGGGGAAATATAGGCAGAGAATCAGAGAAACTATAAGACTTAATCCAGAGAGAGGGAGAGGAAAATAAAGAGGAAGGAGATACAGAAAAGGTGTAAAAAGAATAAGCATTCCTCATTAAAAAAACAACAGAAAGAAAGAAAGAAAGAAAGAAAGAAAGAAAGAAAGAAAGAAAGACAAAAGAAAGAAAGAAAATAAGAATTGACCAAAAATCAAATCAGAAACTATGAGCTTGATTCCAAAGGAAAGAAAAAAGAAAAGAGGAGGGTAGAAAGAAAAAGAAGGGAAAAGAGAAGAGAAGGAAGGAAAAGAGGGAAAAAAATAATTAAAAAAAAATTTTTTTAAATAGACTAACATTCAAAACTACAGGACAGTTGTCTGTTGGTGCCTGGGATGGGTGGCTGTGATGGTCTAGAGGAGAGGCTGTCTGGTTAGGTCAGTGTCAATCTCACTCTGGTAGATAAACAGTTACCAGGCATGGAGAGGCGGGGTTTGGTGTAGGAGGGTCCCACCTCCACTCCCGGGGGCCACTGTGCTGTTCCCTGAAGCCCCACCATGTTGATTATGGGGAGAAAAATAGTGACACCCGAATATCTCCTCCCCAGACCAGGTGTCTCAAACCACCCTGTTCAGGCAGCCCTCACAGAGTAGCTCAGGCAGCTGGTGTGTCCTCCTAGGCACTTGGCTGGGATTCAAAACCTGATGTCTTAAAGGACCCCACACCCCGTGGACCTAGTTCTGGGGTAGCTCCATGCTGTGCAGCCAACAAAGGGCCTCTGGCTGTTGCCTGCAGGGTCTTTTGTCATTGGGGGTCACTACACCCTCTTCCCACAGTAATCAAGGGAGGGGCCTGCTCTCTCCCAGCGTGCCCCCCGAGATCGCTCCGGTACCCTCCCCACCAGGAGAGGAGGTGGGCTCCCTCCCCGCCAGGCGAATGCACACGGTAACACTCTAGTCCTGGGAAAGTCACGCACCCCTGAAAACTCCAGTCTTTAGCTCTTAAGCCTGTTTGCAAAGTAGAAACTGGCTCTCTCCCTATATTCTTCGTTCCTTAGTCCATGGTCCAGAGAGGTTTTTCTCTTGTCCAAACACAAAACCACACTTCCACAGCCACTCTTTACCTCCTTTTGTCTCTCCATAGAAGGGGTTCCCCCTCTTTGTACCTATGACACCATTTTCTCTCTTCCAATTCGTGAATAGGCACCTCTGTCCCACCAAGCTTTGTCCACCTGTAGAGATTTCTCTGTCACTCCACAGCCTGTATTCTTGGGTATTCCAAGTGTCTGACTTCAGTACAGCTGTGTTTGAGGGACAAGGGAAATTCTGGTCCCCCTACTTATCTGCCATCTTAACTCCTGGCTCTCCTCTGTTTCTTGGAAAAGTTTTTGTAGATTTATTATTATTTTTCACTTAAATATTTGATAGAATTCACCATTGGAACTGCCTGGTCTTGAAATTTTCTTTGCAGAAGAGTTTTAAATTATGGATTCAATTTTTTTCAATAGATAGTGCTATTTAAGTTTCCTGTTTATTCTTGAGTCATCTTTGGTGTAGTGTCAAAGAATTTGTCCATTTCATCAAAGTAGTCAGTTTTATTGGCACAAAATTGTTTATAATACACTCTTTTTTTTATTTTTATTTTTTTTATTTTTTAATATATGAAATTTACTGTCAAATTGGTTTCCATACAACACCCAGTGCTCATCCCAAAAAGTGCCCTCCTCAATACCCATCACCCACCCTGCCCTCCCTCCCACCCCCCATCAACCCTCAGTTTGTTCTCAGTTTTTAACAGTCTCTTATGCTTTGCCTCTCTCCCACTCTAACCTCTTTTTTTTTTTCCTTCCCCTCCCCCATGGGTTTCTGTTATGTTTCTCAGGATCCACATAAGAGTGAAACCATATGGTATCTGTCTTTCTCTGTATGGCTTATTTCACTTAGCATCACACTCTCCAGTTCCACCCATGTTGCTACAAAAGGCCATATTTCATTTTTTCTCATTGCCACGTAGTATTCCATTGTGTATATAAACCACATTTTCTTTATCCATTCATCAGTTGATGGACATTTAGGCTCTTTCCATAATTTGGCTATTGTTGAGAGTGCTGCTATAAACATTGGGGTACAAGTGCCCCTATGCATCAGTACTCCTGTATCCCTTGGGTAAATTCCTAGCAGTGCTATTGCTGGGTCATAGGGTAGGTCTATTTTTAATTTTCTGAGGAACCTCCACACTGCTTTCCAGAATGGCTGCACCAATTTGCATTCCCACCAACAGTGCAAGAGGGTTCCTGTTTCTCCACATCCTCTCCAGCATCTATAGTCTCCTGATATAATATACTTTTAATATCTGTAGGATCAGTAGTTATGCTGCCTCTTTAATTCCTAACACTGGGGATTTGTGACTTCTTTTCTTTTCTTTTTTCTTGTCAGTCTGTATAGAGACATATCAATTTTAGTGAGCTTTTGACTAACAAACTACAGTAACCAGGCTTTGGGGTTGTTTTCATTGATTTTTCTCTTTGTTTTTTTATTTATTTTCTTTCTTCTATTTATTCATTTCTATTTATTTATTCATTTCTATTTATTATTTTCTTTCTTCTGATTACTTTAGATTTAATCACTCTTGTCTATTATAAACAATATCTTTTTTGTCTTTTATAAATTTCTTTGTAAGGACTGGTTTAGCGGTATCCCACCATTCGATATTCTGTGTTCTCATTTACATTCAGTTCAAATTTTAAAAATTTTTGATGTTTATTTATTTTTGAGAGAGGGACAGAGACAGAGACAGAGCACAAGCGGGGGAGGGTCAGAGAGAGAGGGAGACACAAAATTCAAAGCAGGCTCCAGGCTCTGAGCTGTCAGCACAGAGCCCGACGTGGGGCTCGAACTCACTAACGGCAAGGTCATAACCTGAGCCAAAGTTGAATGCTTCACCAAGTGGGCCACCCAGGTGCCCACGGATTTTTAATTCCATTTGTGTTCAGAGAACATACTGTATATAATTCCAGTCATCTTAAACTTACTGAGACTTGTTTATGTCCCAGAATATAGTTGTTCTTGGTAAATGCTCAGTGTACACTAGAAAAGAATATGTCCTCTGCTGTTGTCAGGTAGTTTCCTATGCCAGTTGGTTCAAGCTTATTGATAGTGTTGTTCAAGTCTTCCATATGTCTGTCTACTTATTCTATCAACTGTTGAGAAAGTGGTATTGATATATCTCTGTAATTATGGATTTCTTTGTCTTTTCAGGTTTATCAATTTTGCTTCATGTGTTGTGAATCTCTGTTATTAAGTGCATAAATATTTAGGATTATTATGTCTTCTTAATGAAATGAATTTTGAAATGGCTGTCTTAATCTTCATTAATATTCTTTGCCGTGAACCATACTTTGATATTAATAAAGGTAGTCCAGTTTTCTTTTGGCTGGTGTTAGGATGGTATATCTTTTTCCATTCTTTTATTTTTTACCCTATTTGTGTCTTTATATTTTTCAAGTATATTTCTTATAGGCAGCATGTAGCTGGGTTTTGTTTTTTTTTAAAATCCAATCTGACAATCCCTTCCTTTTAATTAGGGGTCTTTAAACCATCTTCATTTAATGTGTTTTGTGCCATTTGGGGGCCTAAATCTATCACCTTGCCATTTGTTTTCTGTAATTCCCATCTGTTCTTTGTTTCTTGTTCCTTTTTTTTTCTTTTGCCTTCTTTTGGATTGAATTTATAATGATTAAACTCTAACTATAATTTCCTCTTCTTTTTCTAGTTTCTTAAGATCGAAGCTAAGGTTGTTATTTTGAGAAACCTCTGTTCTATCATCAATATTTAATGCACTGAATTTCTTCCTTTAGCTGCGTTCTTCCAAATTTTTATATGTTCTCATTTCCATTCCGTTCAAAATACTTTCTCATTTCCCTTTTGATTTCTTTTCCGACAAGTCATTTAGAAGTAGAAGTGTGTTTTTTAGTTATCTTATTAGCTACCTGTCTTAGGGGTTTTTTTGTGGTTGATTTAGAGTTTATAGTATCCATTTTTTACTTACCACCTTCAAGTAATATTATACAACTTTGTGTATGTTGTAAACATGTGTAGAAGTAAACCAAACCATACATTGTTATTATTTGTTCTTTAAACAATTATCTCTTAAAGAGACTTAAACTTTTTTTCAATATTAACTTATATTTGCTATTATTGCCATATTTATATTTGCCATTTTCAGTGTTTTTCATTCCTTTTATGGATCTAAACTTCTATCTTTTTTCTGCTCAAAGGACTTCCTTTATTCTTTCTTTAATTTTTTTTTTGATGTTTATTTGTTTTTGAGAGTGCGAACAGGGGAGGGGCAGAGAGGGAGGAGAACAGAGGATCTGAAGCAGGCTCTGAGCCGACAGCAGTGAGCCTGATGCAGGGCTTGAACTCATGAACTGTGAGATCACGATCTGAGCTAAAGTCAGATGCTCAACCGACTGAGCCACCCAGGCGCCCCTCCTTTACTATTTCTTACACAGGTCTGAAGCGCCTGGGTGGTTCAGTTGGTTGAGCATCTGACTTTGGCTCAGGTCATGATCTCATGGCTCATTAGTTCAAGCCCCGCGTTGGGCTCTGTGCTGGCAGCTCAGAGCCTGGAGCCTGCTTCGGATTCTGTGTCTCCCTCTCTCTCTGCCCCTAACCCACTTGCATTCTGTCTCTGTCTCTCTCAAAAATAAATAAACATTAAAACAAAACAAAACAAAACCTATTTTTTACACAGGTCTGCTGGTGACTGATTGCTTCAGCTTTTGTGTATGCGAATGTTTTTATTTTGCCTTCAGTTTTGGAAGATATTTTCACTGGGTAGTGAATTTTAGGTTCAAAGGTTTGTTTGTTTTCAGTGCTGTAAAGATGTTTCTCCTCCAGTCTTCTTGCTTCCATTGTTTCCAACAAGAAATCTGTATTATTCTAATCTTTTTTTCTCCTGTATGTAATATATGGTTTTGTTGTTGTTGTTGTTGTTGTTGTTTGGTCTCTTCTAAGATTTTCTCTCTACCATTATTGTTAAGCAATTTGATGGTGAAACACCTTAGTGTAGTTTTCTTCGTGTTTCTTGTGCTTGGGTTTGTTGAACTTCTTGCATCTGTGGATTTATAGTGTTCTTTATATTTGGAAAAGTATCAGCTATTGTTTCTTCAAATATTTCCTTCTTTGCCTCTACTTGACACACTCAATATTTCCTCTAGTTTCTTGACCCTATTGAATGTAGTTATAATAACTGTTCTAATGTCCTTCTCTATTAATTCTGTTACCTGTATCATTTGGGGTCTTTTCCAATTGATTGATTTTTATTCTCATTATAGGTCACCTTTTCCTGCTTCTTTGTATGCCTGGTATTTTTTTTATTACATTCTTGACATTTTGAATTTGACTTTCTTGAGTGCTGGATATTTTTGTATCCCTATAAATATTTTTGAGCTGTATTCTGTGTTATAGTTAAATTATTTAGAAATAGTTATTTTCCTTTTGAAACTTTCTTGTAAGCCTTGCCAGGTGATCAGAGCTGCATTTTGTCTAGAGCTAATGTTTCTTCACTATTAAGGGACTAACCTTCTAAGTATTCTACCTGATGTTCTATTAAATGTAAGAATTGTCTACTGTCACCAGCTTGTGGGAACACAAACTGTTGCTGGTGCCATGTGATCACCTCTCTAATCTCCTGGGGTTGTTTTTCTTCAGCCTCGGGTAGTTTTTCTTACATGTGTGCACTGGTCAGTATTTAGCTGAAGACTCAAGGGGGACCCTTTATGCATCTTCAGAGTTCTCTCTCGTGCTCTCTTTCTGTGAAGCTCTTCTCCTCTGCAGTATTCTGCCTGACAGACTACACACCTTGACCTCCCTGGACTCACAGCTCCATCTCAACTCAGGAAGATAGTTAGGCTCTTCCCAGGTCCCTCCTCCTGTGCTACTGCTGGCAAGCTTTCTAGCAGTTAGCTAAGATATTGTAGGGCTTACCTTGTTTCCTCTCCCTCGGTGATCACTGTGCTACATTGCTGATGCCCAGTGTCTGAAAACCATTGTTTCATACACTCCATCTGGAATTTTACTCGTTCTAGGCAAGAGGGTAAAATCTGGTCTTTGTTACTCCATCTTTGCTGAAAGAGAAAGTTTTACAACTAATTTTAGTTTTGAGGGCTAGAACAAACATGGAGTGAAATGAATACAGTCTAACTGAGCAGAAAGTCTTCATTTATCCTGTAGCATAAACCGAGATAAAAGGAAATGTATCACTTTTATTTTGGTGGAAAGCAACCTATTTTTTTTTTTTATTGTCCTTCCATTTTCTGGGTATTGTTTCTGCAGAGGAAAAAAAAATCCAACCAACTTTATTATGACATTACACAACCCAGAATAAATTACATCTAATTCCTACTGACAGCTTTGTGGGAGCCACTAGGAAAAGAGAACTGAAATGAGTGTTATTCAGTAAGTCAAATTAGCATTCCTGAAATAGGATGACTGCTGGCTTATATAATGCTATCAATAATAATGAGATTTAACTTGAAGACTTCAGTCATGTGATTCTTAAGTCACAAACCTGAAGGGCCTTTGCGGATATATTTTAGAATGATACAGTCACGTGTTTTGTAAATGGGCTAATAGCAAAAACCCTCCTAAACCCAACCTCACTATTCCCCTTGATTGCCTCATACAGGCCATTAGCCCCAAGGATAGCACTGGGAGAGGTGTCCACCCAGGGTCAGAGTACTCAGTGCGTCCTGGCTTCTACCCTCCTTGGTCCCTCAGGATCTTAGCAGGAGGTTAGTTTGGGTATTTCCTAAATATCAAGAGGCATATAGGCTTGCTCCATATTAAATAGGTCAAAAGTCTATGCAAGTTTGTAGACATTAGGACCCTTAGAGCTTGTTTTTTGCTGTACAGACATTGGAGAGGAAGTGGTTAGACTAGTTTATTTTTTCCCAGTCAGAATGTTTACATGAGCCAATCTTGCTAATGGCCAGAGAGCATAGCCTTATCTGTCTCTGACATTTGTAATCCCACAAGTTTTTTATAAGGGTTGGTGGCTGGAGGAGGCAGAGAGAAAATGTCACTTTCTGATATTTTGAGTTTTTGTCCAGTTATATTATCTGGTACATATCATACCACATTCCTAAACACAATATTTATGCTAGAGACGGAGTATTACATGGCTGCAACATGAGCCATGTGCTTAGGGGTGAACATCAGTGGAAGTCAAATGAGCAAATTGTGTATCTCAACAAAATGCTCAAAGCAGAACTGCAACCAGATCGAGCCTTGGGAACAAAAACATAGAGAGAAATGTAATTTGTCACTTCACTAAGTTTGTGTGTGTGTGTGTGTGTGTGTGTGTGTGTGTGTGTGTTGATGAATCACATGAGCCTTGCGGCCCGTGGCCATGAGTAGTAAACAGACAGGTCATTATCCTGTATCCCAGCAGTCCTCCCACTAGTTCTTTCATTTTGTTCATGGCACAGCTCTCCTCCCATTTGCCCACACTTTGAAACCTCACCTTCGGGGCGCCTGGGTGGCTCAGTCGGTTGAACATCTGACTTCGGCTCAGCTCATGATCTCACAGTTTGAGCCCCGCGTCAGGCTCTGTGCTGACAGCTCAGGGCCTGGAGCCTGCTTCGGATTCTGTCTCCCTCTCTCTCTGCCCCTCCCCCGCTCGTGCTCTTTCTCTCTCTCTCTCTCTGTCAAAAATAAATAAACATTAAAAAAATATATTAAAAAAAGAAACCTCACCTTCTGCTCTGACCTTTTCCTCGCTCCAAAGAGAAGACCTGTCCTCAGACCCTCTCAGGTTGTGTCTGCAGGCAGCCACCCTTCTCCCTCCTGGAAGCCACGCCTGGTCTTACCTGGACCATCGAGGCAGCCTCCACCTGGCCTCCATGGTCCATCCTCTTCCTCATCCTAGTCTGCAGATTGCTGCCACGGTGACTTTTCTGGACACAGCTCCACTCATGGTGAATGGGGCTTCCCTCTTCAAAGTTATATTGGATTTGGAAACAAATCCAAATCCCTTGATGTGGACTCCCAAGGCATCATGGGTGGACGATGAGGGGCCTCACCTCTGCTTTACTAAACATGTTTCTCGTGACCCCCCCCTCCTGAGAACCTCATGCTTCAGCATCAACTGGATCCTTAACACCTCCTCACCCTTGGCACACTCCAAGCTGTGGGCTGTGCTTCCTGGAGTGTGCCCTGGAATTCGTTTGCTAGGACTGCTGTGAGAGCACCACAGAATAGGCAGCTGAAACATGGAAACTTCTTATCCCACAGTCTGGAAGCCAGAAGTCTGAGGTCGGGGGCAGCAGGGTTGTTCCTTCTGAGGGCTGTGAGGGAGAATCTGCTCTATCCTGACCCCCTAGCTTCGGGAGGTTGATTGGCAGTCTTTGGCTTTCTTTGGCTTGTGTCCAAATCTTCCCCTTTTCATAAGAGCATCAGTCATACTGGTAGGGGCCCACCCTACCACAGAAGGACCTCACCTTAACTCAATTACATCTGCATTGGCCCCTCTTCCAAATAAATTCCCATTCTGAAGCAGTGTGGGTAGGGACCATGAGGGGGCACAATTCAACCCATGACACTGTACTTCTCTGTTGAATTTGGAGTAGAGAGGGTTGGAAGGAACAGAGTGAGGTGATATGATGCATATTTAGTACAGTAAAGATCTGAGCAATGCTGTAATAAGGAACCTAGCATCTCCAAACTTACTGTACCAGTGCTCCCTCCCCCATTTAAACCCACCAAACTAGAGTCCTGTGGGACACACTTTGGGAAACACTGTCTTCTGTCCCTAACTTGTGGATTTACGAGGCAGCCTTATATTCCAGAGGGCTGAAATGTGGCTGAGAGACTAAAGCTTGGAGAGGGGAGCTGCTCCTGGAGGCCCTTGGGCCAGACACCATGTGGCTTCCTAGGAAAGGCACAGCAGAGGGGCTCAGGGTGGGCCAGAGAGGAAGCAGAAGGGCGAGGCTCCCTAGATGCCTGCAGTTTGAGCGCCTCGCCCTCTGTCGGAGCAGGGACCCCGCTGCTCGCCTGCATGTGACCTGTGCTGTCCAAACCTCTGGCCCAAGTCACTCTTGCTGTGTCCCACCTTCCAAATCACAGCCCGGCTACTTTGGGGCTTAATTTTTTTTTTCCATCACTGAAGCATTTCAACCAATTCCCAGCGATATTTTCTTAACGACTCTGGGCAAATAGAGTCGCCATCCTACTCGGAGACTCCATCTCAGAGATCCCGTGGAGGAAATTCTGTTTCAAGAAAGTGAGGATTTAATTAAATAAATACACATTTAATTTCCCATGTGTGGTCGCTTTCAAGAGACAATCAGTCATTTACTCTAAAGTGTGTGTTTCAGGCACTCATGGGGCACTTATTAACCTCCAAATGCCACCAGCTCAGCAGGGTCTGGCCTCAGAAAGATGTTTTCCTATTAATGGATAACTCCGCAGCAGGGTCCCACCCTTTTGTGATGTCAAAGGGGTTCTGTGTGCTCTGCTTTCCTGTGCAGTAATGGAAGCGAATGGGGGTGGGGATGGAGACCGCTAATAACAAGGCCTCTGTGTTTCTCCACACAGCTGATACCTATGTGGTTGCCGATGATCCAGTCAAATACCAAGGTAAGTCATCCCTGGTGGACTGGAAGCCCAGTCCCCTCCAGAGAAGGGTCGTGACATTACCAGGGCTCACTGATGCTCCACTTATCATGGAGCAAGGTGAATTCACCCTGCTCTCGGCTGCCCAGTGCTGATAAAGTGGGAGACTGGGCCAGGTAAGGGCCGTGCAGGCCGAGGTGATAGCAGGGGCCACGCGCGTCCTGTTCGCTCTCTATGAGGATGTGGGTGGAGGGGGGATCCCAGAGTCCGGACGAGGCTCAGTTCCTGACCAGAACACAGGCCTACCCTACCTTTAGAGGACACACATGGGATCTGGGCCCACGCGTGTTCATTGCTATCTCCTGGCCACTAAAATGGACTTTTTGTGGGGCGCCTGGCTGACTCAGACAGACAATAGAACGTATGACCCTTGATCTCGGGGTTGTGACTTCAAGCCCCACGTGGGGTGTAGAGATTACTTAAATGAACTGTAAAAAATAAAATGGACTTATGGGGCACCTGGGTGGCTTAGTCAGTTGAGTGTCTGACTTTGGCTCAGGTCATCATCTCACGGTTTGTGAGTTTGAGCCCCATGTCAGCTGTGCTGACTGTCTCACTGCCCCTCCCCTGCTCGCTCATGCTCTCTCTCTCTCTTTCAAAAATAAACATTAAAAAGGTTGTGTTTTTTTTTAAATAAAATGGGCTTTAAAACAAATGCTTATTTATTCTTGAGAGAGTGCAAGTTGGGGGGGGGGGGTACCGAGAGAGGAGGACAGAAGATGCGATGTGGGCTCTGCACTGACAGCGGAGAGCCCCATGCGAGACTTGAACTCACAAACTGTGAGATCATGACCAGAGTCGAAATCAGACGTTCAACCAGCCGAGCCACGCAAGTGCCCCTAAAATGGACTTTTTATGACAAGAAGAATTCTATTAAGGAAGGATAACATTGAATCAATGATGGACTTGAGCTAGAAGGGCAAGGATCTGGCCCCATCCCTTGTTTTACATATGAGGAAACATAGGACCAGAAAGAAGGGTAACTGGGGGTGGGGGGTGCAGTCAGGAAGGGAAAGACCCTGTCCCAGTGACTTTTCCGCTGCCAGACCCCGCCTCAAGTGACACACTGTCATCACTTGGGCGAAACCTACTCCATGACTAGTAAAGTTACTTGACATTATGATGGCAGAGCTTAGCCACCTGCTCCACCCAAACCTGGGCTCCGTCTACGGTGTGAGGATTACAGGGCAAGCAGGGGGCAGAAGATGGAAACCTTCTGCCTGAATTTCTTCTCAGAGTTGGGGAGGGATGTTGGCTGAGATAAGGGGGGCGTGACCTCAAGGTACCCAGACACGGAGAGAGAAATGCAGCCATCTGCAGTGACTGCAGGCGTGGTCTTGTTCGTGGTGTTGGTGCAGTTTGTGGCCACAGGTGGGGGCCCCGACACCGCCGAAGACCTATCTCCCACTAACTTTTACTATGAAAACAGTCACTTGTACTTCCTCCTTGAGGCATTGGATTGCCCCTGCCCCTGCTTTGTGGAACTCTGAGGAGGCCCAGAGAGCTTTGGACCTAGCTTCTCTGTGTGCGCTAACACGAAAACAGAGAGACTGTAACCATGATTAAAATGTAATGAGCACATATTACGCGCCAACTTCCGTTCTAAACCCTCCGTTAACTCATTTATCCTTAAAAAACAAACAAATAAACCCACGAGGTGTTACTCTCCCCAGTTTGTCCATGAGAAAATCCAAACGCAGCCCGGAAAACCTTGTTCCCAGGGTTGTCCACAAAGGAGCTAGGATTTGAACCCAGGGAGCTGGCTGCAGAGCCCAGGCCCTTCACCGCTGTCCCAGGCCCTCGTGGTGAATAAGCGCCCAGGGGTCAAGAATACGTGTCAGCTGTCAGTGCCCGTTGCAATGGATGAGTCAAGCTGGGATTGGCATTACTGGGATGGATCTGGGCCAGAGTGACTTTAGAATCATGCTGCCTGCCCACATCCCCTGCCCCGCACGCTGCCAAATTGGAGAGCTGGCCTTCCTGTTCAGGCCAGACAGCGCTTGAACCGCGTAGGAGTTCTGCCTGCAGAAGATGCCCAAGCCGGCGCTCCCTGGGTTGACCGTGCCCACTTGGAGGAAAGAAACTAAACTTAGATGTCTTGCCCTTTCTTAACAGCACTTATCCGCCGGACTCCAGCTTCGCCTCCAGGCCATTCAGAACCACGTGAACCACCACAGCTTACGGACGCTGCCGGGCTCCGCCCAGAGCAGTGCCGGCCTGGTGGCCCTTCGCAAGTGGCTGCAGTGCACCCAGTTCAAAATGGCCCAGGTGGAGATCCAGTCCTCGGAAGCAGCCTCTCAATTTTATCCTCTATGAGTGGACTCCTCGGCTCTCAGTGTCAACACTCTGGTTTAGCAATAATGGGTTTCAAAACAAAACAATTTGATCCAAGCAGGTTGGGGAACATACTGGTACTGTCCATTCTCTTTCTAGTCTAGTAAAAGACGTGCAAAGGCCAGAGAGGGCCAACAATGAAGCTTTCTTGCTACACATATTTCTGATGACTCCTTGGGCTATCTGATTAAGTGTTTCCTTACATTATTTTTTAAAAAACCAAATCATTTTTCTTTAACTAACTTCTATTTTTTTTAAGAAAAAAAAATAGACTGGTGGGTACTCACAGAAAAGTTGTATAAGTCCCCCTGTTGCTATTTTTGATGATAGAGAATAAATAGGGTTTTTGAAACCTTTGTAGTGTTTTTTCTTAAAATCCACTCTTGGCAATGCAATAAAAAACCCGTCACCACAAGCCAGTGACACTTGACTGAAGCTTTTTGTCATTATCCTGGGAAAAGTGGCAGCTTGCAAGGACCATTACAAAGTGCACTTAGAAATTAGGTGGTTAACCTGTGCCAATTGTTTTTTTCTTTGTTTTATAATCTCATTTTCCAAAACTGTCCAGTAAGTTTTATTATTTTTAAAACTAATTTTTCAACTCATTCGTTCTAGGCTGTACTTTCTTGTAAGCTTTATGACAACCACTTAAGTTTTGTGAATAATAAATTTTATTCTTTTGTTAATACTTGTAATACAATTCAATTTAAAACTGTAGATCGCACACTGGACCAGACGACTCCCCACGCTGGCACAGAACACTGCACCTGAAGTTATGTTTCATAAAACAGAATTTTAATAGTGTAAGAACACCAAGATTTATCAGCACTCCTACTTAGCATTTGACTGTGCATTCACAAATGATCTTTCTCTTCTCTATCCCTGTAATGCACTGACGACAAGAAGACTTACTATACATTTAAGCTGTATATTGAAATGCTATTAAATGCATTTTTTATTATCTCTGTGAGCCTGGGGTTTTTTAAAATAAGTTTATACGTTTCTTGTAAACTTGGAAAACTCCTCTGACTTCCCTTAAAACTTAAGTACAACTGTTGAGAGGAAAGGCTTTCTTTCGGGTCATTTTGGTAAGAGAAATACACAATTTACTTGAAGTCTGTTCTCCAGGAAGGACCTGAGGGCACGAGGCCATTTTATTTATTTATTTATTTATTTATTTATTTATTTATTTTTTATGTTGGTTTTTAGGAGGCCTCTCTTTTCTGCTGGGAAGTCCGATCTCTTCATGCTTCTCAGGGGGAAACAAGTCCTCAAATGTTTAAGTGTTTCACGTGAGTTCTAGAAAGACAAGGTGGGAGAGCTTCGTCCCTATGAAAATTTGCAGGGAGCCACTCGGTTCCTAGATTAAGAACATAGCAATGATCATGCTTCATATTTTCCGAATGAGCTCTTCTGAAAGGCCATCCCCAGCTAGAAGGCTCCCCGTTGGGCTTGGTTATGCCTCTGTGAATGTTCTGTCTCGTATAGAAAGTTGTGCGTGTATTTCTCTCACTTGTAAACTGTGACAGCTTTGAGGTTATGTCCTGTCTCTATCCCCAGGGTCTGGCACGTAGTACGGGTTTAACTAATGTCTGTTGAACTGAATGGACTTGATTAAGCAACAGGTCTTTCTTGAGCCACCCAGTGGGCTCAGCAAGGGCTGAATTGTGACTTTTTTTTGAGCAGCGATTCCTGGAGCGGGTAACAGACACAGGCCAGAGCGGGAGGCCTTCGCTGCTTTCCCCGTGAGGGGTTTAACTGACTTCCCCATCTCGGCTCAGCTGTAGCCCAACCCTTTGCTAGTCCTGAGCCCACCCTGCTGCAGACAGCCGGGATCTTAGCCGTCCCATCCTACCAACAAAGTCCAGAGTCCTCCACAGGCTCTTCTCCAGCTCCAGCTCTTTCAGTGGGCTCAGTGTCCCTTTGTATTTGCATTTCCCCCCTCCCCTCCCTCCAAGGGCCGGAGATGGGCCCTCAATTCAGCCCTCTTGACTGGGCCCCCATCTAAAGCTTCCTACTGTCCAGACATGTTTCCTTTCCTCCAGGTCTGCCTCCTTGCCCCTGAGAACCGTGACCCACCTTCCTGCCAACCTGACCCAAATACTGTCCTTGATGGGACCCTGCCTACGTCACTGGTTTAGAGAGACCAGTAAGCCTCTTCTCTGACCTACACTGCCCTCACCCCCATTCCCCAGTGTCCTCATCTTCTTTTTATATCCTTATGTTAGCCACTCACCCCCCTTCACCCCCGGGGTGAGTCCGACTCAGGTTCTTAGAAGAAAAAAGTGGAGAAAAGAGGGGACAGATGGGAGTTTAGCAGGACTGGCCCTAACAAGTAAGAGGAGAAGCCATTCACCTAGATCAGGGGTGGGCCCACTGCCTGTTTTTGTAAGGTTTTATCGGAACACAGTCACACCCACCGTGTACATCCTGTCTATGATGCTTTTGTGCTACAAGGGCAGAGTTGAAGAGGTAGGACAGAGACGTGCAGCCCTGAGAGCCTAAAACATTCACCATCTGGCCCTTTGCAGAGAAGTCTGCTGACCCCTGGCCTAGCTGAAGGCCACTGAGAGAAACTGCGTTGAACCTTTGCATGGATGTAGCTTCCTGCCACCTCAGGGCTTTTGAAATGTCATTACTAGTATTTCCTCATCTGTATGATGGGGGTAATGGCACATTCTAATTCATAGGGTTGTTGAGGTGATACAAGGACGCAAGCAAAGAGAGCAGTGCCTGGCACGTGGTAAGCACTCAATAAAAGTTATGAGTTATTCTTTTTGTCATGTTAAAGCCTAGGGAAGTAAAGCTGCTTGCCCAAGGTCACATGGCTAATAAGAGGCAAAGCTGGAACCTGACCACAGGCTGGCTAACGCCAAGGACTGGTCTCTCAATCACTGCCCATGTTGATTCCGGCTATACCACCCCCCCAGCCCCCAGTGACAGTCTGGCAGCCACAGAAGGCAGAGGGAGTCCAACACACTTTTCCTGATCCAGATTTGGCCAGTGTTAACTATTGGCTTGGAGAGGGTCAAGGCATACAGTCAGTGTTCCTTCCCCCATGGAATCTTACTGGCTTAGAGTGTGAACAGAACATTCTGAGATTCCCAAGGGTAGAATGAACCAAAATCTGCAAACGCATAGATCCCATGATTGTTTGCCATCGGCATGCCTCTTACTAGTTGGGTGACCTTGGACAAGATACTAAACCTCTGTGGACCTCTGTTTTTCCTTATCTATAAAATGGAGATATCTACCCATCTCCCAGGGGTGATGGAAAGCTCACATGGCACTTGGGAGATATGGACCGCCAGGAAGACTGGGGATGCCTTCGCCTTGTGAAGACCACTCAAGGGAACAGCTCCCAGCTGCAGAGTCACCTGGTTTTTCCTTCCGCTAGTCCCTCAGAAGCAAGACCTACAGGCCATGAGAGCCAAACGTGGTCATTAGCCAAGGGTGTCCAGTCTCCACCGTGTATCCTCCCTTTACAAGCGTATCATTCTGCCTCTCACTGGGTGTTTTCAGCAAATCTCTTCCCAGAGAGTCTCATCTGAAGTCAAGCGGTTGCAGCAACTGTGCCGTTTGCTGCGACAGGCCAGCTAAGATTGGATCGGATGGGAGAAGATGGGTTATCCACCAGGACTCTTCCCTGAGCTGGGGTCGAAGGGCCTCCGGTGATATTTGGACAATGCAGATTGTTTCATATACTTCTTTAATACAATTAACATGCAAATATGTATATCGGGCGGGTTGAGTGTTTTGACAGTAATGGGAGTGGTTGGAACTCAATGGAATAGTACCAGGCCATGTTTTGATGAGAGTTGATCCCTCTGGGGACTGAAATGTTATGCATGAAAGGTTGGCCAGTTCATTCCACCGGCAGGAGCAACAAGCAGTAAGCCTCTTGAATAGGATCCAAGAGAAACCACAAGAGCCATCATTTATTGGGGATGTACTAGGTACTGAACACGTTACACATATTACCTTCTCTCCTCTTAGTGCACCCCCCACGCTATTATTCCCATTTTGCAGATGAGGCAGCTGAGGACCAGAGTTTATATAATTTATCCAAGGTCATGCAGCCAGCTGTAATAACGTTAGGACTGGATGGAGTCTGACTCCCAAGTCAGACTCAGTAAATGTTCATTTCTCTTACCTTTTTCTGCTTCTGGGCTTTTTTGATTAACATGTGCTAAGAGTATGGGATAGAGAAATCTAAGGGCTTCTTGGAGCAGCTCAGTCTTGGTGTTTCTGTTTATTGATCATCCATCATAAATTTCCATCAAGCCAGCGTCGCATCTTCTGACAAGGGCATTTTCCCCTTTGCTTTGGGAATTCATTTATTTGGGGGAACAATTATGCTCGCAAAATATATCATTTATAGTTTTCCACTTAATATAACAGTTTTATGGAAAAGGATAAAAATGTATGAATTTAAAAGCATGATGATGAACTCTTAGATTGGAGGCCTGTTGAGAGTTCTCGCAGCCCTACAGACACTGGCCCCAATTAACTATAATCATAGCTGCCATATATAAAGGCTTACTACATGTCAGGCACTTTAGATACAGCATCTCATTTAGTCTCCACAACCATGATGGGAGGAAGGCACTTCTATTATCAACCCCATATTACAGATGAGGAAACTGAGGCACAGAGAGACCAAATACTTGTAGGAGTCAGTAGAAGGTAGAACAAAATTCGAGCCAGATCTGCCTGCCTCCTAAATCCCTGATTCTTTCTGATACATAATCTGATAGTCAATGATGTGTGGAGTCCTTTGCTACTCACCTGACCAACAAGGTAGAATAATGTAGGCCAAAAGTCACCACCTGGCAGACAGCTGGTTGAACTTGGCCCATCCATCCCATGTTCTGTTTGACGAGCTTCAATTTGTCATTTCTCGTTTTGGTTTGAAACCTCTTTGATGGAGCACACGGGCTCCATTACTGACCTCTGACCTCTGCCTCCCAAGCAGGCCGACCCCAAAAGCCTCTCAGCAAAAGTCCTGTTGCATCTAGGTTTATGTACAGGGCCTGGCTTGCTTCACGCGTTTACCTGTCCCACCCTGCAGGCGTGTGCGTTCGCCACCCAGTTTAGCCTGACCTCGCATTTTATGGGCTCCCTCCACAAGCCAGTGGCAAAGCAGGATTTGGGGCTGTCTTCTCAGCCCATAGTAGCCTTGCTCCCCCAGCATCATCCTCGGCCCCCACCTGCATGGCCACTGGCTGGAGCCCCTGGCGCTCCCCACAGCCACCCATCCATCCATTTGACCTCATTTCAGGTTGGGGCTGGTCTGTCCAGTCTGCCACCATCCTGGTTTCTCCCACCTCAGAGCACTGGAGGTCAGCGGGTGATGTCAGGCACCAGCTCTTCCCTGCAGGGT
The DNA here is from genome assembly GCF_018350195.1 of Panthera tigris. Taxonomy (NCBI): domain Eukaryota; kingdom Metazoa; phylum Chordata; class Mammalia; order Carnivora; family Felidae; genus Panthera; species Panthera tigris. Next base: position 135,844,172 of record NC_056665.1, read on the forward strand.
GCACAGGACGCTGGCAGAAGCCTCGGATTTGGTTGAACAAAGAGCTGGCTTTTTAATTATGCAGCCCAGACAGGCCCCCACCAGCAGCCCGGTGGAGAGGGGAGCCTCCCGGGGGCTGGCTGGCAGACGCCCTGATTTCCGCTCCTTCAAGTGGCCACTTGGAAAAGAAAGGAACCAGCAAGTAATCAAGCATGAAGGACAGAAACACTCCAGGTGAGGACAATCAGGCCCCCGCTGAGCTGGGGGTGCGGGGGCGTGGGGGTGCTCTGCAGAGGGGGGGATCGGGCCAGTTCCAGACAGCGGGGTGTACCCAGAGCCCGCAGCTCAGACTGCTGAACGCTGGGCCGAGGGCTGGGGGAGTCAGGTGCACACAGGCCGGGAAGCCAGATCGGTTCGAGACTTTGCCGCAGACCTGTTCTCTGACCACGGGCAAGTCACTTGATCTTGCTAAGCCTTGGTTTCATCGGTAACAAAATGGAGGTGGTAATTCCTCTCTTCCAGTCTTTCTGTGAAGAGTAAACGTGATGATATCTGTCAGGTACTTAGCAGAGAGAGAGAGGATCATAAACAAGAATGACAGCTAGCCTTTAAGGAGCACTCATGACTCCTAGGTATGCCGGGCTCTGTGCTAAGCGCCCGACGTTCATGCAGCCATTTATTCTTCAGACTGTAATGCCAGGTGACAGCTGGTGTTTTGCTGAAATGAAATCACAGCTTGCAATGGGAATTTGGTTCCAATTCTTCCAAGTGTGGGCGTTCCCACGCTGCGGTGCTCCATGTGGTGACTCAAGGCTCCACGTTCCTCTGTTTGAATGAGCAACTGGGAAATCCTCCTCCATATGGCTTGTTCTGTCATCATTTGGACTTCACATGGTATGAACACGTCTTTGTGTTTGTCATGGGAATAGTATTTTGAAAATAATAAATGGATATGTTCTTTCTTCTTCTCCAGGAAACCACAGTCCCCAGTCTAGCTTCATGGATGGCATGAGCCAAGAGGAGATTCAGATGTAGGGCAAGTTCGGGTCAGATCGGAGGAGGAAGCAGAGAGCCCAGCTCTCCTAGACCCTAGTGGATCGTTGACAAAAGAAAAAGGGAGACAAATGTAGGGCAGGGCTGAGAGGCCAGGCGGGCATGTCTGCATCCTCTCTCATGGGGGTGAGGAGGTTGTAAAAACACCCAGATGGATATGCACCCGGGAGCCCCACAACATTGTGGCATGCCATCCTCACAAGTGCCTGTGGCCGTGGGCAGCCTCGGTGGGAAGGGGGTGGCTGCACACAGGAGTCTGCACCCCAGCCCCGGCAACCCTCTCCCAGCCTGCATGAGGGCACAGATTCCAGGGTCCCCGCGGCTGGGGCTGAGAGCAGGAAGCTGGGCAGAGGCCACGGTCAGGAGAAGAGATTGCTGCAACCCAGACATTTGTATCTGGAGCCGTGGGGGCAGACTGCTCACCCTCAGAGATTAGAAGGGCCCAGGCACAGTCCTGCTGTCACCTGAAGGGGAAGAGGCCCAGTCTGGCCCCAACACCTGCCAGGACCTCAACCACTCCATCTGAGCTTGGTTCCCTCTGTGCCAGAGACCCCAGGCACCTGCTCAGGGGTACACCTGGGTGCCTTCTAGAAGGGAGCAGGCCTGGGAAGATGGTCCACCCAAGAGACAGCCCAAAGAGACCCACTAAACAGGAAGAGGCCTGAATCCCATTGATTTTGCAAATCCAGGTTTTTCTGCCTCTCACACCCCCATCCACAATGAGGTGGAGACTCTCGAAAGTTATGTGCAATAAAATGCTGTATTTTTTTCTCTATGCTGTGTGTATGGTGTTACATTCACAACCCACAGTTAATTAATTCTACAAATATTTCTTGTGCCAGGCAATGTTTGAGGGGCGAGAGATTCGGCAATGAATAAGACCAAACACCAGAGTGGGGTCCCTGTTCTCAGGCACCTTCTATTGTTTGTAAATGGTTTATTTATTTATCTTGAGAGACAGAGAGAGAGAAAGAGAGAGAGAGACTCCCAAGCAGGCTCCACGCTCAGTGCAGAGCCCAACGCGGCCCATGAGGTAATGATCTGAGCCAAAATCAAGAGTTAGATGCTTAACCGCCTGAGCTACCCAGGCACCCCAGGTAACTTCTATTCTCGTGGGAGGGAAAAGACAGTAAATGCGTGCATGTGTCAGCAAGGGTTCTTAGGGGTGAGAAGCGTTGTACTGAAATAAACTAAGGCAATAGAAGGGAGAATGACTAAGGGGCCTAAGAAAGCCACAAGGTGATCACTGGGGAAAGAGTGACTGTAAGCACATCAGCTGGCACATAAGGAGCAGCAGGAAGGCCAGGGTGGCCAAGGGAGAGGAGGGGAACAGGAGGAGGCGTCGGGTTGGGGGTGAGGGAGAAACAAGGGGCAGGTCAGGAAGGGCCTCGTGAGCCAGGGGAAGGAGTGTGGCTTTTATTATAATTGTAGAAGTCGTGGGCAGTTTGTTTTTTTTTAATTTTTATGTTTATTTATTTTGAGAAAGGGAGAGCAGGGGAGGGGCCGAGAGAGAGGGAGAGAATCCCAAGCAGGCTCCACGCTGTCAGCGCAGAGTCAGATGTGGGGCTCAACCCCACAGTCTGCAAGATCGTGACCTGAGCCAAAACCAGGAGTTGGACGCTTAACCAACTGAGCCACCCAGGCGCCCCCATGGGCAGGTTTTTAATTCACGTATGACTTGACCTGTGTTTTGTAAAGATTCCCCCAGCTTTTGTGGGAGCTGATGGTGGGGACAACAGAGGTGGAAGCAGGAAGCCGGGATCTCACCGTAGTCCGGGCAGGAAGCGGCGGTGGCTTGGACCCGGGTAGGGGGAGCTGTGTTAAGTGGCTGGATCTCAGAGATGTGGAGATGGGAGGTGGTAGGACTTGCTGATTTATCGGTCACTGGCCCAAGGCACAGAGGCATAAAGCATGCCTGTCGGGGTTTGCACTGAGACACGGTGGTGGCCCACGAGGCCACGCGTGGAGCTGAGGAAGATGGCAGTGGAGGGGGATCTGGGAGTCCTGCTGGGCTGCGATGAGCCGCCTGTTCACAGCAAGTGAGCTGCTGGACAAACCCAAGTCTGGAGATGACAGGGACAGCTGGGGCTGGAGGTGCACACGTGGAATCAGGTGCCTATGAGGGGATTTGCCGCCCGGGGCCTGGACGAGCTTGCTGGGGGAGCGTGGGGGGACACAGAAGGGAGATCACTCAAGGCAGTGCCCAGGCACGATGGGTGCCGAGGCCTGGCAGAGGGGAGGCAAGCCGGCCATGGCGCCCAGCCGGCTTCTTTTCTCATCCCCCACCATGACGTTTGTCACCGTCGGGCTGTGAACACACATACAGGCTCTGAAAATCTCTGTGTGTATTCCCACGATCCAGGCATGCTTATGACATTTTTTTTTTGGAGTTTGGCATAAAAATGAAACCGCAAGTTCTCATAAAGAACACGTGAGCCCCTGAGACTATATCCTGTTTCAAAGGTTAAGGGCAACCCTCCAGGCAGAAGTCAGTGGCACTGAAGCTAGCATCACCTGGAACTCCACAGAACAAGTGCCCAGGCACCAGATCTTCCTCCGCCCTGCTCTTTGAGGGCAGCTTCAGAACGACCTCATACCCTTTGGACCCTTCCGTGTTCCTGGGCGGGGACTGTACTTCCCTGGGCTGGGCTCACTCCCAGGCCGCGAGCCCACGTGAGCAGAATATCTGCCAGCCTGTAAGGTCACCATCAGAGCGTCCCTCTCTTTGCAGCAGGGTATTGCCCTTCTAGGAATCCCTGTTTGGAATGTTGTTATCCCTGTGTCAGAGTCTGGAAGGGAGGACATTTGTTTTTAAATTAGGAGGTGTAGGGTGGGGATGGAAGGAGCAACACAGAAAATTCCTAGTTACTTCTGGGTTTTTTTCTTTTTAAATTTTTAAACTTTTTTAAAATTTATTTTTGAGAGAGAGAGAGAGAGAGAGAGCGCACAAATGGGGGAGGGGAGAGAGAGGGAGACACAGAATCTGAAGCAGGCTCCAGGCTATGAGCTGTCAGCACAGAACCCAATGGCACGGCTCAAACCCATGAACCGTGAGATCATGACCTGAGCTGAAGTGGGACACTTCACTGACTGAGCCACCCAGGCACTTTTCTGCAAGTGCCATGTTTTAGGGAAACCTCCCAGTCTCAGGCACACTGGGAGGGTTGGTCTTCTCAGCTGAGTCAAGGATCAAGATGGCTGAGTGCGGGGGAGGAGAGACAAGGTTGGGACCTTAGAGTCCCCATCAATGCCAGTCTTGGGTATTATGATGAAACCATATGGAAATGAAGCAGGTCCCCCCCCCGGGCCCTCAAAGAAGGGTCACACCCCACACTCAGCCCACTCTCTCCTTCCCATGCCCCCCACTGCCCAGGACCAGGCCCCTGCCACAAAAGACAGCTGATAATCATCTGTATAAGTGTATTTTTATTGAAAATAAAAAAGGCATGGTACTTTCTTCCTCATAAGTAGCATCCAGTCTGCCCCCCCAGTGCTGCCGGTCCTGCTCCCTGCGTGGTCTCAGCACAAAATCCACATTAGTGGCTCGCTGGTGGACAAGACGGCACCACTTGTACATTTGTCCGTTGAGACAGAACGAGAGACAAGAGCCCTCTCCCCGTATGCACACGGCACATTGCGAGGAAGGCAGATCTCAGGATATTTACATTCATGCATTAGATATCCCATACTACCTGGGCTGTTTAAGTCAGACTGTGTACAGATTCAGAGAGTACAGTAATTTTATATAGATATAGATATCTCTTTAAATATATATATATAACTATATATAATATATATGTCTATATTTTTATAGCTATTAGTCTTTCTTCCAAAACTTGCTTTAGAAGCTCCTAAATAACACCTAAAAACTCTGGGAGATCCTATATGCCATTCTAAGTCGGGCTCAACTAGGAGACAGTTAAAAAATATCCATTTGAGAAAATGCAGACAAGAAATGTGCATTTCTCGACCTCAAAGTCTGGGCTAGCCTGAAGATTGGTCTGCGTTTAGGGGCTGCAGATACGTTCCTTAAACAAAAGTTCCGATTTCAAAGACCAGGTTGGTGTGGTCTTACAGATGCTTCTTGTCACTTAAGCGAAAAATCCAGTGAGGCCTCCTTGCGGCACACAGGACGGTATCCAAATGGCCAGTTCTAGGTTTGTGGGGTTGAATTCTCGTGTGACTTCGTTTTTAAAAACTGGGTTCTTCTCTTGGTTTGCACTAGCCGAGAGAGGAGACTTTACAAACCCGATGTGGGGGGAATTTATGCGCAAATGTTAGCTTTTCGTGGAGCCCTGGCCGTGTCCCTAGAGCGAGGTGGATGCCAAGGGTGCACAGTTGGGAAACCCTGCCTGCGGCTGGAGGGTTAGGCCAACTGTAAAACCTCCTAGGCTTCAGCCAGGGTGAGGGAAGGTGGGAGTTGTGGGGTTGTGCAAAGCTGGGCTGTGCCCTGCCTCCCTTGAGGTCTCCCCAGGCTGGATGCCCATCACGTCATGACCCCTTAGTCAGGGCCTTCCCCTCTGACTGAAGGTGTCTTCCCATCACTTCTGAGCCCAAGGTGCCGTGTGCATAGAGCTGGGGTCCCGCCCGAGTGTCTGTTCAGGGAACACGCAGGGGACTCGATGGCAGGCTACAGGCAGTAAGGGAAAGAGCCTTGCTGCAGACCCACATCCCCTGGCCCTTTATCACCAGCTCGAGGCAGTGACAAAGGCCACTGGTGGCACCGTGCCATGCCAAGGTAGGCAGGGAAAGCAGAACGCAAATCCAAACCAAACACAGGCCCTCACACAGAAGGAAAACCCAAAGGAAGAACAGAGCCCTTTCTGGGAGGGTATGGGCCTGGGCCTGTCCTCAGCCTGTTCCTGCTGACCTGCGGGGAGGACCCGGGTGAGGGTCACAGCAAACTCACCTTCTCCCCTCTGCTCTCCGAAACACAATGGTACACAGCTCCATGGGCAAAGGGATTCCCAACCCAAGGTGGATTTCCAAGGTTCAGCCCAAACGGGGATTTGTTTGCTGTCTTGTCAGGCTTACCTGGATGGCAAAGTCTCACTGTGGCCCAAATACCCTTCAGAGAACCACACTGGTGGTCTGGAAAGTGGACGGAGTCCACCTAGCTCAGTTCCTACACAGAGAGAGCGGAACCGTTAAATGTGTCCACTTCCTTCTGAGCAAGTGTATGGGAGGTGAGGGAACCACGGGGTCAGGAGTGTTCTCCCAATCCGGGCGATGCCAGACCACAGGCCTCTGTCCCCACGGGCCTAGTGATGTGCCCACAGGTCGGGTGGCCACCTGGGAAACAGGCCGGGGGACCAAGATCACCAGACCCGGAGGGTCCTCTCCCTCCCTCCCTCCCCTTCCTTCCCTTCATCCACCAACCCCTCTGGACGGTTCAGCATTTTTAGAACACAAGACATTCGAAGGGGGCCGCTGGGAGAACACCACCTCCTTCCGGATGAAGCGAGGCTGGGGACTCTCCGGAGAGGGTCTGAGTACCTGGGAAGGGCCTTAGGGGGTCATCGGGGAGACCCAGCGCCAGGCCGGGTCAGCCTAACCCAAAGTGCTGGGCTTGGCATGAGTGGTGGCCTCTCCGGATGAAGGCAGGGTGTGGCTCACATGGAGGCATCAGTTCCTGCGAGGATCAGGGGTGGAAATGAGTCTGCGAGTGGGTAGAGGGGGCTCTGTCCTTCCCGGGTCCTTGGCGTGGCGTTCAGTGACTTGTTTTGCCTCTGGAAGGTCAGACACTAGCTCTGGGTGTAAAAGAGCCCCTCTGTCTGCTCAGTCAGGAGGGGACCTTACAGGCTGGGCTCACAGCCCACCGTGGCAGGGGTCAGAAGTCAAGAGCCAGGCGCCGGGGGTGTGGGAGGGAACAGGAAGAAAGGAGGCAGGCCCTGAAGACTAAAGACAAGTCGCCGATGGGGTGACAGACATGTGTGGGAAGCACCTTTGGAAGGGGACATCTCATGGCTGTGCTGATGGCTTCTGCTGGGACGCATGGTGAATGGAGAGCAGTCTTCCCGGGGAGGAGGAGAGGTTTTCTGGCAGGCAAGTGACTCCTGGATCACCTTTCTCTTGGCTAAGGTAGGATGCCCCCCTACCCCAGCAGACAGACAGACTCCCTGCCTTTGTCAGAGCGCAGTTGGGAGACAGTAAATCAAGTCCAAGATGGAGAAGAGACGTGAAGAGTGGGTGTGGCGGTGCGGCCCCGGCTGCCGCACGCAGGTGAGCTGGCCCGAGAGCTGACCAGGGGCAGGCTGGGAACGGGATGGTTTCTCCCTGGGAAATCCTGGACAAGCCCAGAGTCAGCTCGTGTCCTCCTGCTTTCCCGTGTCCACTAATGCCACCAACGTGCCCCTCCGGCCGGCGAGTCCGGGGTCTGCAGACTCACACCACAGCGCTGTTCACGTCCACCCCTTTGTTGCTCTGCGAGGAGGTCATGGGATACTCAGCAACACTGGTGCCATTCTCCTCTTTTCTCAGTGGTTTCCTGGGAGGGGAGGCAGGGACACCCGTTAATGACCAATGGCAGGGGTAGGTGCATCATGTCCTTCCAGGCAGGCCACCAGACTCTGTTCTGGGTTAGTATCCTTGGGCCGCTGGTCCTTGTGGGGGCCAATCAGGAGCTGGAGGTGGTCTTAATGAGGGGGACCACACAGTGTGTCGTACACACCAGGACACAATTGAGAGTGAGAGAGGAGAGCTGTTAATCATGAAGCGGGGACAACAGCTGTTAATAATGAATTGGGACTGTTTGGGACAAATAAGAGCGGAGAACCTGTGTAAGACGTACAGTCAGGCTTTGGTTGATCTCTGATTATGAGCAAGCGGTTGTGAAGAGGAATACCTGGGGGTGCAGAGTTGAGGCGCCAGAGGTTGGATTTTGCAGCCTTGCCTCTGTGCGGTCAGAGGTACATGGAAAAGGTGACAAAGAGGATGGCGGTGACGGTGACGCCTGGTGGTGGCCATGGTGGCTTGGGGCGGTGGGAAGAGTAATGGGGGTGGAAATGGTGGTGGAGTTGGCGGTGGAAGTGACGGTGGTGGTGGTTATGGTTGTGTCAACGGCGGCGGTTATGGTAATGGCGGTGGTGATGCTGATGGTTATGGTTGTGTCAATGGCAGCGGTGATGTAATGGCGAGTGTCCGAACTAAGTGCATACTAGTGGTTCTCAAGCACTTAATGTCAGGCCACTTGAAGACCATTCCAGAGGCTATTTGACCCCAAGAGCCATTTCTCCCATACATACAAGGCTCAGGAAGGCTGGGTGGGAGGCTCTGAGAAGGCTCTTGCTCACTCGCAGAGGTTCTGAATTCGCAGCACTACTTTCTGGCCTGGCTCCAATCTGACCTCCTCTCCTGGCTGGTTCAGGAGGCCTCCAGGCCCCTGGCGACAGCCTCTGGATCTAGGCCACACATGCTGTGGAGCCCAGTCCCATATCACAATACTGCTGTCTCTCGGGTGAATCTGAGGCCCGTGGGGCCGTAGCTCAGTCACCTCTGTCCCCAGGAACTCTGGGGCTGAGCCTGACCTGGCCTTTGCTGTGTATTGTCTCTGTTGAATGTCTAAGGCCATCTCTGAACACCTGGTGATTGATTGCTTCTGCCTTCTCCAACGTCCCCGGAGCCTCTAGGAACCCAGCCTGAGGACTGGTACTTGGAGCCTAGTCTGCTGCCTATGGAATAAAGTCTGAGGTGAATTAGTTTAGGGGAGGCAGGGTCTCCAAGGTGGTTATCGGTAGTTTCATGGGTGGGATTATTAGGCCCGCTCAGAGACAACACCCTGAGATCAAATCTACTAACTTCCCTTCTTTTCTTGCTGCAGAAACTAGCTCACAAACCACAGAGAGAAACCCAAGTTCACGGACTCTGGGTGTCAGGCTCAGCCACGGTGGCTTCTAGAAGTGTGAGATGCAAACCAGCACTTCCTCCCGTGGCGCATTACGCTTTGGACAAAGCACTCTCAGCTACAGATGTTTCTGGCCCCTCTCACAATGGTCCCCTGAAGAAGCTAGGCCTGGGGTTAAGAGATCCATTACGTGGGGAAACTGAGGCTTAGGGATAGCTGTGACTTGCCCATGGGCTCCCAGCTGGTTGGTGCTGCGGCCTGGGCCGCCATCTGCTTCCACCATATCCTGGTCCAGACATCTTTCCCTTAAGTCAGCATTCCCAGCAGGGCATTATCTCCGCAAACAGGCTCTATGGTCCCATCAGCTTGGAAAGGCCTCCCACCTCCCTCCTCCTGGAGAGTTCCAAAAGTTCTCGAGAGTCCTCCAAGAAGCCTGTCTCATTTTGCTTTAACCCAGCATATCCCAAGAGCCCCGCTTAATTTAGATGCTACAGACACTTTCTGGAACCCCCAGGTGTGTAGGGGTCAGACGAGTGTCCTTGTTTGTGATGGGCTTGTGGAAGTATGGTTTCTGAGCCAACCTCTGCCCCTGGGCCTTTTCTCCCTCAGTCTCCTTCATGTCTCCCCTGTGCCCACTCCTTCCCAGGGGCTTCAAGTGGCTCTGACTCTGCTGGGTGGGCGTCATTTCTGACTCTGGGCGTGCATGGCCTGGAAACTCGGGTGGAGGGTATATTTTCTTACAGTGAGATCCTGTGTTGCTCTCGCCATGAGGCCACCGATGGAGTTAAGTGAGATTCCTACATTCATCATCAATATATGAGGACGGGGGAGAGGGACATCAGGATCGGGATTCCAGAAAATATTAACAGGCAAAAATCTCTGAGCCCAAACCCACACCGCTTCACGGCTTTTCTCCCTAATAAATATTCAATCTTGGGCTAGTCTGAAAAATCAACTGGAATGGGTCCAGGTCGGGGGAGATGAGGCTGAATGAAGGGCCTTCAGGAGTGGATAATGGAGAGATGCGTCTGGAACTCCCATGGAAATGGGCAAAGCATGGAGGGCACAGAGTTCCCACCTTTTCAGGGTGAGGGTAGGAAATCTGCAGGACTTCTGCCAGGAGAAGAGGTGACATTTCTTAAAGCCAGGCTGCTGGCTAGGACACCCCTTTGCATTCCTGGGGCCTTGGAGGGAAATGTTGGCCCAGAGGGCCTGGCAGGAAGCAAGCCTGGCCAGAGGGACACTGAGGACAAGGCCAGGAGACAGCCCCAGGGCCTTCTCAATGGCCCCAGCCAGCTTCCCACCAAAGACCAGCTTTGTCCCAGGACAAAGGGTGTCTGGATAGGGGCTCCACCCGGCAAAGTAGCACCCGGTGGCTGGCCCAGCACCCCTACAGGAACATTCCAGGAGCCTGGGCATGGCAAGGGGAGGGGTTAGTGTCCCAAAGGTTCTCCTGAGAAGTGGGCTCGGTCTGCTCCCCTCCTCTACTAGAGCTAAGCCCCCAACCGCTCTACTCCCTGGACTGCTGCCCCAGCCCCCTCCCAAAGCCTGTCTGGGAGTCACAGGAGCCCAGTGGAATCTGGAGTTTTACCTACAACAGGAGATGGCTCTACCTCCCCCCTCCCCCCACCATCCTTCCACTAAAGGGCACTACAGGGTGACGCTGCCCGAGTGCTGAGATGTCATGCCTCAGTGAACCCAGGCCCCACCACTTCCAGCCATGTGACCTTGGGCAAGCCACTTAACCTCTCTGTGCCTCAGTTTCCTGGTCTATAAAATGGGCACAATAATGGTGTCCATTTCATAGGCCTGTTGGGAGGATTAGATACGTTAATGCAGGTCAAGCACTTAGATGAGCATCTGGCATACAGCAAGTGCTCCATAAGTGTTTGTTAGCTCTCAGCACTGCTGTTGGAAAGGTGTCAGCGGGGAGCTGTCCTGTTGGCCGGCAACGGCCAGCGCTCTCCAGTCTGCACAGACTTCCTACCTAATGGATGCCCGTGGGGCTCAGGAAAGGCCAGAGAGGCTCGCCGGGACCCAGCATGGCTCTGCAGCGCTGTGAGCCAGCCAGGGCTGGTCCCGCTAAACCAAAGTAAGGCATGTGCACCCTGGTGTGGGAAGAGATGGCCACGGACGACTCCCTACAAGGCCTGGTTCCTAAAACCAAGAGAAAGGGAGGTGAGATTTCCTTGGCCATGTCCAGGATTCCTGCCTGTCAGAGGGTGGGCTCTCCACCCCGAGACTCCTTCCCCCCTCGCCCCCATCCTGGCAAGCAGCAGGCACTTCTTTACACGGGGCGCTGTGCTGACAGTTCCGGGGGGCTCGGGCCACGAGCCATGGCCTCCGCAGGAGCCACCTCCGCCCGCACGCCGGGCCGGGCGGGAAGGGCCAGGACAGGAAAGGCCGGGACCCAGCTGCCCCTCTTGGACCCTGCTGACAATGTTATGACAGGTCCCACCCTAAGAAGGGAGGGCTGCCTGGCTCGCTTCTGGTCTCACGCACCCCGCAGAAGGGGCTGCTCTCAGTCAAGTGTAGCAGTTTCAGACTCCCTTCTTCCGAAGGCATCGTCCCCAAAACACACACACACAAACACACCCATATGCAAACACAGCCCACCCCACCCATATACACACACACCACACCCATACACGTACACACACACACACACACGCACGCACGTCCATACATACCCCTTCACAAACACACACCCCCTTCCACGATGAGATGCCTTTGTGGCCTGCAGACTTCTCCAAACCTGGGTGAAGAAGCCAAAAAGAGCCCTTCCGAGCCACCAAGGGAGTCGTCGGCCAGGAGAAGCAGCGGCCTCCTTTCCAGCCCAGCACACTTTTCCCCACCACCTGGGTGAAGGGGAGTCAGGGACGCAGCCCATCGGCACCCTCACGCTCCAGCTGGCCCCGCTGTTTGACCATCTCCCTAGGGCTTCCTTGTTCAGCCACCTCCGGCTGAGCAAGTCGAAGGCTGGCGTCTGTGAGTCTCCCAGGCTTCGGCTCACCCCTGGGACCCAGCCAGCAGGGTGAGGCATCTGGATCTCATTCTGCATGCCGTGGGGAGCCACTGGAGGACTCCTTACGCCAGGGATCCCGGTCTATAGCCTCACCCTGCCTCGCGACCTCCAACGAGCATGTCTAGAGAGATGAGTTCAGAGAGGGATACAGCTTCCTGGTGACAAAAGGGCCCCCGAGAAGCAGGGACCTACCCACTGGCACCGAGAGCGCCCACAATCTGCCTGCCTTTCTGTCAGTGACTGGCCTGTAGCGCTATGTGGTCCCCGCTACAAAAAGCAGCTCATCCCTGCTGCCCACCTCCTCCCGCCAGGACAGGATTTCATCACCCACCACAGCAGGTGGGTCCCTTCTGGGGGCGTGGGGGGGCGGGGGTGGTAACAAATGAGCCCAAATAAACGTCTCAGCCCAAGGCAGGTGGGGACACATATTGCCTCCACCCTTTCTGGGCCCAATCCTTTTGGAGGAAGGGTTGTGGAGGTGATAATAATGAGATACTGCGGCATAGGGGACTCAGAAGAAGCCTGTGTGTTGACCCCACCAGTGGGGAACAGCGAGCCCTGGACCACCTGGAGGATGGCAGCGGCCCCGGAGTGAGAAGACTGAGTCTCGGGCCTGCAACAAAGCACAAGCACCAGCTCCCTGAATCCAGCCGAGGTCCCGAAGGAGGTCGGGTAGTCTCGGAGCAGCAAAGGTCACGTATCCCATGCTCAGCACTCGGCCAGAGGCGGTCCCTCCTCGGAGCGCACTGGCTTTGGCTTGACTCATGGTATAGCCAGACGTGCTGCTCTTGATTCCCAGCCGGAGAGGCTGGATTTGGCCCCTGGGGGTGGTGCTGCTACAAGAACATACGGGGGCAGCAGGGAGAAGTGACAGACGGGAATGGCTGGGTCTCGAGTGCCCAATCATTGGCACTGGGCCCTACATGGCCCAAGAGGTTTTGGCGCACGAGGTAGCCCCAGTCTCGAGACCCCAGGAATCCAAAATGCACTCAAGGTGAATATCTCGCTCCCAGAAGTTCATGCGAGATAAGGCCGGATGAAGACGTCCCACTCCTGGGGCGCCCGGGTGGCTCAGTCAGTCGAGCGTCCGACTTCGGCTCAGGTCATGATCTCACAGCTGGTGAGTTCAGCCCCGCGTCGGGCTCTGTGCTGACAGCTCGGAGCCTGGAGCCTGCTTCTGCTTCTGTGTCTCCCTCTCTCTCTGCCCCTAACCCACTCGCATTCTGTCTCTGTCTCTCTCAAAAATAAACAAACATTAAAAAAAAAAAAAAGACGTCCCACTCCTGTCCCCAGTCCCTGGGCCCCACCTATCTTGTCTTCCTCCTGCCCAGCCCTGCCCTTGATTCTGCAGGTCGGCAGAAGCCAGGGGGAGAGGGCTGGGCTGGTGGTGTGTGTGCTGGGGAGGAAGGGGAGGGGGCTCCTCTGAGAGTGTTATGCCCAGTGAGGGGGTGGGGGGGGGGAGGCTGGGCCACCCTGGACGTGGGGAGGGGGCTGCTGAATCACCGCACACGTACTCCAGCTTGAGTACAGCGAGGGGCTCAAGACACGAGGGTCAGAGGAAGGGGAGCACCGCTGGCAGAGGGTCACCCAAACTGGTGGAGGGGAGGGGCCTGGCACTTAAAATCGGGCGCGTTCCTCCTCCACTTAGCCAGAGAGAGAGAAAAAAACAAAACAGAACTGAGTTTACCGAAATTCTAAATAGAGTTTGCTCATTTGAAAGGTAGAATCTGGCAAGTCTATGTAAACAAGCCTCCATTCAAGCCGTAGAAAGTCATGGAATAGTTACTACGTGCCAGGTGCACCGGGGACAGGGATGAGGAAGACGTGACCGCTTTCCACCTCTGATGCGCGTGCAAGGGTGGGCATGTGTGTGCACACAGCCCCTCACACACGCGGGGGCACATGCACGTGTAAACACCAACATTATGGGGCGCCTGGGTGGCTCAGTCGGTTAAGGGTCTGACTTCGGCTCAAGTCATGATCTCTCGGTCTGTGAGTTTGAGCCCCGCGTCGGGCTCCATGCTGACAGCTCAGAGCCTGGAGCCTCTTTGGATTCTGTGACTCCCTCTCTCTCTCTGCCCCTCCCCTGCTCACACTCTTTCTCTCTCAAAATTAAAAGAAACAAAACATTTAAAAAAAGACACCACCGTTAACCTCCCTAGAGCAGAAAGCAGAAACATGAATCAAGGAGAGCTACAACTCCGGGGCTTGGGCAGGAAAGAAGGGTCTAGGCCCGGCCAGGATGCTGGTCAGAGGAGGTGGTTTTAGAGCCGGGGCCTGAGTGAGGAGCAGGAGGGGCTCAGCCGTCAGAGAGGAGGGGCTAGAAACGTCTGCGACCTGAGTGGCTCTCTTCCCCAGCCAGGCCTCAGTTTCCTCCCGACCTTGGAGGCTCACTCTGGCTCAGACACCACAGGAAACTCATTCCTCGGTGGCAGGCCACAGCCCCAGGCCACCAGGCCTGCTCTGCTTGCCACACGTTCCGTAAGAACCAACCCTTCTCGGCAGCCCCCCCGAGCTCCAAAGAGAATGTCAATGTTAAAAAGAAAATTAATTTCACTGGCTGATTTGCTGTGGAGTCTATGATTCAGGAAAGGTCCTGAAAAAATTCCACCGTGGCGTCAGGCTGGAGAGAGAAACGGAGGATGGGAGAGGGAGAGAACTGAGTGTAGCCAAGTTCCCAGGGAGCTACCATCCTCCTGGAGAGGACAGAGCCTCCAGGCCAACATGGAACAGAGGGACAGATCACCTGATGTATTAGCCCACACTGAGAGGAGGCACTCTCACTCCAAGGCAGCAAACACATCAGAGTACAAGAAATGAGTCAGTGGCAGACAATACGTGTATCATGCTAAGGCAGACACTTGTCACCGATCGCCCCCCGGGGAGACACCTGTAGGCAGGGGACGGGGAGAGGGGCAGTGTTTTGTACGTCTGTGGGTGCTGTGTTAGGAGGCTGAGACTTGCATCTTCCAGACTGGAAAGTCAACAGATAGTGTGTGAAACTGAACAAGAATTCTCACAGCAGTATATACTATCACTTAGAATATGGGGACGGCGGCGCCTGGGTGGCTCAGCCAGTTAAGGATCTGACTCTTGATTTTGGCTCAGGTCATGACCTCATGGTTCATGGGGTTGAGCCCCACATAGGGCTCTGCCCTACAGGGTGGAGCCTGCTTGGGATTCTCTCTCTCTCCCTCCCTCTCTCTCTCTGCCCCTCCCCTGCTCTCTCTTCCTCTTAATAAATAAACAAACACTTAGAAGAAGAAGAAGAAGAAGAAGAAGAAGAAGAAGAAGAAGAAGAAGAAGAAGAAGAAGAAGAAGAAGGAGGAGAAGAGGAGGAGGAGGAGGAAGAAGAAGAATATGGAGAGAAAATACCAGAAGAAGAGCTGACACCCAGAAATGGTTGCCTCTCAAGAATGTGACTTGGGGGAGAAAACAGGGGGGGCAGTCAGGGACTGCTGTTTTTCTTAACAGACTTGTGGCACATTTGACATTAAACAAATTTTTTTTTAATGCTCATTCACTTTTGAGAGAGACAGACAGACAGCATGAGCAGGGGAGGGGCAGAGAGAGAGGGAGACACAGAATCGAAGCAGGCTCCAGGCTCCGAGCTGTCAGCACAGAACCCGACATGGGTGTCGAGCCCACGAACCTGAGCCGAAGTCGGATGCTTAACCAACTGAGCCACCCAGGCGCCCTCCTAACGGTACTTCCTAACCATAAAGCCCCATCGGGAAGCGGGCACAGTGCTCCTGACTCGGAGTTAGGGGAGCAACCCGTCTCCCACCCCCTTCTCTCTCTCTCCACTACTCTCAGGCTTCTCCCCTCCTTCACAGCACTCATTAAAAGCACCTCAGGTATTAACTTGTAGGTGTGTGTGTGTATTCAATCCATTTCCTCCACTGGTGAGGGGGCTTGGACTCATGGTGTAGACCTCTACATCCCTGGAGCCTAGTCGAGTCCTCAACACATAGTAGGTACTCAGTCAATATTTGTGGACCAAGCCGAGGAGCACCAGAGTCCCACAATAACGTGTGTGCTCAGGCTCACTCCGGCCCACGCGCGCCTGAGCTCACTCCCAGCGAGCAGTGTGCGCCCTAGTTGTCTGCGACTAATGGTCTGCAGGATGAGCCAAACTGTTCTGCAGTCCCTTGATCGGTCTTTCAGCCAATACCTTGTAAATTAGAAGGAAACGGCTGTCTAGCGGCTTAATGGCAAATCGGCGGCGGAAGGTGAAGGACCCGCGCCACGGATGGCCCCAGGAGGAAAGGTGCTCTGCGTGTGCCTGGGGTACGGGGGTGGCTCCAGGCGAGGGGCTTGGACAGGGTGGGCGTCATCTATCTGCCACACACGGTGTTCCCTGCAGGAAGGGTGTGGCTGCCAGAGAAGCTGCAAATGCCACTCTAGGAGGGTGGCGTCACTCTTAAGAGTCCACAGGCCCGTGACCTCCCTCGCCCTGGCCTGGCCGGGGTCTGAGGCCTGGCCCTCCTACCTGGGCAGTGGGCACGTTGTGCCCTGGAGCTTTGTCTAGATGACTCTCACTGATCACTGCTCGTTTGAGGTTCCTACCCCACCCTGGGCCGACAGCTTCTTCTGTTATTTCTCCTTACAGCATTATTTCACTTTGTAGTCCCTTCATTTATTATCATCATTATTATTTTAATTTTAATTTTAATTTTTGAGAGAGAGAGACTGAGCGTGAGCAGGGGAGACCAGAGAGAGAGAGACGGAGACACAGACTCCAAAGCAGGCTCCAGGCTCCTGGCTGTCAGCACAGAGCCAGACTCGGGGCTCAAGCTCACGAGCCGTGAGATCATGACCTGAGCCGAAGTCTCGTGCTTAACCAACTGAGCCACCCGGGCGCCCCTTGGTAGTCCCTTCAGATACTCCTCTCTTCCCTCACATACTCCTCTCTTCCCTTCAGATACTCTTCTCTGATTGTAATACGTGGTCCTTCCGAGGGTGGTCTGATCAATACCCTCTCCTCCCCACAGGAGGAGGTGTGTGCATTGAGGGCAGGGACTGTGCCTGAAGCGCCCACCCCACGACGGGAGCCCCTGTGCCAAGCACGCACGGCCCTGCCGCCTGGCCTAGCCCTTGGCAAGCATTTCCATCAGCATTCATACCTCTGAGACGTGGAATGCCCTCGGGGCAATCCTCTTTGTCATCTAGGGATGGAAACAAAGGCTCAGGAGCTGGACAGAGACTTAGAGGACCCTCATTTTACAGGTAAGGGAGACAGGCCCAGGGAAGACAGCGACCTCACTGAGCTGTGCTGAGGCTGGGAATGGGGCTCAGAGGTCTGGACTCCCAGTTCCAGGTTCTTTTAACAACCCCAGGCTGTCTGATGTCATGTGTATGCCAGGCCCAGGGCGGGGTGGTGGGGAGGAGGCCTGGGGGGGGGGGCACAAGTGTACAGACCACCCAAGGGGTCTGGGGTTCAATCATCCTGCAGCTATGAATAAAGAAGCCAGCTCACGGCAGTGAGGCCACCGAAATGCAAGCTGTGTGGGCTCCCATGCTGGGGACCCGCAGAGTTTGGGGTCACTGGCAGGGGACCTGGAGGGCACTGCATGTGCTGGTCTCACCGTGAGCAACTCCCCTTCTCAGCATCTTGGTCTGGTTAACACCAGTCCCCCCCCCCCCCCCCCCGCCACTTCCAAGAAACCTCTCAGGGCCCCAGGTCTGGGTGAGATGCCCCTCCTCGGGCTCCTCTCCTGGGAGACCCCACTCTCGAGCACCATTTCACCCAGCACAGAGTTGGGACCTCAGGTGCGTCTGTTGAGTCACAGGACGAAGTCTGATTCACTAAGTCTATGTGTAGGAAGTGCTGATTAGACCTCCCACTTCCCCCCAAGGTCGCGCCCAGTGGGGGCACCTCGGGGTGCTGCTTCTGCACCTGCTCCTGTCTCCTCCCATCCCTGCAGAGGCCTGTGGACCCTGCGGCCTGCACCCCAGATGCCAAGCCAAGCTGGCATCTCCAGAACCACCTTCCTACCCCAGCTGATTCTAGAACCATCCTCCCAGCAATGTGACTCCCAAAGGCTGTGTTGGGCCATTCACAGAGATCTCTCAGAAATCCTCCCCTAGGGACTCCAGGCTGTGAGAGTTAAAAAAAGAGCCGGGTTTATCACTGGTTTTTCCTTTTAATGGTTTTACAGTGACATGAAATGCTTTTGTTTCCTGAGAGAAAAGGCATGTTTCCAATGAATTATTAACCAAAAGGAATTGGCCGTGAGCAAGAAATCCTCCATTGACTCTGGAGAGAAATGCAGACAGACAGCTGGCTTGCACGATGCTATCTCTTACAGCCCCCGGCAGAGGTCAGCTCGGTCAGCAGTGGGGGCCATTTGCTCTCCTCCATGGCTGTAACATGGGCTGCCTCCTTCTCCCTCCCCCAAAGGGTTAAGCCTCTCCCACGGAGTCCTTCCAGGCCAGTTCTGGAAGTGCTGGCCTCTATTTCTGTCTCCACTTGACTGTGAACGGAGCCCCCTCCTGTCACTGACTATCCATCCTTGTGTGCCAGATGCCCTTTATGGATTGTGAGGTCTGGAGGGGCAGAGGGCTGGGTCTTCACCCCAAGTCCCAGGGCTTGCCCAGAAGAGGATGGACGCAGATCATGGTGCGGATGCACAGGGGACAGGGACTGTGCTGGTGTCTTTACTGCCCCCACTCACCCATTCCCTCCTCTCTCCCTGCTCTGTGCCCTGGGGGCTGATGCCTACCAGTGCTGGTCCTGGCCTCTCCTGTTCCTTGGGTTTGGCTAATGAGAGGCACGCTCAGGAGACCAGGGAGTGTGGAGAAAATCTGGGGTGTTTCTCCTCTTCCTTTCCTGTTTTGGGGCTCATCTCCAGCTGTTCCAAGCACAGATCCTGGTAAGCGGCCCCTCTTTTGAGTCTTGGGCTCTCCAGTTCCCTAGTTCCTGTGGCACAATTTCCTCCCCTTGTCCCGGTCCCAGGGGTGCTGACCACCCCCACTGCTACTAGTCCTGGGGTGCTTCACCAGCACCATTGGCTCCCTGAACTCACCACACCCACGAAGGAGCCCCACCCACACACCTGGAAGGGAGCCCCGCCCACATGCCCTGGAAAGAAGCCCCGCCCACACTCCTGGAAGGGAGCCCTGCCCACATTCCCTGGAAAGGAGCCCAGCAGATACTCCTGGAGGGAAGCCCAGCCTACGCCCCTGGAGGGGAGACCCGCCCACACCTTGGAGGAATCCCCGCCTACAACCCCTGGAAGGAGCCCCGCCCACACACCCGGAAGGGATACCCTGAGCCTTGTGGCTTGAGCTCTGTGTCTCTCCAGGCACAGTATTGAGTATGAAAGTATTCAGCTAAGAACAGATCTTAGCTGTTCCCAAGAACTCAGAGCCTGTGGAAGGGGACAGAGGGCAGACACGAGGCCCCCTCAGGCTGCTCGAGGGGAGGTGAGGAGGCGCCCCCACACGCCTTCCTGGGAGACCCCTAGCTCCACTGAAACAAAGCCTAGCACGCCACAGCTGCCGACACTGCCACAGTCAGCTCTTAATGTCAGTTAGTTCTCCTGATGCTGCCCTCTTGCCCTCCTGACGTTGGAGCAGACAGCATGTTTTTTGAGAAGAGGTTTGGGGCAGCGGAGGAGGGGCGTCCTCCAGGGGACTAGTGCCCACCCCCAGGCAGTCTACTGGTGGATGGCGTGCTCGTCCTCGCAAACACCCAGCAGCCTCCTCGCCACCTGCCTTGTAACGGCTTCTTGCACATATCTGACCCCGCCGCCTTGTGGTCAGGTGAGCAGCCCATCGGCACAACCTGGATCTCACCTGTCTCTGTCCCCACAGAGCCTGGCACACAGTAGACGCCCATGAAACGCTTGGGAATTGGACTGGCTGTGGCCCCTGGGAGTCTCCCAACGCCTGGGCCTCCCCCTGAATTGCAGGGCCTTTCTCTCCATCTGTCCTTCTGTCCACAAAGAAGCAGGCACCCCCCAGGTACCCGGCACCCTCGAGGAAAGGCAGACAGGAATACTGAGGTGTGTTCTTAGCTCAATACTTGCAATAGTGTGTGTATATGTGTGTGTGTATGTATATATATATATATATATATACACACACACACACACACATATATATACACACACACATATATATATACATACACACATATATGTATATATACATGTATATATGTATATACACATGTATATATATGTATATACATGTATACACATGTATACATGTATATACATGTATATATGTGTGTGTGTGTATATATATATATATATATATATATATATATATATATATAGTATAGGAGTATAGTATATATGTATATATATACAGTATAGGAGCCATGGTCAGGGCTGGGCTTTGGAGTCCTGTGGTTCTGGGTTCCAATTCTGAGTCCATTGCTCCCCGGTTATGCCATCCGGGGCAGCTCCCTTTACCCCTTTGAATCTCAGTTTCCTCGCCTATAAAACGCAGCAGATTGGAAAAAGGTGTGGCAAGGACGAACTGAGGGAATGCTGGTGAGGCCATGAGCCCCCGGCTGTGGAAGAGACACTGGATGACAGCTACTCTTTGTGATTGGTCATCGCTTTGGACGTGACCTCACAACATGAGAGCAGGGAGCAGAAGGCGCTCCTGGCTGGGAGGCAGATCCCCGGGGCTTGGCCTGTCCACGTGGACTTCCTGGACCTGGACCCGGCCCCCTGTCCTGCCTCTCCCACCAGGCCACTGGGACGCATGCAGGCTGTTGCCTGAAAACAGCCCTTCACCCTCCGTGCCCGACCGTGCATTCGTTTTAAGACTTTGAACTTGATATTTTACTCTTTCTGCTTTTCAATTATTAAAGCAAATCACATAGAACAACGGATTAAAAGGCTATGGTGAAATATTTCAGGTTTTACAATTGTTCTTAATATAGATCCCCTAACTTTGGGCCTTTGGGAATTTCCAAAACCTTTTTAAAAAATCTATGGGGCACCTGGGTGGCTCAGTGGGTTAAGGGTCCGACTCTTGGTTTTGGCTCCGGTCTTGATCTCATAATTTCATGGGTTTGAGCCCCACATTAGGCTCTGTGCTGACAGTTTGGAGCCTGATTGGAATTCTCTCTCTCTCTCCCTCTCTCTCTGCCCCTCCCCCGCTCACAGTCTCTGTCTCTCAAAATAAATTTTTTTTTAATGTTTTTTTTAATGTTTATTTATTTTTGAGACAGAGAGAGACAGAGCATGAACGGGGCAGGGGCAGAGAGAGAGGGAGACACAGAATCGGAAGCAGGCTCCAGGCTCTGAACCATCAGCCCAGAGCCTGACGCGGGGGTCGAACTCACGGACCGCGAGATCGTGACCTGAGCTGAAGTCGGACGCTTAACCGACTGAGCCACCCAGGCGCCCCTCAAAATA
This sequence comes from Panthera tigris, assembly GCF_018350195.1. Taxonomy (NCBI): domain Eukaryota; kingdom Metazoa; phylum Chordata; class Mammalia; order Carnivora; family Felidae; genus Panthera; species Panthera tigris. The sequence continues at coordinate 135,865,452 of NC_056665.1, forward strand.
AATTTTAAAACTTAAAAAAAAAAAAGAAATCTATGCACAATGCCTAGGACACTTGGGCATTTTGCAACATTTTTGTTTGTCTTTTAAACTCTATCTTCCCCCAAGGTCCTTGGGGGCTGGGGGTTGCATTTTGTTTGGAGCCTGGAGGCTATCACTGGAGCTGCTGTGCTGTATCTCCAGGGGGTACCATCCACAGAATGGCCTATTCTACCATACTTAGGACCCTCAGTACTCCTCGGACCCAACGATAGCCACACTCTGTGGCAGGACCCCAATTTGACAAGGGGATGGTGACTGGTAATCACTTGGGAAGGGCAAAGTGAGTTGGTAGTCACAGAAATGACAGCGAGTATTACTGAAAGAGAGTTTGCTGTTTGGATCATTTACGACTCCCCGGGAACACTCCTCTTCATCCTCCAAAACCCAGCTTCGGTGTCACATTCGCTGAAAACCTTCTCTGAGGCATCTCAACCTCTCTCTTCCCCCCCAGAGAAGCATGGCTCCTCTGTCATCCTTCTTCCTCTGTCTGGAATTACCGGGACAAGGGATACTGGGGCAGTACTCGGTGAGCACTTACTATACGCCGGGCACTGCAGAGTAAACGTGTTGTGCGTACTGTTTACAGAAGCACGTCACCATTCCTCACAACAGGTTGGCGCGCTGTCCCCCCATTTTACAAATAGGGAAACTGAGGGCCAAAGAGGTTAAAGTGATTTCTTCCTGGTCACACCGTTTGAACTGGTATCTGAATTTCGATCTGACTCCAAAACCCAGTTCCTGCTCCAAAGCAGCATGGCGCCTCCCTCAGCCACCCTGCAAGGATCATTTCCAAACTCTACTCCTAGGCGCCCTGAGTGAGCTCCCAACGGCAGGGCCTGTGACTTCCAGATAGGGTCACTACGCACACACACGCACACACACACACACACACACACACATGCACACACACACGTGCTACACTGGGCCTGACAAGGGGCGCTCATTCAGTGTTTGCTGAAGGAAGATGGGCATTCATCATATATTCTGCTTATTAAATGCTTGACAATTCTTATAGTTTAAAAAAAAGCATGATGGGGCTGGGCCGAGCAGCCCCCGGCCCAGGTGGCGCCCCCTTGGGGCTCAGAGCTGGGTAAACACTCACCTTTTGATGGCTTTGTAGCAAATGATGACAAGCACAGTGAGAAACACCAGGGAGGCACAGCATACCGCGATGACGATCACCAGCCCTGACCACCAGCTTTCCTCGGCGGGGCACGAGGTAGAGTTGGGGGCTGAAAAACACAGGCACAGGCTGAGTGTCCTCTGGATGAGCGGGTGCCGGCCGTGTCACAGGTGGACGGGGGTGGTGACACCACGGTGGCCTCACCATCCTTCATTCACCAGAATGACCTGTCCTGCCGTCCCTGCCCCCACCCCGGCGGCAGGTGACATCATGGCTGGCCCCCCGCCAGGCGGGTGCTCCGAGCAGGGGTTAAGCGCTGAGCCCCGGGCCATCCATCCTCCCCTGGCATGAGCTAACTGACGGCAGGGTCAGGTTTAATTTCCCATGAAAAATAACAGAGCATCTCATTCTCTCAGTTGAGGCATTAAATCCGCTTGCTCTGAGGGTGGGGGTGGGGAGCAGGGCTCACAGGGCACATGGCGGGAGGAGGCCCGTCGATGTCAGTTTGGTAAGCTGATTTCTTCTAAGAGGCAGGCTGTCTCCCCTCTTGGATTTGGCCCATGAGGTGAGCGCCTACAGCTGTCTCAATCTGCACGGGCGGCCAAAATTTGGAAAAGTCTGTCACTGACAAAGCATCTGACTCTGGCTGCCATGGGGCCCCTCTGTCGTTACTCAATCCATGGGGTCCTTGGGGGTGATCCTGTCCTCCCTCTTGGCACCAGCTGTGTGCGGCGGACCGCAGCACTGGTGTAGACGAGGCTCACAGCAAAGCTGGTTCGCTCTTCTGAGGAAAGCAGAGACATCACACAGCCTCATCCTGGAGGCTCTGACAGGTTCAGAGACGATTGGAAAGAAGTGCCCCAAATTGCAAAAGAGAAGGGAGAGGGAGAGAGGGAGGGAAAGAGGGGGGCTGGTGAGGGTGGGAGGGCGGGACATATGGATGGACAGATATACGGACACTATTAGCTTTGGGCAGGTCTTCAAGACCTGTGACTAAATGTAAAGGGAATCAAGACACTGCCCTAGATCTGTGTCTACTTAATAACAGATACCTTCAGGGGTGCAACACTACATGGGGAATAAGTGAATGACTTCCCAAAGGATACCATGGATGGCTTTGTCACCATCATCACCATTATTACTGATGTTGTCATAATCATCAAGGTGTAATTTACGTACGGTGACTCTTACCCATCTGATGCGTGTGGTCTGATTGGCTTTGACAAATGAGTTAGCCAGCGTAACCCACACCTCTATTGTGACGCAGAATTTTCCCATCACTCCAGAAAGTTTCCCTGTGCCTCCTTCTAGTCAATCCCTGCCCTGCAGGCAACCACTATTCTGCTTTCTAAATTTTTTTTTAATCTTTATTTTTGAAAGAGAGAGAGAGAGAGAGAGAGAGAGAGAGAGACAGAGTGTGAGTGGGGGAGGGGCAGAGAGAGAGAGAGAGGGAGACACAGAATCGGAAACAGGCTCCAGGCTCTGAGCTGTCAGCACAGAGCCCGATGCGGGGCTCAAACTCATGGACCGTGAGATCATGACCTGAGCCGAAGTCGGACGCTTAACCGACTAAGCCACCCAGGTGCCCCGACCACTATTCTGCTTTCTAAAATCATAGATTAGATTTGCTTGTTCTTGAAAGTCACAAAATGGATCCTGCAGTGTGTGTGTGTGTGTGTGTGTGTGTGTGTGTGTGTGTGTGTGTTTGCTCCCTTTATTTAGCAAATTTTTTTGAGATTCATCCACGTTGTTGCAAATTTCAGTAGTTCCTTTTCTTTGATGGCTGAGGGATAGTCTGCTACAGGAATAAACCACAATCTATTTATCTGTTCACCCGCTGTGGACTCCTAGGCTCTTTCCAGGTTTTGGCTGGAAAATAAAGTTGCTATAATCACTTGCATATATGGTATAGACATGTTTTCGGGTTTTCCTTGGATAAACATCTGGGAGTGGGCTCGCTGGGTCCTACGGTGCGTGCGAGTAACTTTATAAGGAGCTGCCGCTCTTGTTTTCCAAAGTGCTTTTACTCTTGAACCAGGAGAGAGAACAAGCAAGGAGGGGTTATAGGTTCCTGAACTGTTATCAGATTGTGGCATTGCTGCCGCTGGGTGGGGAGATGCAGAAAGCCGTTATGTGCTTCACAGGGAGCAGGTGCTAAAGCCCCTTTAACAAATTGCAAGGTCGGGGCGCCTGGGTGGCTTGGTCGGTTAAGCGTCCGACTTCGGCTCAGGTCATGATCTCATGGTCCGTGAGTTCGAGCCCCGCGTCGGGCCCTGTGCTGACTGTTCAGAGCCTGGAGCCTGTTTCGGATTCTGTGTCTCCCTCTCTCTCTGCCCCTCCCCTGTTCACGCTCTGTCTCTCTCTATCTCAAAAATAAATAAAAACGTTAAAAAAAAAAACAAAAAACAAATTGCAAGGTCCCCAGAGGTGGGGCTCAGATCATCACACAACCAAGCAGGTTCAGAAATGCTTCCTGAGAAATGCCCGGGACCAGGATGTCACTGAGTCACACGGCTGCCCTCAGCCAGGGTGAGATCTGGCCTTTAGAAACCCCAACACTGAAAAGATATACAATATGGAACTCAACATAGGAATAAACTCTAAGATAAGGGAAAGGAAATCCAATGGAATTCTCATTTTCCCATGATGAATCCCTTCAGTGCTTTTCTTTTTTGGTGAGGTACCAAACACAAAATCCTTCCCCCCACTCAGTTCCTCATTTTGGGGTGTCCCTGAGTCTTCCCCAGGGTGACTCAGCACAGATCAAGGCCGGGTCTTCCCTACATGGTCACTGCAGGACACTCAGAAATGCAACCAGATACACTGAGTCCCAACCCCAAAGGGCTCGCCTCCTTGTTATCACTGCAAAGAGAAGCAATTTTGGTTTCTGCCAATTCTACTTCAGGCTGTTAACACCTCCGGGCAAGTCCCAAGGGCCGTGCCTACAGCCCAAGGGGACGCTCACACCTGCCCACCAATGGCCCACAGGTGGCTGGGGCACACATCCCCAGAATGTGTTCTCAGCTGGGGGCAGCCCCCCTCCAGAGGGCACTTGGAAATATGGGGAGGGAGGCTGACGATGATTGCCACAATAACCGAGCCAAAGAGCTACAGAGGTTAACAACAATGACCTGGAAATTCCTACAAGGTAGGATTGTCCCTCCAAAAATGCCACCAGGGCCTTTGCTGAGAAAATCCATCCACTGGAAACAGAAGAGTTGATTCCAAACCTCATTTGGAATTTGAGAGTTAATTTCAGAGCACCTCTTTTGATGTTCCTCACATTCGTTGGTAATGAGGTGGGGATTTCCTTCTTGCTTATGTTTTTCAAACACGGTTGATACAGAAAACAGGGAGACTCGAGAGGGTCCTTATGGGGAGGGCCCCCCATATCCTTCAGCAGGGCATGCGGGGAAACTACTCAAGGCAAAAAGCTAACAGATATGAAAAAGAGGGAGGTATTTTGTGAATCCAGTCCAAAGCATACATCTTGGATTTTGCCAAGAAAACAGCTCTTGTGTTCAAAGAATGCATCCTGATTCATCCCTGCCCCAGTCATTCTTTTTGCATTAGAAAGGATCAGGGACTCTCAGAGCTGGATCGTTTCAGCAAAGGGAGAAATACTGACCCTCGGGATCAAGAAGCAGCTTTCCCAGGGGCCAGGGTCGGGACACCAGGCTCTGGGCTGCAGTCCAGGTCTGCTCCTGCCTAAACGTCCTTCCCATTGGTGTGGCCAGCACTCCTTTGCAGATGTGATCAGCTTACCACGCGAGCAGGCTGATGGTGCATATTTGAGAAGATGGCATCATGAAGGTGCTCGTTCGTTCGTTCATTCGTTCGTTCATCCACCAACCATCTGCTATCAACCCTCTGTGCCTGGCACCATGCTAGGAGCTGGGAGCACACAGATGGATTCAGTAGAAACTGTGCCCTTACCAGGTCTGGTATGAGCCGCCCATGGATCACTACAGAGCTGGCTGAGACCTGGTCGCCTCGCTCAAGCCGCCAGCAGGCTCCAAGAGGGGACCAGACACGTAGATTTGCGAATGTGCACAAGGTGAGGGTGATCGGTGGCTGAGGAGAGGAGGCCATTTGGTGCTAAGGATTAAGGGGGAGGGCCACGTCCCTGAGAGGCAGGTGATCAGACCCGGGAGGCCGAGGCAGGACCTGAGGCTGTGGAGCTCCGCCCCCTCCGACACGCCCCCTTGCTCGTGGCCAAGACTCTGCCAACACTGACAGAAAGGCGGCAGCTGTCATGACCTCTCCGGGGTCGAAATACCCTCTCTCCTGGGACTCAGTAAGGCTCTGTCTGCTGTATACATTAACCACTCCCGACGCCTGTAAAGATAATAAAAGTGGCAACTAGAGAGCACAGTGGAGAACCACCCAGGCTCCGCTTTGCTTTATCAAAGGAGCCGCCGGCGTTTCAGTCAAGAGATGCATCGTTAAGAACTTACATTCGGGACCTCTGCTTTCTAGCAAGACACAGTAACGGGGCCAGATCTGCCCCCCACCCCTACACAGACCCCACAAACATCTCAAAAATATACCAATACATACAGCGATGGCTTTCAAAATAGTGGACATCAAGGCAACAGAAGGCAGCGATCTCTGAAGAACAAGAAACAAAGAAGGGAGTTGTGGCTGCCCCCGCTGGCTGCCCGAGAGTCTGCAAAGAGCGGACCGGAAGGGAGAAGCCAGCAGGGCCCAGACAACTGGGTAAGTGGGGGAGACGGAGCTGAGAGTTCGGGGAGTGAGCAGGACAGAGGAGATGCTCTTGGGGACCAGTGCCTTCCCTGCGTTGCTTGCGGGTTCTTGTGAGCATCAGATGAGACAGCGGAGGCAGGGTTCCCGAGGGTACAGCTGAGCACCGATCCCAAGGTACACTATCAGTGACGACAGGGCAGAGCCCACTGATACCCCCCTTGGGGAGTGGGGAGACCGAGGCCACACAGCCAGCGGAGCCATCAAGATGTGAACCCAGATGTGCCTTGGCCGGCACTCACGGCCAACTCAACGCATACGTGCCAAGGGGAACCCGCCGCTTCTGTCTCCTGGCCGGCTGTACGCAGAAGATGCCTGAGGGACCGGAGGGTACCGAGCGGGGCGTGAATGAATCAAGGGGACAGCAAGCAGCGTGGCAACAATTCAGTTTTGCAAGATATTTTCCAACGGTTCCCAGAAGAAGGGAGTTATAGCCACGTCCTCCGTTTTGACACTTTACCTATGGTGAGATGGAGTCTATGGATTTATCCGCGGCTCGATCTCTTGACCCCGAATGTGGCCACCTGGGGCGTCCAGCCACGCGCCCTCATGGCTCCTTGTCTCTTGAGTACAGCCTGAGTGCCAGCTACAGCTGGTGACACCATGGGCACGCACTGGGCCTCTGCAGTTTCCTGACTGACCCCTCGGCGCTCAAATGTCAGCCTCCCGACCTGGCCTGGGTTGCGGTCGGGGAGGAGACGGGGCCCGCGGTGGCCTTCCGCTGCCTGGTGCTGGCAGCCGTGGTATCAGCCCATCAGTGGGTCACAACCGCTGAGCACAGGCTTGTCAAGGGTCCCCTGAGCTGTGACCCGCTTCCTCGGAGGGGCTGATGTCCGTGAACTTGCTTCCCAACCAGGGGACACGTGCAGCCACTACCGTGGGGAAGTGGTCGGACGCTGGCCCGGGCCTCGCTCACACAGTCCCGCTCCAACGGACAGCCTCCTGGCACAGCTGGGGGGGGGGGGTCCCTTTCTGTCCTTTCTGTACCACGTCCTCTCGCCCACAGGAAGGAACTTGAGGACACTGTGCAGCCGTCTGGGAACATACACATACCGGGAAGCTCTGGAGAGCGTTTCTGAGCTGTCCACTCTCTGCCCCTGCCTCAGCATACTCACGTAAAGCACCGCTGGTTTATGGGGCTCGTGAGGACGGTGAGGGGTCCAGGAGCTTTGCTGAAACATTCATGTGGCAGCAGAATCCATTTCATGTGGACAAAGGAGGGTGCTGAGCTCAGAGGAGGGGAGGAACGGAGGGGCAGACCTGTCCCCACACCTCAGCCCTGCCTTAGGTCCTGCCCCCGGGGCCCACGAAGGACACGGGTTCTCAGAAGCTCCTTCGTGGCTGAAAGCCCTTTCCCTGCCTCTGCCTCAGTGTCCCCAGCCCTGCCGTGGAAGGAGGGGGTATGGGGCGGCCTCCTCCCCCACCCCCCGCCCCCACACAGAGCCCATTGTCTCCGGAACACAAGGGGCCGACTCAGCCCGCTGCCGTATCCATTCATGGGCACAGGGCATCCACGGGGAGGCCTGTGCCAGGGGCGTCCACCCTCCCATGCAGGCCAGCTTGGGTGTGGGGCCGCTCATCTCCCGCCCTGAAGGTGCCAGAGTGTGTTGGCCGGACTTTACAGCCACAAATACAAGATCGGACCTTGGCACCCTATGCAAACCTCTGAAATAAACCCCCATTTCTGGAGAAAAAAGTCTCCTCTGGAGTTGTTCCCAATGAAAACAGCGAGCATGTGCACCTCCGATTGAAGGGGGTCGGGGGGGCCTCCCCCCTTTCTTCGCCAGAATCTGGTTCAGGCTTTGGGTACGGTACAGTCTTCCCAATTCCCCCCCCCGCCCCCACCCCCAGGCCGGAGGTTCCTCTACGTCCCCCACCCTCCACAGGGCTCAGGCTCCGGGGAGGCGTGTCCAGCCCAGAGGTGTGTTTTCCATGCTGTGAGCCGGGCTCAGTCATTCCAGCCCTCCTGCCCCTAACTGCTTCAGAGGTGGGCACATCATCAGATCTGGCCGAAGACACGAGAGGAAAAGTCTGCAGGAGCTTCCTGAACTGTCTCCTTGCTGTTAAGGGAGAAGGACGGGAAGAGAAAGGCCTCTTGTTCTCTTGGACACTGCCATGTGCTTCTTTACCCCTTAACAGAGTGGCTTTGGGGGGCTGAGGGTGCTGGGGTGCAGGGTGGGTGGGTTGCTGTGTGAACTAGGACAGCCGTGTGGCTTCAAGGGGCAACACGTGAGCAGAGACTGGGACTTGATAAGGGGGTTCATCACGCAGCTGCCTGGGGGAAGAGCCGAAGCAAAGGCCCTGAGGTCAGCGGGGGCTTGGCATGCCTGAAGACCAGCAAGGAGGCCCGTGTGGCTGGGATGAAGCAGGCCAGGGAAGGACGGAGGAGACGAGAAGGGTTTGGGCTTTTACACCGAGAAACGAGGTGCCAGTTGTGGGTGTGGAGGGGGGGCGGTCAGGTCTGACGTGCATGTCGGCTCGATCACTCTGCTTAGAGTGGACACACGCATGCACGCGGTAGGGCGGCACAGTGTGGGAAGCCGCGAGGTCATTGCCAGTAGCCCAGGACAGAGAGGATGATGGCTCAGATCGGGGTCAGCAGCGGAGGCGGGGAGAAAGGGTGGATTCTGGATACTTCCGGAAGGTCGAGTGCATGGAAATGTGGGTGTGTGTGTGTCAGAGTCAGAGAAGAATTAAAGGTGACTCTGAGCAGGTGGAAGGATGGAGCTCTCATCAACGATGGGGAAGGCCAAGGCAGGGCAGGCCTGCTGGGTGCGCAGATCGGGAGTGAGGACTGACAATCCCATCACACCCCAAGAGAGACGGCGAGCAAGCAGCAGATTCTGAGTTCAGAACCAAGCCTCAGCTGGAGGCACAAACCTGGGAGCTGTCAGCACCCCGCCCTGAGATCATCAAGTGCGGGAGCACAGACGGAGCAGAGAAGAGGCTCAGACTTGAACCCCGGGCACCTCCATGTAGAGGCCAAGGACAGAGGAGGCTGGGAAGAGAGGCCAGCAAGGATGGGCGGGGTTGGGGGGGCCCAAGGTGACGGGGAGTCCTGCAGCCAGGTCAGGGAAGAACATGGAGGAGGAGGAGGGGGCGGTCAGCTGTGTCCACTGCAGCTGACAGATGGGCAAATGCGACAGGACTGAGAGCCAACTGCTGGACAGAGCAACATGGCGGCCACCATTGCCCATGCAGAGGCGGCGTTGGGGGACCGGTGGAGGAAGTCTGAGTGGGGCCATTTAAGAGAGAACAGCAATTACGCACAGCTCGTTGGTGGAACCTTGATGCAAAGGGGAGCAGAACAGGGAGCCACAGCTGAGGGGACAGGTGGTGGCTACGGAAGGATTTTCAGATGGGAGATGGGATGTGTGTGTGCACGCACCTGTGCACGTGAGTGTGCGCGTATGCTGGGTGTGGCCCAGGAGAGGGTGGGTCCCCGTACACGGGCCCCCGATGTGTAGGAAAGGTGAGAGGAGAGTGTGTGGGTGGGTGACCGGGTGGGGTCGGTGGCTGCTTCTTTCTTTCCTTCCAACAAGTGTCGGTTGTCTGAGCAAAGCGGGAAGCGAGGTCAGCAGCTGAGTGAGAATGGGGGAGGTGTTGGGCCTCCGTGGGGCAGGGAAGGTGTGAACTGGTGTTCTAGAGGGCAGGCGAGCAAATGGACTGGGGCAGGGAGGTGCATGGGGGGCAGTGGGCTTGGGGCTGTGAACCTGAGGTGAGTCCAGTCCGGGGCCAGTCTTTTCAGCCCAGCCACCTTCAGCTGCCGGGGACCGGGCGAGGGGGGCAGGACGGGTTCCCCCACGGTGTGTGATGACGCGGGGGCCGGGCAGGGGGTTGCCGTGTGCCCAGGGGGTGTGTGCAGTGCCGGGCCGGAAGGGGAAATGGTTCGTGAAGGTGCCCAACTTCACTCGGGCAGGCGGTCAAGCTGGGATCTGAACCGAGACATCTGGTCCCAGGGCCGACACACAATTGCTACACAGACAAAAACAAGCAAGCAGATCCAGGCCTGGCTCCAGACCGTGGAAAGACACTCTTGGGACAAACAGACAGGGTCACGTGGAGGGATTGATGCCGTGCACAGAAAGGGATCATGGGTGTCACCCTGGGCATCAGGGAAGCTTCTGTTAGGCTGAGCCCTACCGGGTGGGCAAGCGGGGGCAGCCCTACAGAAAGGTCCTACGCGGGTTGGCCTAGGCCAGCCGGGGAAGGAAAGGGGGTGCGGGCAGTTGGCACCCAAGCCTCCCTGCTCCACCTCCCACCCCCCCACCGCTGCGGCCCCAGTGAGGGGCTCCGCGCCTTTCCATCTGTGACTCCCGGCCTGTTGCCCGAGCTCCACGGGACACTCACTTCTCTGATTTATTTATTTCTGCCTAACATCCCGGGCACGGAGCCCAGCGTGGTGGCAGCGTGGCTGCTTATCATCAAGGACGCTGTTCTCAGGCCCGGCTCCTGAGGGGGGCATTTATAAAAAAAAAAAAAAAAAACCCAATACATTATTAATACTTGTCTCCATCATTCCCGTGCCTAATTAGGAAAGGAAAATTATGAATCGGTTTCGGTCTCCATGGTGGGGGCGGCCACGGCTTTTCCTGATGCGAGGGAGAGATCTGGGCAGAGGCCGGGGCAGGAGCCGAGAACAGCAGGCCGCTGCCTGGTGCCATTAATTATGCTTCTGGTGGCGAGTGCAGAACACCCCTCCCCTTGTTCCTTGGCCAAACGGCCCTCTTTGTGAGGCTCCTTCAGGCCAGGACTTGTTACTCAACAGCACTCTTCGTTTTTAGTAGCTGCGATCCATCCTTTCTCTGTTCCTTGCTCTGGGGGACCCTCCCCAGATCTGCCGAGCCTCCTGTTCCCACCCAGGGCTGCGGACGCACCGCTGTCCAGACGGTCCACACGCGCCAGCTTCGGAACACCGCGGAAGTGACGAGACGGTGCCGCATCGGGACAGCCCTGGGTGACCCCTGGAGCCCACCCTCATTGCCCTGGCCCTGACTCCTCACCCTTCGCGGACCCATCCACTCGCTCACTCGTATCTGCGAAGAGCCTACTCTGTGTGGCGCCTGCACTGACCTAGGTACTGGGGATAAGAGGGTCAGCGAAACAGAACAGGGACCCTGCCCTCACGATGCTTACAGTCTACCAGAGAATGGACACGGATTCAGTAATCACTAGGTAAATGCGTACAGCGATTCCTGTCTCCCCAAGGCTCTTCGTTGTGCCTGTGCCTTAGGTACAAAGAGCAGGGCACCACAAAGCAAAACACGGAGACGGCGCAGGTTGACGGAGAATAATGAGCTTGCCTTTCTTTGTGAGAGGCTCATGACCTTGGGATGGGAAAAAGCTCCCGAGGGCGTGTATTAAATGCTCAGCAGGGCCCCGGAGCTCGTAGATACCGAGTATCAACTAAATTGATACAGTATATCAGATGGTGAATTCCTTTCTTCCCTTCTAGAGGGCACTTAATACGTGATGGGGCCTCAAGAGTGCCTAGTCAGGTAGAGCCTTCTCCGTCTAAACAGCTGTAATCATGTTGAAGAGGGGTGCAGCACAAACTCTGAGCCCCAGGCCAAACCCGGCCCACCACCTGCTTTGGGAATAAAGTTTTGTTGGAACACAGACACGCCCACGTGTGCATATGTGGTCATGGCTGCTTTCTGGCTGCAGCGGAGACTGCGTGGCTCTGCAGAGCCTAAATTATTTACCATCTGGCTTTTTACAGAAACAAAGCGTCTTATTTCTACCTAACTCTTGGGGTGATCTTAAGCTGAGATTACTAGACAAGCTTAGGAGAGTGACCTGAGAACATCCTGCAAGGATACCCCATTTGCATCTTGCAAGTAAACATTTCACTCCTTCTATATTATTTTTCAGAAGGGCGCTTCACTCCAAACGTCATACCAATGGCTTGCCGGGAGGTCTCGAGGCATGTGCCTCAGGTTCTGTCCAGTCTGAGATTTTAGCAATGACACCGTGAGGAGACAGCAGCAGCATAGAGGACAGACAGACCCGAGTTTGGATCCCGACTTGGGCAGACCACACATGCCAGGTGACCGTAGATAAAGCACTGAAATTGCATAAGCCCCCCATCCATTCCTTGGAACATTGGTGGAGAGGATCAGCCGTAGTCATGCGCCAAGTATCAACCCGGGGGTTACAAGAACGCCTTCTCCCAATGGCAGAGGCAATGACACTGGGCGGATTTAGGACTGATATCCCTGGGAACTGTCTACACTCTTCAACTGTCCAACAGTGGAACAGGCTGGTTTCTAAGGCAGGTAGAGCCCGCTGCTTTGGTGCCAGCCTCCAAGACTCTTTCTGGCTCCCAATCTGATAAGAAGCTTAGCTGTGAGACAGGCAGCTCCCGCCATTCCTGGGGCGGCGGTTTCAGGCACAGGAGAGAGCCGCTGGCCCCTCCTCTCTCCCACCGATCCCTTGTGGGGCAGCCCGGGGGCTTTTTGTTCGTTTGGCACTCAGACAGCATCTTCGGCAGCTACCCCAGTCTGTCTTGGCCATGGAGGTGCACACTATAAGGTGGGGTGCTTCCCACCTGTGCTGGGCTGCAAGGGAATGTGCAGCTACATTTGACTTTCCCGGGCCCCTGGAGCCCTTCTTTGGAAGGCTGCCTCCGGGCTGCTGGAGTGGATAGGCACGAGGCGGGGAGCCTGGAAGTTTACTCCCCCATACCTCGGACAGTCCCTGACCAGTGACCAACAGGGGCTAGACGGGACAGTCTGGCTCCCTGCGGCTGGCTGGGAGCAATGGTAGAGCGTAAGCGGTCCTCCAGAGTCCCCCCCCCCCCCCCCACAGGATCGCGCTCAGGCCTCCCGGACTCTCACTTGGCTTCCTGCCCTTCCCAGTCCCATATCTTCCGTTGCCTTCCAGTTTCCTCTGGGATCGCTGGCTCTGAGGACAGGTTCCACGTCAAGAACTGTAGGCATCAGGTCGCCAAGTTGCAAAGGATCCTGCCCTGCTTTCTCAAGCATCGAATAGATGAAATTACATCCCTATGAGGTTCCTGTGAGCTTTCTATGTTCCAGATTCCTTCCCAGAACCACCTTTGGCGATTTCTCCAGACAGAGCCTAAGTCCTGTTTAAAGGTCCCTGCTGGCTTAAGCTAAGAATGATTTTTGTCCAGGTTGTGACCCAAAAGGGATGGGGACACAGCTGAGAAAAATCACTACTGCTTAGTTGATCTTTGTTAAGAAAGAAAGAGAGAAAGAAAGAGAGAGAGGGAGGGAGGGAGGGAGGGAGGGAGGAAGGAAGGAAAGAGAGGAGAGGAGAGGAGAGGAGAGGAGAGGAGAGGAGAGGAGAGGAGAGGAGAGAAAGAAAGAGAAGGGAGAAAAGAAAGAAAGAAAGAGAGAGAGAGGGAGGAAGGCAGGAAGGAAGGAAGGAAGGAAAGAGAGGAGAGGAGAGGAGAGGAGAGGAGAGAAAGAAAGGGAAGGGAGAAAAGAAAGAAAGAGAGGGAGGAAGGCAGGAAGGAAAGAGAGGAGAGGAGAGGAGAGAAAGAAAGAGAAGGAAAGAAAGAAAGAAAGAAAGAAAGAAAGAAAGAAAGAAAAGGAAGGAAGGAAGGAAGAAAGAGGACTGTGAAATGTGTGTGGTTTCGGGACAAAACCATATATTAAAGAGGGAAACAAACCCATACCAACGGTCCATGGCTGCACTATGGTATATATAAAACATGCGACTACTTTAAATGTAAATTAATTAAAACAAAATGAATTAAAAATCCAATAGCCACATGTCGCTGACGGCTACCACACGGGACAGCACGGACATAGATCATTTCTACCATCGCAGCAGGTTGCTTGGATGGCGCTGGGCCAGGCGATGAGAGGGGAGACGCTCTGCTTCCCCTTCTAAAAAGGCAGCAAGACTAGTTTGGTGCCCCCCCCCCCCAAAGCGAAGCAAGAGCCACAAACCTGCTGACACAGATGTTTCCAAAGCACCTCCCTCTTAGGTCCTTTTATGCTCATATCCCCTCCCACCAAAAAGGGCGAGGCGGGGACTATTAGCGCCATTTTCTAGGTAACGAAACTGAGGATTCCTAGGGCCAAAGAGGCCAAGTCACCGAGCTGCCAAAGAAGGGACAGAGTCAGAGCTTGTGAGCGATAAGGCTGCTGGGGCCGCTGCTGGGGCGGCCGGGAGGGTGCTGGGGCACGGTATGACACCACAGGCACCCCGTGAGTATGCAGGGCACGTTCTGTTCTAACGCCGAGGGCACGCTGTAAGTTTGCAGAGGCGAGTTCTAATGCCACGCTCGGTGCAAAGGCTCGCTCCTTTTATAGCCACAAGGCTTGGTGAGTAGACCGACACCTGCAATCCAGAAAGTGGCCGCCGTGTCTCTGAGATGACTGATAACCAAGCAGAAGACCGCTCCCGGCTGCACCCCCTGTGATGACTGCGGGTGTCACTGCGGCGAAATGGGGCCAAGTCTGCGGCCCAGAGACCCCGCAGCCGCGCTACCCGTGGACAAGCCTGTCCAAGGGACGGGGCGTGCTGAGACTGGGCAGAAGGTCCCGACCTGGCAACAAGCTCCTGTCTGGGAATTTCCTTCTCTTTCTGGACGAGCGGCTCGCTCCAAAGGGCCACACAACCTGGCTTCCGGCGTTGTCTTGGAAACCCTTTGAACTTTTGCAAGCACTTCATCAATCTGGACCTCGAATGCCCATCTGCCAAACGAAAGTGATGACCTTAGCCTAGAGCAGCGGGGTCCCTCAGCCTCGGCACTGCTGACATTTTGGGCTGGATCATTCTTGCTGTGGGCAGCTGGCCTGCGCCCCGTGGGCTGGCGGGCAGCATTCCTGGCTTCTACCCACTAGATGCCAGCAGCTCCCCTCTCCCGACCGTGGTGGCCAAATGTTCCCCGGGGAGCAAAACCTCCCACTTGCAAACCGGGGCCCTGGAAGGTCTCCAGCGCTCCTCCCTGGCTCCTACACTTGGTGCAGAGACGATGCCTCCCACGCGCACACAGCCAGTGGTGCAGACCTGACTCAGCTCCCAGAGTGCACCTCACCGACCCCAGCCAGCGACTCAAGGAGTTAAGCTTGACGGCCTTCCAGCTGGAACCGACGATTCCAGGCCAGTTGCCTCCACGCTGACCCCACCCCCCACCCCCCAACCTCGCCAACTGCTCAGAGTTTCCACGGCGGAACTGCCTGGAACAGGGTCCAAGAAGAGTCGAATGCCTTATTTCGCAGGCATCCACAATTCTCTCTGCCAAAGCAGGAGACAATGTGCCTTTGCCACCCACAGGCCAGTTCATTCTCCATCCGAGAACAAGGAGCCCTTTTACTCTCCGGAGGGGCAGGGGGCAGGCCAACATCTCTTCCAGGAAACGGTGGCCTTTGGCCTGGGTGGCTGGCAAGGCTGACACAGAACTGGGGAGCAGGGAACAGGCACTGCTCATATTGCCCTGTTTTCTTGGTGGGAGAAGGGGCCACGCTCAGAGGACGCTCCTCTGACCCGCCTGGTAGAACGGCATCATCTTTCCCTGGGGGGAAGCCCAACAATAGGGGCCCTTCTCACAGGCCCCTGGAACCGACCCTGGCCTGACTGCAGGGATGGTCCCGCCCTCTCCCCTCGTGATATAAATGGAAAGCACTTTGGAGCATGGCTTCTCTGACCCGCTCCGAATCCGAGGGCAGGAGGCCAAACGCGTTCAGTCCCGTCGTGCGAACCGGGAACATCTCTGCCGTGGTAAAAAGACGCCAGGACTGCCACCTACACGGTCACGTCACCATCACCTACGTTCAGGCAAAACGCCACACCTCTGGCCCGGGCCTGCCAGGCTGTTTCTGAGCCTTCACTAGTGTTTGTTATTTGTCATCCACGGGCAGACAAGCAAATGCCCGAGGTTCCAGAAAACTTTATGGAGGAATAGCTTTCTATTTTCAAAATATTTCAAGGAGCTTAATACGAACATAATGGTAATAACAGCAGCCCCCTTTGCTACGTACCTGTCGAGCCACACTTCGCGCATGCATATTACGTGATTTAAGTCTCCCGCTCCGTCAGGAGACATGGATGTCACTGTCCCCACTTACAGAAGAGAGGACAAACTCTGTGAGGAAAAGTCAGCAGAGAAGCCAGCATTCCAGGGCAATCTGATGCCAACGTCCATCCTCCTTGTCCCCTATCCTACTGCAAATCTGGTAAAGACCACCGTTAACTAGATTTTACTGGCAGAGCACCTTGGCCCAACTGGGAGGACAGATTCTAACACTGCCTGGAGATGCTGTGACCTCTAACCTGTGGCCTCTGTGAGGGTGTCCCTAGCCGTGCCCCCAGGCTTCTCCAGCCCTTTAGTTAATCCTCTCGAGGGCAGGACATCCTCAGCAAAAGAGTCTGTGAGGAGGAAGGCCTAGGAGCACAAAGTTTGCCTCATGCCCACCTTGGACCCCAGGAGTGTTGAGAAACAGAAGCAATGCTCTTCCCAAGGGAGAAATTAGAGAGTAACTTTTTATATCACATACAGGATGAAAGCTGCCCTCACTTGAATTCCTTACAGTCACCGGCTCCCCGGACACATTGTTCTAAACCCCAGCGGGCATGGAGCATCTCAAGAACCCCACCACTGCCGTCTGCTCTTTATTTTTCATGACAGCTGGCCAGACAGGTCACCCTAACTGACTGTCCCGTCATCTTCCTTTGACAGGGACATCGATGGGGCCTTGGAGGGGAGGACGGCCTCGTCCAGACAGGATGAAGTCTCAAGAGCTCTTCTGATGCTGACATTCCCCAGTTCTGGGGAATCTTCTGAACCATAAAATAGGATCAATAACCCTGAAGGTTCTCGAGATATCCAGAAACTGGTCAGTGAAGGAAAAGGAGGCCCAGGGGTTAGTTCAGGTATGCAGTTCCCCTGTCCAGAGGCCACCACTACTGTAACCAATTTCTGACGCATCCTTGGAGAGAGCAGGCTATGTGAGAGACCCTCTAAGGGACTGATCGTTTTTGCCCCCCCAGAATTCATTCATGGAAACCTAATCCCTAAGGTGATTAGGAAGTGGGGTCTTTGAGAGGTGATTAGGCCCATGCGGGTGGGGTCCCCACGAATGGACAGTGCCCTCATAAAAGAGACCTCAGGGAGATCTCACCCCTTCTGCCATGAGACGGCACAGCAAGATGGCGACGTCTATGAACCAGGAAAGGGGCCCTCACCAGACACCAAATCTGCCTGTACCTTGATCTTGGGACTTCCCAGCCTCCAGACCTATGGGAATTAAATTTCTGTTGTTTATAAGCTCCCCAGTCTATAGAAGCTCTAATAGACCCATACACATTGGGACTGCTATCATTGGTGACATAAAATATTTATTCCATTTAATATATTTTGGCAATGCTTTCACATTGGTATGAACCAAACTGCTTTTTTTTTTTTTTTTTTTTTCTTGAAGAGCTGAATGGAGTGTCACTGTTGGCTGTGCCATGATTTATATAACCAGTTTGGGAGAAACTGTTTTTCAAGGACCTCAACTCCTTATTTGTCATTTCCAAACCCAAAAGGTAGTTTGCTGCCCAAACAAATTTGGTGGCAAAACCTCAGCTGCCAAGAAGTGGGGTCCTTTACGGTCTTGATGGGATATGGTCTCATTTAGTGTGGTACCCACATATTTCTTAAAAAAAATTTTTTTTAATGTTTATTTATTTTTCAGAGAGACAGAGACAGAATGTGAGCAGGGCAGGGGCAGAGAGAGAGAGAGGGAGACACAGAATCGGAAGCAGGATCCAGGCTCTGAGCTATCGGCACAGAGCCCGATGCGGGGCTTGAACCCACGGACCGTGAGATCATGACTTGAGCTGAAGTCCGACACTTAACTGACTGAGCCACCCAGACGCCCCGATGCCCACCAACGCTGCTGGGCTTCTGGCAGCGTTCCTTAATCCACAGTATATACGCGATACCGCTTATCTAAAATCTGAAGCTTTCAGATTTCGGAAATACACCCGGCTGCAAGCTGACAGACAACGTGGAGCTTTTCTAGTACTTGTGTTGGATGGAGGTGTGGTCAACCAGAGGTGATGGGCTCCTAGGGCCAAATGCACCCTGAGGCCAACTCAGCGTCCCTCCTACCCCCTACCCTCACCTCCAGAGCCAACTCTCAGGCAGTGATGAGGGCCGGACATTTGCTGAAGGTGTCCTGGGGCCAGTGCAGGGAAGGGACCACCACGCAAACCACAGGACAGACACACTTTCTGGTTCTGCAGGCACCCTACCCTCCTCCCCCACCTCCAAAGGCCATCCTCCTCCGCTCTTCCCCTTCCTGACCCAACACTGCCCCCAAACTCCCCCTTGTCACCTTGAGGAACACCACTCTGAGTTCCTGGCCTTTGCCAGGAACCTTGCCTTTCCTTTCAAAGCACTGCCTTTCAAAAGCATTTCAAGATGCTGATTTTTAAAAGAGAATACAGAAATCAGGATTTGCAAAATGCGAGACATCTTTGACGGTTAAATATCATTTATTTTTCTTTTCAAACACTGGGCGTGGCCACGGCCCACTGGTGTGGCATCCACCGTGGCTGCCATTCCCATACCTCTTGGGGGGCAGCGACTAGGGTAACGGTCAGCTTTGCTCCATCTCTTTGGGGAATAAAGGAGGAAAAGGAAGCTGTCGTCCAGAAAAATGGGAAGAAAAGTTCATGTAGTGTTCTTAGGTCCTAAGGCTGCCGTTGGCCTTGCCCTGGCTGACCTTGACTTCTTACCCAAGGGGTGGGGGGCAGAGGTCCTGCAGCTGCGGGCACCTGGCCCCTGTTCTATCTGTACTCTTTCCCCAGAAGAGCTCTCCAGGCCGCTGGCTTCAAAGACCAGTCAGGTGCCGGCAGCTCCCATATTTATGGCTTCAGCTCCAGCACCTTCCTCAAGCTGCTGATTCATACCTCCCACCATGACTCAGTATCTCCACCTGGACGGTCCACAGGCCAGCTCATATTTTATATGCCCCAGACTGAACTCTTCATTTTTCACCCCTCAGCCTCCTTCCCTCCCAATCACCCACTTACCCGGAGGCTCGACTCAGAGACTTGGGGGTCCTTCCTGACAACCTCCCTCACTGGCTCCTCTGTTCGAACAAATGCCTCTCATCAGTTCTGCCTTCAGATTTGGCCCCCCCTCCAGTCCCTCCCTCCACCCTTTACAACAGCCTCCTAGCTACGCGTCCTCCCTTCCCCCAATCCATTCTCCACCCGCTGGAAGATTCCCCATAAAATGTAAATCAGATCGTATCACACTCCTGCTCAATACCCTTCACCAGTTTCTTGCCAAATGTAGAATAAAATCCCATCTTTTCCCCACGGTCTTTGCTGAACTTCGCTCCCCATTTTGGCCGGTTCAAACCCTTGTAGGGAAGAATCTAGAAACTTTCCAGGCAGTGACAAAACTGCCAGAGCCAGCACTTAGTGGGATAACTTCCAAAGGGAGGATGGATAAGTTGTGGGATGTGTGTTAGAAAGAAAGAAAAAAAAAAAGCAAGAAAGGAATTAGTCGTATTACTTAGTGGCCGCCCCTCAGAGGCAGCAGTGCTTAATAAACGTCAGCCACCGCCGCCTCCTGCCCACACTCCTGAGAACTGTCCAGGAAAGAGCAGCACTTTGGTGGAAACGGCAGAGCCGGCTAATCCCACCGGGCTTTAAGTGGCCGGCAGAAAGCATCTTCGAGTCGAATAAGGAGATAAACTGCTTTGCCGGCTATAAGGCCCAGAATGTTCTCAGAGATGAGACGAAAATCCTTTTGTGTGTTTCTGACTGTGCAGGAATGCAGGGTTCCCAGGAGGGCACAAGGCCGCAGGATGCGCTTCAGGCTCCCCAAGGCGCTTCGGGGCGCTGGGCTCTGGCCTTCTGGGAGCCGAAGTTCAGCAGAAGTGGGGAAAGGAAGGAATGAAAGGAACCAGAGGGGAGAGAAGCTGAGAGAGATACTTGTCCATCTCAAAAGTCGAAAGAGTAGGGGTGCCTGGATGGCTCAGTGGGTTGGGCATCTGACTCTTGATTTCAGCTCAGGTCCTAATCCCAGGGTCATGGGATCGAGCCCCATGTTGAGCTCCGTGCTGAGTGTGGAGCCTGCTTGAGATTGTCTCTCCCTCTCTTTCTCTCTCTCTCTCTCTCCCTCCCCACCCCCGTCTGCTCCTCCCTCATTGCACTCTCTCAAAAAAAAAAAAAATATATATATATATATATATACACACATATACATACATTTTTTTAAAGTAGGAAAAGGAAATTTGGTCCATCTTTATAGCAGCAGGATGCGCCATATTGGGGCCAAGAAATTTAGCGCATATGGTGTAGTATCTAGCTGGATGGAGGCTCTCCTCACTTCTTTTTAATTCGTTTTGAATGTTTATTTATTTTTAAGAGCAAGAGAGATAGACACAGCATGAGAGGGACAGGGGCAGAGAGACAGAGAGAGAGAGAGGGAGACACAGAATCCAAAGCAGTCTCCAGGCTCTGAGCTGTCAGCACAGAGCCCGACGTGGGGCTCGAACTCACGAACCATGAGATCATGGCCTAAGCCAAAGTTGGATGCTTAACCGACTAAGCCACCCAGGCAGCCCTCTCCTCACTTCTAAGAGGGAAGTGCAGTATTTGCTGTTGGGGCCCCCCACAGATCACTGGCACAGTCAATGGCCACTGACTCATTGATATGGTGGCATAAACAGCTATCCCTCGCCTCATGGTCTGCTCTTTGGAGCTGTTCACAAGCCAGCACTCCCTACAGGCTCTCCTGAAGTTAGGTTCTAGCTGAAGCCATACCCTTAATGGACTCCCTCCCCTTTCTTGCCCTGTTTCCCTCACACCCCTGCCACTTCTTCCTGAAAGCACACCTTCACTAATAACACACCTAATCCCTGCCTCAGGCTCTGCTTCCAGGGCACCTGATCTAAGACTGGACGGCTAAGGAAAATCAAGAAAGCCATGAAGTCTATAAAGATGCAGCCTAATAAAGTAGCTGACCACATAAGACTATGTGTAAAAGTTCAGTCTCACGTGTTAACATTCAAAAGCATTGAGTAGAGCAGAGCCCCAGTGATGGACCCAAAGAGCCGTGTCCTTCAGCCAACCAGAATATCAACAACCATGGCGGGAGTCCTTGGGTCAATTCAACACACACAAATTTACTTAGTGCTCTGTGAGCAAAGCACCATGCGGTCGGCTCCATGGGGTCGATGCAGGGATGAAGTGGACCCATGCTCTGCCCTCCAGGGGCCTGCAAGTTAGTGGGTCCTCAAAGATTGCTAGGACTGGGCCAGGTCTTAGATATCTTGCTTCTCTGTTGTTGGCAAGGTGTTTCGTAAATACTTCATAAATGAATGTGGACTAGCCCAACACTATCATACGAGGGTGAAACAGAATCATCCAAAGAGACGGGAACTGTCTTCCAGGTAGCAAGTTGGGTCACTGAGTTTTCCAAAACATGGAAAGAATCTGCTTTCCTTGGGACATCAGGTTAGGATGTGAAACCTGGCTGGTTCAAAAGAAGGCTTACTGGCTAAGCACTTTCTCAGCAGGGTCTCTATCAATATAAAGGGGAGGGACTTCATTGTGTAAAACTGTCCCTTGCATGACATTTATCAGCCCTAACCCCTGCCCACTAAAGGCAGGTAACACTCGTCTCCCCCCCCCCCCCCCGTCATTATAGCAACCAAAAAGTGAATACCCCCACATTTCCAAATGTACTTAGTCTAAGGGGTGTTTTTACCCTGATTTGGAACCACTGGTAGGATAAAAGTCAACTCAAGGTGAGAGAGGGAACGAGTGTGTGAACCAGATTGACACCATCTTGAACAAATGTGACAAATGCGCCATGATAACAGCCCCATGACCTGAAGTCGTCTTAAGCACAGTCCTCCCCCCATCCCTTCCTTTTGTTTTCCTGCCAATGTGTGTGTGTGTGTGTGTGTGTGTGTGTGTGTGCGCGCTGTGTGCAGGAGACTCATCTGAGCTTGGAAAAGTATGAACTTGGAATAAGAGGGAAAGGGGGAGGGGAAGGAGAAAGAATGAAAACACTCCCTGTATACTCAAGGTAGCCTTGAATTTCCAACACACAGTTTAGAATCTCTTAAACCCGGTAATTCTCCTGGTAGAGCGGATGGAGTAAGAAAGGAAGCAGCTGCTGTGCCCCCACCGCCCCACATGCCAACTGGAGGGCCATTCATAATCTCAACTACCACACGTCAAGGAGAGGAGGCCTTCCTGAAAGGCGAGCAACCAACCATGTGGGACTAAGTGTCACCACCCTGCTCTGAGGGCAGCTGAGGCCCTGGTGTGAACACACGGTCTGGAAGCTTCGCAGACAGTCTGGTCCAAGACACCTTGAACTTCTACTGAGTTCCTTCTCCCGAGGCCAAAGGGCAGGCTAGATGCCACTGCCAGGTCATGCCCAGTCTTGATACACTGCGGAAGGCCCATGCTACAGGACTAAAAGACACCATCCCCATGTGCAACCTAACCACAGAGAGAGAAATGGGACAGAGAGGCAGCCTAAATCAATCCCCATTAACTGATCTGTGAAGGCCAACGTCTTGGTGCCATCTTGGAAAAAGATGGCTGCCACAGCCAGGGACTGAGCACAGACACACAAATGTGCGGTGGACCCTGCCTCCTTCCCATCTCTGTAAGATTAATAGTTTTCGAACACCACCTCGGTCGCTTACCTCAGCTGCTCAAAAACCTTCCGCTATTCTAGAATCACATCCAAACTCCTTGGGCCATCCGCCCTGAGGCACTTCCACTCCCATTACCCTCCCTGGCATCCTACAGTCCTGAAAGGGAAAATCACAGGTTCCCAAAAGGCCTCGGACCTTCTTGATTCCCCACCTTTGCTCAGGCCGTTCCTCCCACCAGAAGCACCTTTATACCCTTCCCTGCATCTGCCTTTCAAAATCCCAACTGCTCTCTGAGACACCTCAACGCCACCTCCTCCAAGCAGTCATCCCTGATGGCTCAGGGCCCGCGGCCTCCAGGCTCCTGCAGTGCTTTGTACCCGCTGTACTCTCTGCTGGATGACAACTTCTCATCCCCATCCCCTGACCAGGGAGCTCAGCCAGGGCCTGGAGCCGTTCTTACTCATCTCCGGGTCACACGACCCAGAGCCCAGGACACAGGAGAAACTCATCTCACACTAGCTGGGTAAATCAGCAGATGATCCCAGGGCCACCAAACTCTTCACAGACACCGGCTGGCACCAACTCATCTCCGGACCTCCTCCCTTCGACTCCTTCCTTTCCTTCCTCATCCTCCTCCATCCCAACCTGCTGGCTCTGTGTCCAAACTGCACTTGGGATCACGTTCCGCTCAGCCACTGCCCCAGGCCTGGCCCCCGTCTTCTATCACCTGCCGTAGCTCCCTGAAGAGTCTTCCCCATGGTCCTCTTGCCCCTCCAACCCGTTCTCCTCTCAGCCACCAACGACTGCCTTAAAAACTTAATCCATTAGTGCCACCTACATGGTCCAAGCCTCTTCAATGTCTTCCCATGGCACTTTGGGGGATAAAATCCAGCTTTGTGCTATGGAAAGCATGGTTTATGAGGCCTTGCGAGATCTGGTGCTATCCCCCGCCCCCATGCTCATATAATGCCTCTCTCACCCTTGATCACTAAGCCCAGCAGAGCTGTCCCACCACAGGGCCTTTGTATGTGCTGTACCCGCTGCCTGGCATGCCCTCCCCAGTCTACACAAGGCTCTTCCTTCAAGTTTCAGGCAGCCTGAAGGGTCTTCTTTGGCCTTGGCCTTCTGTCCAAGGCAGAGCCCTCCCTGTAGCCTCCATTTCTGCCTTTAACCACCATTACAGCTCACATCCCCAGCTCCTACCACTGTATCTGGCCCAGAGTAAATGTTCAGGAGGTGATTTATTGAGTGAATGAGTGTGTGAGTGAGTGAATGGTCCTCTTGAACACCTGCAGTGGTCTCCCTCTGGGCATCCGAATTCTAGTTTCATTTGCTTCTCGACTAACAAAGTTAGAAGACTTTGGTGCTGTGAACTTTTTTTTTTTTTTTTTTTTTTTTTTTTTTTTTTTAGCAGAAACCAAGACTGGCTTCTTGCTTCTGACCATATTTAGCCTCTTCATTGTTACTGTCATTTGTCAGCATTCACTTACTTTAGAGAAACTGTCCTCATGTTTCGACTCTCTTCCCATAGCCACAGGAAGAACCCCCATGACGGTCCCTCCATGGTGGACCTCTGCCCTGGGCCAGGCCTGGGTGCCAGTACGGAGGCAGTTTTCGAAACACCAGTCCTGGGGCCCTGTGAGGGCAGCCCCAGAGCGGATCCAGGCTGCAGAGCCTGGTCCCAGCACCCATGACAGCGACGAAGGACTCTGGGCTTCCCTCTCGGAAGCACTGGGTGATAGAGTCCCCCCAAACCAGCAGGTGCAGAAGTCACTTCCCCTTTTAATTAGACCAACACCAGGCCACTCACGAGGCCACTTCGTCAGAACCCTGGGAATCAGGGTGGAATCAGAGACGTCAAGCGGCTGTCTGGGACACGAAACCAAATGGCTCAGTCCCGACTCGAGGACAGCCCCAGCCTACCATCGCTGGGGCCGCTCCAGAGAAGAGTCCACTGTGGCCACTTGCTTTGGAGCGACTACAGGGTCCAGCCTTCCCTCTCTGCTCCTTGTCCTGGGCCCCCAGGATGCAGCGCTTTGGAACCTGGCTTATTCAGAAACACAGTGGGCTCCCATCCGGAATGTGACCATTTTCACCACCTATTGGTGCCCTCCGTTCCCCGTGGCCATCACCTTTCACCTGGATGGCTGCAACAGGACTCCAAACTGCTCCCCCTGCTTCCATCCCGACCCCCGTGGTCTGGTCTACACAGCAGCCAGAGCAATCCTATCAGGAACAAGTCCGATCACGCCCCTCCTCTACGCCCTGCTTGGCCCCGCATTTCACGCCCAGTGCCGATGACACCCTCGCGGTGGGCCTGTATGTGATCCACTCTGCTTCTCCTCACTGTCATTTCTTAGCCCCTTCCCTTGACTCTGCTCCAGTTACACGGGCCCCTGGCTGCTTCTCAACCTCTCCGGGGCGAGTCCCTGACCCAGGCCCCAGCCTGGCTGTGCTCTCCACCTGGACAGGCTCCCGGGGGCCAGCGAGCTCCATTCCGTCACTGACCGTGAGGCTTTCCTCCAATGCCACCCTCTGTTCGGATTGCCCCGGCCCAGCCCCGACTTGCTCTGTTTCACTCCCCAGCTCCCCAGCCCCTGCTGCTTCTAGCACACCATGCAGCTCACAGGTGTATCCTATTCGCTTCGCTCTGCTCTGCTCTGCATCTATTCTGTTCTGTGGTGTACCCCAAGCCCCTAGAACGTAGGAATGGTCGAGAAATGTTTGAATGAATAAAGGTCTGCCTGCCCTGTGATCACCTCCCCCAGCTTCCCTCTCAGAGTCTCAGAAACTCAGCCTCTGACACCTGCCCCCCCGCCCTGCCTCGGCACACACTCCTGAGACAACCCACACCTCCACTGGGGGCCCTTGGTTGCTCCCAGTCGCGTGCAGCCGGCTCCCTTACCTTCTTCATGGCCGTCCCACTCTGGGAGGCCAGTCGGACCTCTCCCCACCTTCCAGGCCCACAGTGAGCTCTAACGCCTTCCTGGGGGCCCCTTCGAGGATGCTGGTTTATATCCCCACCTGCTTCCCCATGGTCCCCAAGTGGGAGCCACCCACCTGTTTGAGCTCTAGGTCCTTAAACTCCATCATTCTCTACTCTGGAGGCACAGAGAAGTGGATGGGGAGGGTAGAGACCAGTGCCTGGTTACTAATCCTGTGAACTCTCCCAAGCCCTGGCTCCTTCCCTCCTCTCGAGTCACCTCTTCTGGTCTTTCTCTTCCCCTCTCTCTAGCTACCCTTTCTCAGGAGCCTCTTCCTCCCAAACCTCAGGCTCTGTCCTCCCCACTCTCTCTCTGGGTGACCTCTGGTGGCTTCAGTGTCACTGCCCCCACCCCCTCCCCCTTAGGGCCAGCTCAGGCCTCGCCCTCAACTCCAGACCCACCAGCCGACTGCGTCCTCCTATCACAGGTCACCTCCAACACCACGTGACAAAATCTGGACCTGCTAAGCCCTTGGAACACTCCCCCTCTGTGTCCGGTCTCCGTGAGAGGCATCTGATCAGATAGTGCCAGCCGGGAGTCTTCCTTTCCGCTCATCCCGGACAAATGTGGGTCGCTAGTCCAGAAGTTTCTCAAGCCCCGGACCCCCTTGCTCACGGCCGCCACGTGACCCAGACCATCACTCTTCCCCCTGGGCCACTGTCTCCTCCCTGCTTCCTGTCTTCCGTCCCTGCCACTTAGCCCCTCACCGGGGCTGTCTGAAGGCACCTCAGCTGGTGACTCTCCACGCACACCGGCCAGGGCTCTGCACTGCCTGAGGTTCAAGTCCAGGACTTGTTCATGCTGTGCCTTGCCCATGTTCCTCTAGCTTCTCTCTCGAGCCCTGTGTGCATTTGCAGTCCTGGGATGGACAGACTCTCTGTGGCCTCCGATCCTTTGCCCCTGCCAAACTTTCTGCCGAGAGCACGCCGCTCTTCCCCACTTCTGCGCCCAGCCTTCACCTGGCCAATCATTCCCCCTCAGCTCCGCCCCCACCGCCTCCTGCAGGACTCCTGCTCCGGGTGGGACGCTCTCCACTCAGCTTGACTGCTTGGGGATTCTCGGTGCTCCGTTTTGTCCGCAATTCCCGTGTTCCGCCTCCTCGAGCCGTCCGCACGCATCCCACATTCCACGTGAGAAAAAACGGAACCCCGCTCTTCCCCCATGAACCTTCCCTATGGGCTCTCCCTGCCCTACCCGCTGAGTCGTGCTCTGACCGCGATGGAGACATCTACACATATTTGTTGAATGAGTAAATGAGCAGTGAATGATTTACTGCTCTTTAAATATGTAAACTAGGTATCCCAATGTGCTTTCATCTGTGGGAAAGAGGGGTGCGGACTCCTGGAGGGCATAGACCCATCTGGGTCTGGCCAGGGGCGAGGTCACCCATGGCAAGAACAGGGGAATAAGGTCACCGCCTGTAGCGGATACTGGTGTCCTTCCAGGGCTCACTGACTCGGCTCCAACTGCCGAGGAACCACTCCCTCTGGGATCAGCTCTTAACCTCGGCCTTCAGGTCGGGTCCCTCTTAGGTGCTGTCCTACACCATTTCCCAGAGCTCCCCAGCAGGACTGAGCTCCCTCGGGCTGCCCACAGGGATAACTGTCTTGACATCACCCCTTGCCCTGTCTCCCTCCCCCACTCCTTATGGGTGTTTTCTGGGCTCAACTCCCAAATAGCCACCTGTACCCGAATTCTTGTCTCAGTACCTATTTCTGGAGCCCGAACTAAGACACGGTCCCAGATGCTCCCTGGCAAATGGCACGCTCAAAACTGTTAGTCCCCCCCCCGAACCCCGTTGCTCCTGGAGAGTTTATCTTCTGTCTTCATGCCAGTCACGCACGCATTCATTTATTCAAACACTCAGTGTGCACCTTCCCTGCGTCAGGCTCTGAGCTGTCTCAGCGGATGAAGATGAATTCAATAGTCCTGGTTCTCAGGGGTCGGACCCGAAACTTAATAGGTCAGAGTGGCTGCTTTGTCCCGGACACAAGTGAGACATCCTATATGAATTCTGCCATAATATGAAGTCGCTAACATTGACAGGGTGATCACCTGGGGCTGGCACTGTTTTAACCGTGGTTGCATACAAGCCTGGCCGACCCGCTCAAGGGCCCCACGAGGTCCACACAAGGCCAGAATTAGCCAGAACCAGCTTTTGATCCCAATGCAGCAGACGGGGCCTTTTAGCCAGGATCGTGCGCCCTGGCTGGCTTTTAGCCAGGATCGTGCGGGCTGAGCCCGCACACAGTGTCTGGATTCCTCTTCACAACCACCCTGAGGAAGGAGGCTTCATCCCTGCTAGGAGATGAGGAAACCGAGGCACCCAGGTTTATGTGAAATGTCCAGAATAGGGACTGGGAGAGGGACTGTCTTAGGAGGTTTGGGGTTTCCTTGTGGGGGGATGAAAATGCTCTGTAATTAGATAGGGGGTGATGGCTGCACAGCCTCGTGACGATATTAAAAACAGCACTGACTGTACATTGTAAAATGGTGAACTTTATATTATATGACTCTAGAGCACCCTGGAGGTCCACGTCGGGGCTGGAAGCGAGCACTGGCCAACAGGTGTATCTCCCCATCTCCACTCCTGTGCCGAGTCGACCCCTCCTAAGATCCCGGATTCTTGGATGTCCCCAGAGTCCAGTTTGGCCTTGACTCTGCGGACATCCCAGCGCCTACGGTGGCACTGGGAGGTCACTCACTCGTGTGCAAGTTTCACCGGCCTTCCAGCCCCTAACTCCATTGCACACACCTGTTCCTCTCCTTTTGGCACAGAGCCCTTCCTGCCTCATGCCTCTGGTTACAGCCAAGGGTCTCAACCTCGATTCAGACAAGAACCACCTCCCTCCAGGCTCGGCCCGAGCATCAGTCATTTTTAACACTCCCAGGTGATGCCAACACCTCCCAGCAGCCAAAGCTCCGGCATCCAACTGGAGGCGCAGGGCTGTGGATAATTCATCTCTGCAGCCCCAGGACCTGCCAAGGCACAACCTCTTGGCACTCGGTTTGCTCAGTAAATCAACAAATAAAGGTTGGTTGACTAAATTAGAGTCCACATAAATGTGTAATATTTTATTTGCTGGATACAAACAAATAAATGGAAGACAATTCCATTTATTGAATTGGGAGAAGAAAATTCAGTACTTAAAAAAAAAATAAAATCACTTAAAAGAAAGAGCCAGCAACTATTAGAGCTCTTCTGGATACCAGACGCTCACGTCCAGAGACAAAAATCAGGCTCACGCACGCACTGTGCTCAGCACAGAGTGGGATGCGAGACGGACCCAGCCCATTTCATGGATGGGGGAGCCAAGGCCAGTCGGGATACGAGATTTGCTCAAGCCAGGATTATGTTGACTAAGAGGTCCTCTCTACTAAGAGTGAGAACGTGCCAGATGCGAGGCAAGGCCCTCACATATTATTTCCACTTCCACAGCCACTTTTGGAGGGAGATAAGCATAAAGCTCAGAGAGGTGCTGAGTGACCAGTGCACGGCTGTTAAGGGCCAGAGCCAGGCCCGGCCCCCCGGTCCTCCTATGCACGAGCCTGCAAGTGGCTCACAGGCGACAGGATGGAAACCGTCTCCCACAAATTGGATGAATGCGGGTCCAAAGGCATGTGACAGTGAAGACCAGCTTCGCCAATGCAGCCATGAAGCGAAACACGTGCAAAGCGACATGGGCCCTAGGTGACGCCTCCGGTCCCTCATCAGGTCTCCCTCTTGGCAAGGACAGCACCATGGCAGCCATGCTCTCGTAAGGAGCCTGTGGAGAAGGCCGGTCCCAGGGGTCGGCCTCACCTGGGGCACCCACCCTCGGTTTTAGAGGCCTCTGAGGGCCTCCTCCTCCGCTTGCCCCAAACTCCTTACAACCAAGAAGAAACTCTCGTTGGCTTCTTTATAGCAATGAAATGTCGTTAACCCCCGGACTTGTGCTAAAGCCCCAGAGGTTGTGTCCTTAAAACGGCAGCTGCTAAACACGCTGCGGGACATCGGAGCCTCTGCCGACCCCTGCGTGGCACCGTACGAGTCTGCTCGACGACCCCACTGGTGAGATCACCAACGTCCTGAGCACCAAGGAGAGGGGGCAGTGTGGGTGACGTCCTGTGGCTTCTCTGCTCCTTCATCGACAAAACCCAGCAGAATCCCTGCCCCCGATCCTCCCCTACAACCACAGCCACCAGGCGAGTCCTATCGCCCCGGCCTCCAAAACCATCTTAAATTGGACCGGGGCTTAAGACTGCCACCTCACCATCGCCCCCACATCCAGCCCCCCACCACCGGTTCTGGCCTGGACCCAAGGACAGCCTCCTCACTAGGGAACTGGTCTCTGCAGAGGCCACACCGCACCTCTGCTCAAAAATGTCCGGAGGTGGGCACGGTGAGCTGGGGACCCAACCACCAGCCGGAACCAACCACCAGACGTGAGCAGCGAGGCCGTCAAGATGGATCCAGCCCCAGCCAAGGGACTGAAATCACAGCAAGGACCTCAGGCGAGAGCCTCCTGGTGGAGCCCCGTCAACCCCGTCACCATGAGAGGAAAGGATGATGCACGTGTTGTGCTTTTAACCACTAACTGTTGGGGTGATTTGTTCCTTGGCCATAGATGGACCTGGGAATGGTGTGACCTCTGTGGAGGTCAGGGAGGATTTTCCTGGGCTGAGGTCTGCGGGAGTTAAGGTCAACCACTTTGAGGAGGAGCCTGGAACAGAAGGACTCATATATGCAAAGCCTCTGAGACAGGAAGGAGTAAGGCCCGATCAAGGAAAGGAAAGGGGGTCCTGACCCTGACGGTCAGCCACAGAGGGGCAGAGGTGGGCAAAAGATGCAGCGGGAAGCAGGAATTACCTCCCCTTCTTACCAGCTGGGCAGCCTGGAACAAGTAACTCACCCTCTCTGAGCCCTAAGCTCCTCACAAAAGTTGGGGATAATACCACTTACTCTAAAGAGTGTTTAAGGACTAAATGAGATGAGGAAAGCAAGCTTCCACCTCAGCACCGGCAACCAAACACTGGTTTCCTTCTAGTGTTCTGGGTGAGTGGGGAAAAAAAAAAAAAAAGCATTCTAGAACTCCCACACTCCCATTTGCTTCTCTTTGTTCAAACTTGGCCCTTGGCACACAGGTCTGGGAACCAGGTGACCCCATTCTAGCTCCACCACTGCTGTGTGACCTCTGGGGAGTCACTTAACCTCTCTTCTGGTTTTTCTAAGAATAAAATAGATGCAAAAATAAAATCTCTATCGGTGACTCGACTCCGTGAAGACAGGCACTGTGGAAACGCAGGCGCCCGCCTCTGTTCTGCCGCAGCTATTTTTGGCCCGATCAGCCTCAGAAGCAGGTCGCACGGAGGGCCGCCCGTGTTCTTCCTTGAGGGCTAGTACGCGTCTCCTTCCGCGGCCTCCGCCGTCTGAGTCACATGCGGGGACGAGTGGGCATCGCCGACATCCACCAAGTGAGTCCAGGTCCTGAACTCCGGCGGCTGCCCCCAGCACGCCGTCACCTTTGCCAGGATTCACCCCTGCCCACGCCTTCCGGAAATACCCAGGACTCTGGTTGACTGTGAGCCTGGCAAGGGGCATGGGCAGAACTCTCTGGAAACCTTTTCCTTCCTGTCGAATACCTAGGGGAGCCTACGCACCCTTCAAGAGCCAACTTCGTCCTCAAGCTTCTAACCTGATGCCCCTTGGACAACAGAGAGGCACCAGCACCACGTTTAAGTAACGCCCAGCCTGGAGGCCAGTGACCTTTCATTATCATGGCTGTTACTGTTAGTATTATTATTTTTTTTTATTTTTTAAAGTTTATTTCTTTATTTTGAGAGACAGAGAGAGACAGAGACAGCATGAGTGGCAGAGGGGCAGAGAGAGAGGGAGAGACAGAATCCCAAGCAGGCTCCACGCTGCCAGCACAGAACCCGACGCGGGGCCTGAATTCACAAAACCTCGAGATCGTGACCTGAGCTGAAACCAAGAGCCAGGCATGTAACCGACTGAGCCACCCAGGCACGTCCAGTATTATTTATTAGCTTCCATTTATGGAGTGTTACTTGGGTTCCGCAAGGTGGTTACCCCATGTCACCGAAGCCTCACGACCATGCACATGCCCCAGGTAGTGTCATTAGCCCCATTTTGCAGATGCAGAAGTTGAGGTCCCAAGCAGTTAAGGATACCTTATTCAGGGGTGCCTGGGTGGCTCAGTTGGTTAAGCGTCCGACTCCTGATTTTGGATCAGGTCATGATCTCACGGTTCGTGAGTTCGAGCCCCACATCGGGTTCTGCGATGACAGATTCTTGGGATCCTGCTTGGGATGCTCTCTCTCTCCCTCCCTCTCTGCCCCTCCCCTGCTTGCTCATATGCTCTCTCTCTCTCTCTCTCTCTCTCTCTCTCTCTCTCAAAATAAGTAAATAAACTTTAAAAAATTAAAAAGAAAAAGGGTACCTTGCCCAAATCACTTAGCTAATGAGAAGGATTTGCCACCAGGTCTGGAGGGCAGGAAAGCCAGGCTATGAGTCACTGGGCTGTAACAGTGCTTTTCAAGCACATAGCTTCTGCCAAGTGCAGCCTATATAATTTCCAGCCTTCACAGCAATGCCTTCTCCAGGAGGTATCACTAGCCCCACTTTACAGATACGGAAACTGAGGCTCTGAGAGGGATGGGATGTGCCCAGGGTCACAGAGCGAGGAGTGGAAGGGCTGGGTCTGACTCTAAGGTTCCCTGCCCTGATTGTCATTCTCTCCGACACTGGTTCTCAGAGTGTGCGCCCCGGGCCAGCAGGAGAAACAGCTGAGAATGTGGGAAGGAGGCAAATCCTCAGGCCCCATCCCAGACCCACCTAATCAGGAATTCTGGGGACCGGCTCCAGCAACCTGGGTTTAAACAAGCCCTCCAGGGGATTCTGACCACACTCATGTTTGGGAACCACTGGTCAAGCCTCTCCCTCTGGCCCACAGCTTGTAAAAGTTTACGAAGTCCAGCTGCCCCTTTTAAGTGCAAAGGGTCGTAGGCAGAGTCGGAGGAACAAAGGGCAGACAGTGGAGGTGCTTTTCCATGCTCCTTTCCAGTGACAGGTGGGACTCAACAGACTTCTCAGGGCTGCTGGGAGGGGTGGCACAGGGTTGGGTCCCCCCCCCCAACAGAGGAACGCACAGCTGGGCCGCCCCCATGAGCAATGAGTTCCAGATGGAGATGGGGGGGAGGCAGCGTCCTTGAAAGTTTCGTGATAAAACAAAACAAAACAAACATGCCAAAACCAAACAAATCAACACCCAAAAACACCACCTTGCCTCTGCCAGACAAGAGTGGCTCAGCAAAAGGGAGACCAGCTGTCCCGGTTAGCCCAGGACTGGCGGCTTTCACGGGATATAGGATTTTCAGGGGTAAAACCAGGACAGTATTGGGCAAAACATGGCAAGGTGGTCACCTTGAGCAGCAGGGTGCTGTTTGGATGAAGAGGGAGGCCTGCCTGCCTGGCCACATGGTGAACATCCAACAATTCCAATACGCATTTCTGGCAGTCGCTTTCATGGGAGACTGGACAGGTCTGCCTGAAGACGCATAGAGGTTTCTCCCTTCCCTCTTTCTCCCTCTACCCCAGACCCCCACTCCTACAGACAAACATTCCTTCAGCAGGGAGTCCTCTGCCTGATCCTCGGGCTCCTAACTCCGGGTTTCAGCCGCTCCCCCTCCTCCACCGACTGGCTGGCCTCCCTCTGCTCCACCTCATCCAACATCTACTGGAGAGTTCTTTCCCAGATGCTCCCTTCCAGCCCCTGCTGGTGAGGACAAGTCCCTGTGCACCTCTGTGTGCCTCCAGCGCGCCCAACGCAGGCGCTTGGCAAATGCCGGCCAGTGAAGGAGAGGCCCGTGTCAGCACAAGGGACGAAAGGCACATCCGATGGGCAAAAGGCGACACGTGCCTACATGCAGTGTCTCCAGAAAGATAGCAGGAAGGGACGCTCCTGCCAATACCTCTTGCAAACTGAGCTGCATGAGGGCAGGAACGGCTCCTCTCTTGCTCTCCGCTGGCTCCCCAGCCGCTGGCACAGTGCCCAGCCCTGCT
The DNA here is from genome assembly GCF_018350195.1 of Panthera tigris. Classification (NCBI taxonomy): domain Eukaryota; kingdom Metazoa; phylum Chordata; class Mammalia; order Carnivora; family Felidae; genus Panthera; species Panthera tigris. The sequence continues at coordinate 135,899,025 of NC_056665.1, forward strand.
GAGCCCCATGTACGCCTACTGAACGAAATGACAACAGCAGCTTCATAGCTCTGAAGCCCCGTGCCTGCTGGGAGAGGCGACTCCCTTGGGGATTACAGAACAGGCTGAAGTTGCGACGTGGCTCTATAGCTGCCTGACATTTACTGGGCACCACCGTGTGCAAGGTCTAGGCTGGGCTCGACAAGGACAGAGCGAATTGTGCAAAATATTTTCTCTGCCACTGGTCTAATCTGCCTCGCACGTCCTCAGGGAGGCCATGGCTGTGGGGTGCCTCCCCTGTCTGACCTGCCCAGGGTCCACATCCTCGTCCTTGGGCTGTATACAGCCCCTCTACCTAGCTCCTCCCTTGGAAAGCCATCTGTCCTTTAACCTCTATCCCTACATGCCAACGCCAAGGGTGGTCACATGGCCCAGGCCTGACCAATCAGCTTATTCCATCCCATCAGAGGCCACCTTGACTGGTCCAAGGACAGACATGTGACCCAAGCTGGTCCAATGACAGTCAGCCCCGGGACTTCAGTTGAAGGATTCAGAAAGTGAAGCTCCCCTTGTAGGAAGATTACTAACTGTAAGGGTGATGGAATCCCAGAGCCTGGAGCCACAGACACTGGGCCAGCCTGAGAGAAGAGGCAACCCAGGAGAACTCAGAAGACAGAGAGGCGGAGACAGAGATCCAATGCTATCATCATGCAAGACCTGCTTCTAGAACGTCCCGACACATGAACTGAGAAACTGACATCTCTCTCCCCAGTTTTGGTATCGCAGCTATGTGTAACTGAAAGAACCCCGCCACAGGACCAGACTGCGTCTGCTCTCCTCGCCCCCAGAAGCCCTCAGGCCCAAAGCCCACCAGGAGGCCTCTCTCGCTGCCTGCCTCCCCTTCTCTGCAGCTCCCAGCCTGGCTCCAGGCCCTGATGGGTGGTCTGGGGCTTGCAGTCTCCGACGAGTTCCCCACTCGACTCCGGTCCGGCAGCTCACCCCCCAAGCCACCCTCCACATGGTCGGGAAAGCTGACCTTTCTGAAGAAGACGATATGGAATCCTGCCGCCTTCCCGCGTAACACCTCTGTGGGCTCACTGCTACCTGCACCGGTTTTCTAAAGGGTGGGGTGCATGTCCCTGCAGGTAAGTGAGCTGACTGCAGATGGCAGGTGGACCCAGCACGCCAACACACTGAGACACAGAACAAGAAACTTAGGCCCCTTTTGGTTCTCTTACAAGCCTTCTGATTTCTTTACAGAGAAAAATCTCCACGCGGTCCCTGCTCAAGCTCTGACATCTATCTTTCTACCACTTGCTTCTCTCCCTTTTTATTTTTTAAAATGTATTTAAAGTTTATTTATTTATTTTGGAAGAGCCAGAGACAGCGTGAGAGTGGGAAGGGCAGAGAAATAGAAGGGGACAGAGAATCCTAAGCAGGCTCTGTGCCGTCAGCACTGAGCCCAAAGGAGGGCTCAAACTCACAAAACTGTGAGATCATGAGCTGAGCCGAAACCAAGAGTCTGATGCTTAACTGACTGAGCCACCCAGGCGCACCCTCTCCCTTTTTAACAAGAAGAGGGAAAGCCTTGAGCTTGGAACCTTCCACAACAAGCTAGAACTCTGAAACGCTGTTTTGTGTTCATTGCATTTATTTTTACGGTCACCCTCTAATTATGCCAATGATACTGGTTTTTCATTGACTCATTTCAGTAGTTATATAAAGATTTTTTTTTGGAAATTGGTTAGTATAAACAAAAAAAATGAATCTATTTAAAGAAAAACTAAGGCAGGGGCGCCTGGGTGGCTCAGTCGGTTAAGTGTCGGGCTTTGGCTCAGGTCACGATCTCATGGTTCGTGGGTTCAAGCCCCGTGTCGGGCTCTGTGCTGACAGCTCAGAGCCTGAAGCCTGCTTCGGATTCAGTGTCTCCCTCTCTCTCTGTCCCTCCTCTGCTCATGCTCTGTCTCTCTCTGTCTCTCTCTGTCTCTCTCTCTCAAGAGTAAATAAACATTAACGAAATAAAAACTAAGGCAAATAACAGGATGTATTTGGATATGGTGAATGATGTTTGGCAAACAACAATTCACAGGATGAAATGTGATCTCCTCAGCCAGGCACACAAGGCCCTTCACGTTCCGCCCCTTGACAACTCCTTCCAACCCACTGAAGGGCTTGGGACTCCCTTGATTGAGTCTCACAAAGCCATGCTTCCAACTTTCTGCCCACGCTGTTCCTTCTGTCTGATGTCCTTTCCCCACACCTTCCTCATCAACTTAGAACAACCCTATCCATGCCTTAAGACTCGGGTCAATGTAACTGTCTACTGTGGCCCAACTACTCAAAGATTTGAAGGCTACCTGTGCTCTCTCAGGCCACTTTTTGAGCCTCTTCTTTGAGGCTGAGAGACCCCCGAAGACCAGAATGGTCTTTCACCTCTGTGTCTGGCACAGAGGCTCAGTTAGAGCAGGGCGGATGGAAGGGACCCCCGCTGGGGGACGTGGACCAATCAGATGCAAGCATAGGCTTGCCCAGGAGATGGCACAGGCTCGTTGCCCAAAAAGTGGAAAGAGGAGGGCTTCCAAAGGAAGGAAAGGGGGAAGGGAGTGATCTGCAGAGGCAGGTGCCTGAGGCTGGGCCCCCCCGGTACAGCCCAGGGGTTTCCCCAGGAGACAGAGGGAGGTGAACATCCTGGGCTACAGGGTCCTTCAGAGGCCTGGAGCAGAGAGCCCGGTAGGCCAAGGTTCTCAACCTTAACTTATATTTGGATCATCTCTGAACTTGTTATAATGCCAATTCCTAAGCCGCACCCAAAGACTGACTGGGTGGGTTAGAAGTGGGTCCTGAGCTACACTTTAAAAGGAACGCTTCAGGTGACGTTGAGGGCCACCCTCAGAGAAGCACCAGGCTACAGGTGTCACGGAAGAATGGGAACAGGTAAGGGCCTAGCAGACCAAACTCAGAAATGCATCTGAACTGCAAAGATCCTCTAGAACATTGCATCACTGTCTGGACACCGAGAGCCCGAAGACACCATCTACTGGAGAATAAGCGTCGTCAAGGTTATTTAACATATGCCCCGAATAACTCAACGGAGATGTGTTCAGCGAGAGAGAGCCACACACGATCACAGGTGGTCTAGAGGCCGCACGCGGAGTGATCCATCCAAGATGCAGAATCTCTGTTTAGTGACCTTCTCAACCAGCAATTGTAAGCAGGGGACTTAACCCCTGAGAATCAGGATGAGGCCATTTCCGGCTAAAGAAAAACCCTCCTTTGTTTGAATGACCAGGCAATCAACCTGTTCGTAGATGAAATCAAGGCAAACAAGTGAAAGGGAGGTTTCTAGCAGAACTCGCTGCAAACGGCTGTCAGGCATCTGTGTAAGTTCGCTCCCAGAGCCTCCGCTTGGGCTCCTAACCAATCGCCTCCTCCAGCGCGAATTAAAATAGAGACATGAAAGCATGAGCATGGGGAGGGTATTTAAGACTGGCCCGATGGCTGCACCCCTCTCAAGCTCTGGCCTTCAGAACAATCCAGGCCGAGTTACTCATCAAATGGAGATTGACTTTTATCTGATTAACCGATGGAGACATCCTCCTCCATCCCGCAGGAACATTCTGTGGGAAAGGCGTTCTGCAGACTGCAGGGAAAAGTTGGGCCTTGGCTTCCCTCCTGCTCGGCCAGTGGAAAATTACAAAGGAAGCAAGGCTGCCCTCTGCTCTGCTCCCGGGGCCTTTCCGGGCCCGGGAAACACAGAGAGAACCCCAGAAACAAACCTTTACTTACCTGGGGCGGAGAGGAGTCTGGGAGGCGGTGGGGGCGGGGGCGGTGGGGGCAGCAAGGGAGGGGGCCGGCACTGGCAGATGTGTTGACAGCTATCGGTCACCTTGGAGCAGGACTTCTGGGGCTCACCATGTGTCACCTGCAGAAACGGGCACACGTGCCCGAGAGAAGACAATGAGGCCACCAGGAGGGAAATGGACCCACACCACCCGATCCCAGCCAGGGTGGAACCCGGGATCCTCCCCGAAGACCCAAGACCGCCGAGGGGAAGAATGAAGGCGTGGGCTTGGCTCAAAGGGAACGATGTTGTGGGAGGCTGGCCGGGCAGGTTTAGAGACCAAGGTGTTATTCCCAGCTCTGCCAGGGACCCGCTGAGGCCGTGACGAGTAACTTGGATATTAATGAGAGGTCGACAAGAATTTGATGGTTAACTCTCAGAATTTCCCTCCTGTACAAATGAGGAAACGGAGACCCAGGCAGGAGAAGTGGCTGCCCAAGGTTCCCACACCATGTGGTGACAGGATACTGATTTTACCTCCTCAGTAACCCTAGCCAACCGTTCTTCCAGTCTCCAGAAGCCCTCGCCTTCTCTCTGTCCACAGCTCCTAACAGCCGTCCTCCGTCAACTCAGGCCAAGGTGCCCCCATCTTGAGGAAGGAAGCCTACCTTCCCAGGCCATGTGAGCAAGAGAGCCGGAGGGGTCTTGTGGGAAACACAGGACCAAACCATCCACATCCTCCCAGCAATCCCCGAGTGCTTGCCCACAGCTCAGGAGATCATGTGGCCACAGGGCCGTGCTCAGGAGGCCCCTGACAACGTTTCCAGCCCCACCGCACCCCATGCTCTCAGCTTCCGCTCTGCCTTCAATGCCCTTCTTCTACTCCCTGGACCCTGGCCGTGCATCGCCCCTCCCCCTCCACTTTGCATATGCTGCTCCAGCGTCCCGGAATGTTCTCCAACACCTTTCTCTCGCTTTGTCCATTACTCAGAGCGGCTATCACCTCCTCAGGAAAGCATGCCTGACCAGGTCAGTTCTCCTTGTATAGGCTCTCCTGGTACCAGGTTCCACTCTGTGGGGCAAAAATCTACATTTGGGTGATTGCCTGGTTCCCACCTGTTTTCACCACTGGACTATAAGCTCTATGGGGGTGGCGGCTGGGCCTTGGATTTTCTGCCACTAAGGAAATGCCTGGCATACAGTAAATACTTGGTGAATGGATGGATGGACGGATGGATGGATGAATGGATGAGTATTAAAAACTGGACCAGAATCCATAGCTCTTGACTCCTGGTCTGTACTCTTTCCACACCAGCCTTCATTACGTCACTTGTAAACAAGGACGGGGGCTGTGCTTGACCAGTAGTTCCAAACCCTGATGGCACATTAGAACCTCCCGGGCAGCTTTAAAAAAAAAAACAAAAACTCGTGCCGGAGCCTTTCCCAAGACCGGTTAAATCAAAATTTCTGCAGGTGGAGCTGGGCATGACTATTTTGTGTAATGTCCCCAGGCTAGACTTCTGTTTAGCCCGCGTGAGAACTGCTGGCTTAGACACACCACCAGCGTCCCTCCCTGCAGCAGAGGGCCCTAACCCATAAGCCTCCGGCTCTGTGCCCGTCCCAGGGAACAAGCGGATTCAACGGCCTGGAGGGAAGAGTTGGCGGTCACCCTCACCTCAACGAAGCCCACCGTAACTTCTCTGGCTGTCATCTCAGGGGAGTAGAAACCCAAAACCCCAGGTTCTCTGCAACCAGCCACCTGCAATGCAGCCTGCCATCGGGAAAGGCATTTTGCAGACGGCCTTTGGAGGCCCAATGCAGCCTCCTCCTCTGTGCGTGTCCCCGGCCCGGCAGAGAGACCCCACGGGGTTCCGACACTCCCTTCCCACTTGGAGGCCTTGAACAGGCTGAGTAATGACCACTGGGGGATGGCAGCAGGAGGTGGACTGATTTACAGCCCTAACTTAATATCTACCGGGCCAAGAAGCTGCTGCTTGCGACCGTTTAGAGGGTGCATGCTTTCAGAGGGCCATGGAGTGAGTTTCAAACTCCAAAGGCAATCTCATCGCCCGCCGGGAAGGGCAGATCCTCAGATGGTGGGCCTCTCCTAGTCAGTCCATGGAGATGCCTAACTCGTAGCATAGCAGCTTCACCAGTGCACCTGTCAGCTCTCCCGTGGCCATTGAGCTGCCCTCCTCTTGGTTCCGACCTTCTAAGACCTTCTAAGACCACGGGGGTTGCTCGAAGGCTCCATTCTGCCAATGCTGGCCTCCGAGGGCGTTCCTCTGCTGGATTCCACCAGTGTGCAAACGTCAAGCAATGCCACTGCTAAAGCAATTACTCTCCCTCTCTCCGAGGGGCAATTTATGCCAGAGTTCAAGAGGCACGTCTGCTTAACCCAGCCCAACACGATGACCCAGTTTTCTGTGAGAGGATATAAGGGTACGGATGTATAAGAGAGTTTAATGCGATGAAATTATCAGGTGGGGGAGCCGGGGCCAAGTTTCAAGGCTGAAGGGGGAGGGAACAAAGGAACGCATGGCACTTAAAAAAAAATCCATGGTTCCTTGGTGTCTGGCTGTCTGTCCTTCTCCCTCGGGGGTGGACCCCACTTGGGGCCCCTCACTGGGGTGTGGTCCAGTGCAAGCCTGTGGCTACCGAGCCTCTCTTGACTGGTTACTTGCCAACTTCCTGAGCCCCACGTCCCCCACCCCCACCCCAGAAAATAGATCCATCTGCCCAGGGTAGCTTCTTCACCTCGTAAACCCTTCTCTCTGGGCACTTTCCCCACTGTTTGGTAATGTCTGCTGCCCACACTGAGCCGTGAGCATTTGGGGCAGGCAGGTGGTGGGTGGGTCTGTGCTTTATTAGTCCTGACCAAGTGAGACTTCCTGAGCCCTACTGTGTGTCAGCCATGGGAAACAGGCTCTCGTTTCACTCTCATGAAGATCACGGAGAGAGGCAAGTATTGTCATCCGTGCTTATGGTGGGGCGGGGGCTCGGATAGGGACGACAGACCCAGAAAGGCTAAGTAACGCGCTAAGATTTCACAGGGCCCTGCATTCAGTTGGTGCACAATGAAAAGACGTGTTGGGGGATGGTCTGCCCACCAGTGGAGAAACACAAGATCTCTTCTGTTCCCCAACTCGGGGTCCCCTCGGGGGTTCTGCAGATTGGCGGTTGTTGTGTTTAGACCAGTAGAGAAAACAATCTCAGCACTGGGAACTTGTCTCAACACCTGGCTTGCTTGCTTTGAATCGTGGGGAGTCCCACAAGGAGAAGAAACTTACCCCTGAGGTCACCTGCTCTTGGCTGGACTTGACTAAAAATGGGCAGAGGCCCAGGGAGGTCAACCACCTGCCTAAAGCCCGCCGAACAAAAGCTGACACCATTACTTCCTGTGACCACTTCTGGTCTCGTTTTGCTGTCCCCTGCCTTCCTGCCCCTGCTCTGCAGCATTCCCCTCGGGCCAGAATCTTGTCAACGCTGCTGTCATGGACAGCGGGCTGAGGGACAGGTAAGTCCCACAGTCACCTGGATTTGGTACCTGCCACTGTGGTTTGGGGGCCATGGTGCTCCATGGTTACCGGTTCCCGCTCACTCCCGGCCAATCAGTGCAGCTTTTCGGGTCGGTGGATGTTACCTCCTGAATAGCCCTTAACTCCATCAATGTTTCCCCACTCCCACTACTACCGCCCTAAACCAGGACACCGTTGTATCTTCCCAGGGCAGCACCTGCCTCTGACTTAGGATTGTGAGATAAAATATAGGACACCTTGTGAAATTTTCGACAAACAGCAATTTTTGGTAGAAGTATGTCCCAAATATCGTATGGGATATACTTACACTAAAAGCATGAGCCACTGTTGATTTGAAATTCAAGTTTAACTGGATGTCCTGCAATTTTACCTGCTAGATCTGGCAACTGCTCCCCTCCTCGGCCTCCTTGCCTCTTGCCTCACCCCCACCTCTCCAAATCTATCTTGTCAGTGGGGCTGGACCAAGATTCCTAAAATGCCAGGCTGAGATTATGTCATTTCTTGCTGAAAACCTTCGACAGCTCCCACGGCCCTCAGGATCAAGTCCAAGCTGTAAGACACTAGGTTAGCGGCTTACAATAGTGGCCTTACCTGGGACTCCCCTCCCCTCCCCAAGGTTCTTCCAGTGCCCCATTCTCTGCTCTGGGCTCAGGGTTATTCCCTCTGCCTGGAGGCTTCCTTCACACGGCATCCTGCCCCTATCTTGTCCTTGTTCATGCCTCAGCTGAAGCCCTCCACCTGCCAGGCTTCTCTGACCCCTCCATCGGGTCTCATCTCCAAGCTGTCTGCTCCTGCTGAGTTCTCTTACCTATCATTACTTAATTATCTCTCCAGTGCCAGACTGTCAGTGCCATGAGGGCAGGGACTGCCCCCGCACTTCACAAAGGGCCTGGCAAACAGTAGGTGCCCAATAAATGCTACTGATGAAATGAGCTCAGCCTTGCTGGTGGCTCCTCTTTAGCGCACAGAGACCCACTGGCCCGGATCAGAGCCTGTCTCCCTGGAGGACGCCCACAAAGATGATGGCTTCTGGCATCTTTTATGGAGACAGGCCAGCACCACAGTAACTTGATGAGACACACTCCTGTCACACCTAATAAATTTGCCAGCCTGTCATCCTCTTTGCTTGCAAAAAAAAGGAATCATCGGGAAGTGAACTTAGAAGAACCCTAAATCACAAAAGCTCAGAATCGCTATTCCAGACACATTAAAGAAGAAAGGGGAAAGGCTAGGGAATGCCCCCACCAACCTTATGGCAATTTAAATGTCATCTGACTTTAATGATTAAGTTCCTTATCATCTGGGCGGCAGCCAGAGGCGTCAGGCGGATTGCAAGGTGGGAACCTGGTGCTTTGGGGGGACCACAGGTCTCTTGCTTCACCAATTACCCTATTAATTACAGCACTTTGATATGTCGGTCTCCGTCTCGCAAATGCTTACAACTTTGGGGGATTCTTCTGGCAAAATGCTTTTGAAAACACAGATAGCTCTGAGTTCTTTCTCTATATTCAAGGAACTCCTATGATGTGACAGATTTTAACCTCTCCACTTAAAGGAAAATACATGGCTTTGCGCACTTGTATTTTTCTCTTCTCCCCTCCGTTCCCGTGGATTCAGCTCTTCTGCTTAACAACCAGATCCATCCATTCTAAAGCCCCTCTTCCCCTGGCTTCTCGGTCCTTATCATTTGTAGATTAATTTTTCCAGAGCCTCCTGCCAAGATTTTACCCATTTTACTTGTCTGGAGGACTCCTTTTCTAATTGATTTTCACAAAAATTGATTTGTATTGAGTAACAGCATCTGAAGCGCACGCACACACATACACACACACACACACACACACACACACACACACACACACGCCTGGGTAAGTACGGCCTGGCTGAAAGAGGTGGTTAAAAAAACTGAGCTGCTGTCACAAAATTATTTCTTTTGGTGGTCATGGTGGGGAGACAGGGGGTCTGCTGCCTCAGTCTTGCTAGTCGACACCACAGAATTCCAGTCTTGGAGACTGACAACATCATCATGCGGCTGTCTATACATATCAGCTGCAAAAAGTGTTAGGGAAAACGGTAAACAAACGAATATAAAAACACAGTGAACTTGACATCTGAGGTTCAACTAAAAGTTGAACAAGGGAAGCTGGTCCCAAACCGCCCGAGTGTTTACAAGTGACAAAACCCTGAATCCCGAGGCGGCACAGCTGAGTTTAATAACCGCTGTTTCACACATTAAACAAAGCTGTCAATTCCAAAAGGAAAACAATGGTGAGGGAGACAGAGGCAAGCCAGACAAGAGAGCAGAGAAGATAAGCCTGGTGCTGAGGGTGGGGGGCAGACTCTGGTTGACCCACCCGCTCAACCAGCACGCTCCTTCCAGCATGAGAACCCCTGGTGCTCCCCAATAATCACCCAGGCCACCATCTGAGCGGGACAGACGACAGCTGGTTCCCAGGGGGGCCCCATCCCTCGGGACAGCTCACGGACCGCGGCAGACTGGCAAGGGGTCTCCCCCTATCCTCTTTTCTTTGATTTCTCCCTCCCTGTTCAGGGCAACCATCGCAACGATCCCCCACCCCCAAAATGCCACCAGAAGAACATGAAGACGCAAAGACCCCAGGGTTGGGCGGTTCAATGCTCCAAACAATAAAAATGCCCTCCAGCGCCTGCTGAGCCACTGAGAATTCAAAAATCTCCAACAGACTCTGTCGTGATCAACAGAGTGCCCGGCCATGCAGACAGAAGAGCAGCATTACCATTACTAGTATCAATTACTCGCAGCAGCTACCGTTTAGTGTTGATTACGGTCCAGGCACGGCTTTAAGCAATCTTTACTCGCTTGACCTCATCCAAGTCTTGTAACGGCACAGAGAGGAACAAGAAACCGAGGCCCCGAGAGGCATTGCCTGAGGTCCTGAGCCGGCGAGGGCCAGAGCCGGGGCTCCAAATTCAGCGCTGACACCAAAGTCCACTTCACCACTCCACCGTACCACTGACCGTGGGCATCCTGGGAGGTACTAGGGGCCATGCCATCTAACCCTCTCCCTGACCCTAACTGACAGAACTCCAGCTGCTGGCCTCCTGGCCTCTGCCCTGGGGGTCTAGGGGGCCCAGGGTGAGGACTCCAGCCCCAGGCAGTCCTTACAGACAGCTCCTTCCTCCATCCCCACCAGTGGCCACCGGGCACCATCCCTGCACTTCTCCAACTCCGCCGCCTACAAGTAGCACAGCCTCTGCTGTGTCAATTCCAGGGTAAGAAGACCGAGTGGAAGTTTACTAGTGATTCTGGTGGGAAATAAAGAACGTATATTGTTGGGACCATTTTCTTTTTAAGTGTGCTAGCGCTCCACGGTTTCTTTTCCCGCATTTCTGCAACAGAATGTTGTCATCAAGAAGGCACTCCCAAGCCCTTTCTGTTCCCAGGCCCTGTCCTGCAGGCCTTAGCGCGCCAGGACTGAGGCCTCCCCCTGGAGTTTTGCCCCATCTTTTCACGGCAAGAGTATGGAGGGGTGGGGAGAGCGGGAGGGCTTGCACCTCTACTTTTCCTAAACTCTCCCCAGGGGCAACCAGAGGGCGCCTGCAGGAAGCAGTGCCACCCACCCCCACCCCCACCCCCACCCCCCCGTCCAGCCCGCGGAGCCCGCACCTCCCTGCCTAGTAGCCCACAACCCCCTGCCGCCGCTCACCTGCACGAAGCCCCAGAGCGGGTGGAGCGCGCAGTGCAGCAGCAGAGAAGGCCAGCAGCAGCCACGGCGCAGCACCAAGTCCCGGAGGAGCATCTCGGCCCGCGGCACCCGCGCACTCGGGGCGAACTGTCAGGGGAGCAAAGCCCTGGTCAGGCGGAGGCCGCGCGGGCACCGTCTCCCGCGCGCACCCGCACACGTAGCAGTCCCGGTTGGGCGGGCACCCTGGGGCACCCTCATAAACCAAGCCTGCCCCTTCACTCCAGCTTGCACATTCGCTGACCCTTCGTGCACACTCACAGAAGCCGGCATCCCAGAACACTCTGTCCTGGCGCACACCCCCAGAACCCTCTGTGTATACCTTGGCCCCGTGCACACCCCCAGAATCCTGCGTGCACACTTTAGCTCCATGCACACCTCCAGAAACAGCCAAGCACACTTAACCTAGCCCAGTGCATCTCCCCAGAAACCTCCCCAGCCATGCACAACTCACTCCCACTGTGAGCACACTTCAAACCCGGCGGGCACCGCTCACCCTGCCTGCACACCCACAGATACGGCTGCGCACACCCACCGACTCATGCCTGCACACTCGCTGACCCTGCATGCACAACACCGGGAAATCACACGCTGCGTGCACCCTCCCTGCCCCGCCGGCCCCCACTGCGCACACTGCAACATAGGCACCTCCGTGCGCACCCCGTTCGCCCTCGCGCGCTCTCCCCGGCCCGGGCCTCCCGCTTCAGGGCGTGAGCCTCCCTCCGGCCTCCCTCTCCGCCCGCACCCCTCCGGTGCCTCACGCCACCTTGCCTGGCGGCGGCCCCAGCAGATCCTCGGCGCGGGGAAGGGAGGTCCGCGTTCCCCCCGCGGCAGACTGTCCCCGAGCCGCCGGACGGCCCCCATTTAAAGCCAGCCGCCTCCCCGGTCCCCCGCCCTCTAGGCGGGGCCTCGGTCCTCACCCTGGCGACTGCGCGGGCGCCTGGGGGCTTCACGTGCCGGGGAGGAGCGCCGGGCACTGGAGCAAAAGTTTGCGCGCGGCTGGGGCCTCGCGGACTGCCGAGCGGGGGCCGGGCGCGGCGCGCTCGCACGGGGCGCAGGGCGCGGCGGCTCCGGGCTGCTCCCGGCCGCGCGCGGGTCGGGAGGGGCGGCACCCCGCGCCCGGGGCCGGGGCGGGCTGCCGAGGCGGAGGGGAGGGCGGGGAAAGTCTCCTCCGAGCCGCCGGGAGCGGGCGGCGCGAGCCTCCCCGGATCCCCGCCCTTCCCGGTGGCGCCGCGCGGCTGCCCGGGGCGCGGGGGTGCCGGAGCCGTCCTCGTCCGTCACGCCGGCCCGCGGGAGGCGCTGCCCGGGTGCGCCCGCTCGGGCAGCAGGGCCGCGGGCGGAGGCGAAATAAATAATGCACGAAAAAGGAAAACAGACGTGAGCCTCGCCAGAGCCTCGCCCGCCTCCCGCCCGGAGCTGCGCTCCCGCCCGCGCTCCCCGCCGTCGCCGCCAGCGCCGCTGCAGTGATTCCTCGTCTCCATCTAGCGAGGCTATTGTGTATTGGGAGCTTAATAATTTATTTATTCACCCGCGAGGAAGAGGACTCCCGGCCCCAGGGGGTCTGGCTCCACGCCCGCCCTTCCCCCGAGTTTCTCCGGGGCGGCGGGAAGGGGGCAAGGACTGACTCGCGGAGACCCCTTCCTGCGCTCCGTCCTTGCGGACTGTCTCCCCTCCCCCCGCCCCATTCGGAACGGCAGTGGCCCCTGGGTGTCGTGGCTCGAAGGGGCAAGCCGGCCCTCCCGGGGCCAAGGGCCCTGTTGTCCCTTCTGTAGTCTCAGTGCAGGGACCTCTCCAACCACACGCTGCGTCTTGGAGGGAGTTGCCTGCGGCCCTGGGGAGGACCTCTCCACCACTGCTTTTCCTCAACCGTCTCCAACTCCTCTGTTGGAGGCAAGATTATCAACAAGTCGGTCGCGAAGTAGCCTGCCACGTTTCGTTCAAACCCGCTGCCCCCGGCCTCCCAGACCGCACCGCAGGTATGCGCAGCCGCTCTGTTTATCCGGTGTAAGCGCTTGGGAAGCGCTTTGATGGATGGCCTTCCAGAAGGTCCCCCAAAGCGTGGACAATCCTATTTTTAGGTGGGGGGAAGGAGGGAACCAAGAGCCCAGGACTAAGAGTGGAGAGTCAGACACTGTAGTTGACTCACTGAAGAAACATTTACTCAGTTCCTTCTCACAGTCTCTGCGGGCACCCTGCATCACCCCGTATAGACACACACCCATATAGACACACACTCCAAGTATAAACTGCCCTGCAGACCAGTTTTCCGACCAGTTTTCTAGGGACCTCTTGCATGCAGAGTGCTCACCCAAGACTATTCTCCGGGTAGACTCTTTAGAGCCACATCTGAACCAAGAAGACATGGGGGGAGAAACGTGAATGGGACTCTGTGCCTTCCCCCCCCCCCCGCGAGCCTGGGGTGCAGTCAAGGAGACAGATCGTGAAATCGGCCATTCTGCCCTCCAGCTGTGGTGCAAGAGAGGGGTCTGCTGTAAGCAGGGGTAGAGGAATGTGGATGAGGCAGAAGGCAGTCGAGGCTTCCAGATGAAAATGGCCTCTGGGAATGGGAGAGTATTTCAAGTGTTGGGAATCCCTTGGGCAAAGAGGTGGAGATACTTGTGCATTCACTCATTCATCCATTCCATACACGGTGTCTTTGAGTGCCTACCGAGGTCAGACAGAGCATTTGAGGAGGGGTATACACCCGGGCACAAGTGAGATATTGGTGCTGTCCTGTGCGACAACCACGAAGGGAGGAGGGATGGTAAGAACATATTGAAAGAGGGGGCTTCCCAGGTGACTTTCTCTCACTAATAGTTTGAAGCAGAAGGATGAGTCACAAAATTGAGCCACTATTCAGCAGCTGAGGTCAAAACAACATTGATTATGCTAATGCCTTTCTACTGAAGCCAGTCAGGGTATTTTGTTCAGTTTGTGATTCCAGTCTTCAGATGTGACAGCAACCTGTCATGTTGGTACACGGAGCTCTTTACCACTTAAAAAACGTTCTTCGTATCACATTTAATGCCATTCTCACAACTCTGCGAGGTGAAGGTAATTGCTCCATTCGACAGGTTCAGAGACGTGAGGAACGTGTCCGGGCTCACCTGGGATTGAGAAGGACTGAGCCCCAGGCAGTCGTCCCGTTCTTTGGAAGGACCTGGGCAGGTTTTATATGTTGGGAGGCCTGCATCATACATTCTGGTCTTCAGGACTCCTGTGCTCGGCCCTCTCTGTGTACCTCCGGGCCCGTAACCTCCTGGCCTTCCTAACACTGTGGAGCATCACAGCCTTAGGGCAAAGAACAGCCTCTGGCATGGGCCCCCTCCCCCCATAGCCGGGCTGAGGCGGGGCTCTGGTTCCTCTCACCCTTGCTGGACCCAAATGGCAACCGCACACCACAGTCCCTGGGATCTGCCTACAGGGGACCGGGCAACTGCTCAGAACTGCAGGGCAAATTTTGACCAGTGAAAGGAGGAAAGATCCGGTGCTTGGATCGTAGTGGTCTCACTGGGCCTGTCAGGAGATTCGAGTAGGCACGACTGGGCCACCGGCAGTGTGTTCTTCTGAAGACATGGCCAGCTCAGTAGCACACAGCCTTGTGTTCCCTCGCTTGCTCCACTCCCCTTGCCCGCTCACGTCTGTTGCCCGAGGGTCGTATCCCTCAATAAAGGATTAGCAAGCAAGCATTGCTTCATGCTCTGTCTCCCCAGGAACTACAGACAATTGGTACCACAAGTGACCCTAGAAAGCTGATCTTCAGGATGGAATGTTGGAGCCGGACTGCGATCTGTCTGGAAGCAATACGAGCCCCATTACTGATGGTAAGCAGGGTCGTATATGGCATATAGCGACCCTACAATTTCTGAAGCTTCACCCGTGGCTACTTGGAATGAGATGCAGGTAGAAAGCCAGGCTTTGGAAGGTCACGTGGCTGCTGTGCATGATCGACGTGGGGGAAATGATAATCATAAGGACTGTGGGGTTAGATGGCTTCTGACAGCACTGGAAAGCCAATGATAGGCTCAGGGAAGCCATTTGCCAACTGACATCCACAAGACAGACTGTGTGAAGGTCAGGCTCCAGAACTGGTATGTGGGGTGGCAGAGCTGACAAGGAGTCTTGGCGTGCAACCACGCAGGTGTCCCGTGTCCGAGTCAGGGCTCTGATGGGGAGAGAGTTGGACCTTGTGATCTGGAATAGAGACATTTGGTTGACAAGCCCTGAAAAATCTTAGACACCCCCCCCCCAGATCTCCCTAAATCTGCTGGCTGGTAGAAGCATCTCTCTCTCCCTTTGTCAGAAAACAAACAAACAAACAAACAAACAAAAAAACAGCTCCTCTTGGCCTGGAGACCAAGCAATGACCTAATGGCAGCAGGTGCCTTGCACCACGGTGCTGGTTCTCATGACAATGGCCTGTAGGAAATAAGGTGAGATGCCAGAACTTCTTTGGCACAATGTTGAAAAAAAACAACAGAGGGCCCAGAGAGCTGCAAATATTAGAATCCCAAGACCTGAGAATCTACCCTGTGGCGAAGTTTCCTGGGGTGGTCCTGAGGGCGTTCTCTTCACGCAGCTGGAGAGAAAAGCCCAGTGGGAGGTGGGAGTCAGGGAAGCAGCAGCATCTTTGAGAAGTTCAGTGGTGTCGATCCTCCAAAGGAAGGAAGGCCGGGTTCAATGACCGGAAGTGGTGGTGAAGTTGACTCCCTGGCATCCAAGGCCAGCTGGCCTTCTAGGTCATGAGAGGCAAAGGGGATGTGATGACCACATGGAAAACAAAGCCGGAGTGGCAGTTAGGGTGCCTTGAGCGGTAGGTGTCTACGTCCATGGCTCGAAGATCACGGTGTCACTAGGGATGAGATCAATGGAGAGTTAACAAGGTTATTGCTCAATTTGTATGAATTTTCTTTAAAATAATCTAGAACGTTAGAGCAAAAAGATGACATCAGCTACTGCAATGGAAAATTTTCTGAGTTTTTTCACGGCGCAAAGCCCATGGCTTGAAGGAGAGGCTGGGTTCCTTTGAAGGACACGCAATGCCACTGAGTCCTGAGATCAGTCACGACCAGCAGCAACCTGACATGCGATGGACGTGGTCCACTCAGGACCAGGCTCTAACAAGTCCAGAAGGAACAGTTACATTACCCAGACAGATGGCCCGATTCTTCTCTCACCCAACTCTGCTGAGATTCTTCCTTAACTCGTACCTGGAGTCTCAAGGGGGAGTTTTGTACAATAGTCTGTTGGAGCAAGAAGGCACCGGGCCTCATCGACACACAGATCAACACAATATGTTGGTGCCCGTTGGGAACGGCACGGCTACATCACATCCGCGTTCAGGGGCGGAAGGAGAGGGGCCTGAAGTGCAGACATACACTGGCCCCTGTGTGCAGGGGTAAGTGTTTAGGAGCATGGAAAGAATGAGACTAGAAACCCAGGGGCATAGAGGTCAGGAAAACTGTAGAGGCATGAGCTCGGGCACGTTTCTGTCCCATATTAATACTCACCAGAGAACATCGTTGCCAAGGAAGCTCTCAGCAATTAGTTGGATAGGATGATCCATGCTCTGGAGGTCAACCAGCCTCTCTCTCTGGCCAGCCTTGTGTTTCCCGAATGGTCTGCTGAAGGCACAGCCATGGCATCAACTTGGAGATGGAGGCTCATGGCATTTTCGGCAATGTTCTCCTGAATGAGGCATGAGTCGATAGAAATGCCTCCAGGGGCGCCTGGGCGGCTCAGTCAGTTAAGCCTGCGACTTTGGCTTAGGTCATGATTCCATAGTTCGTGAGTTCGAGCCCCACATCAGACTCTCTGCTGTCAGCACAGAGCCCAGTTCAGATCTTCTGTTCTCCTCTCACTCTCTCTCTCTCTCTCTCTGCCCCTCCTCCACTCATGCGCGTGCTCTCTCTTGAAAAAAAAAAAAAATCAACAAACTAAGAAGTGTCTCCAATAGCTAGAATACACAAATCTAGGTGTAGAAGTAGGATTGGCCGGCCCCTCAGAGCCCAAGTGCTACTCTGTGCTTATATTCCTGCACTGAACACAGTCAGCGTTCCACTAGACCAGAAGCTGTAACTACTACCGGGTTCCCTGGGCTCCTCGTGCTAAGGACACAACAGTCAGAGAAGAGTTGCTGCACTGGCAGGCCGATCATCCTTGATTACCAGGAGGATCGAGGCTTACGGTCACAAAGTGGGCACAGGGCGGAGTACCCCTGGTGGTACGAACTGAGTGTGTTCCCCTAAATTCAACTCGCAGTTCGTGAGTTCGCGCCCCACGTCCGGCTCTTTGCTGATGGTGAGGGGCCTGCTTGGGATTCTGTCTTCCTGTCTCTCTGCCCTTCCCCAACTCATGCACACTCCCCCCCTCTCTCTCAAAATAAATCAATAAACTTTAAAAAAAGAAAGTTTATAAAAGAAAACCATAAAGGAGAGAAAATACATTTATGGTACTGTACTGTGTTTATCGAAAAATATCTGTATGAGTGGCCCCGGGCAGTTCAAACCCATGTTGTTCAACAGTCAACTGTAATTAGATTTCAGCGTTCTTGGAAGAATTAGCAGATAATTCATATAAACACTGAGCCTGGCACAAAGTAACTGCTCAAAAAAGGCCATCCCTAATTATTTTGAAGGATAGAGGGGCAAAGACGCTGCCCTTTTGTAAGAGCGCTCCTTGACATCAGGGATCTCTTTTGAGTATGACACACACAAAAAAACAAAGGAAACGCGTTACGAGTACTCATTATTGAACCATGAGATCATGCAGGCTAATTATGTTTTCAAATGCTGCAGATAAACATGCAATTATTGAAAAAGACATTGGGATTGGCCAAATTGTTCATTACTTAAGCTTGAATTAAATATGTAATTGTCAATGTCACATTTTATGGGTCAGCTGCGACTCTGTCCAGAGAGGACGTTTTCCTAATTGACCAGGTATGGGGGAAGGGGAACCCAGTCTCCTGTAGGCTTTGTCTGAGACCTGGCCAGCCATACTTGGCCTTCCCGGCTTGGTCCCACGCCCTAGCCAGTCACCTAGAAGCTGAGCAGGACTCATCATGTGGGGCCAGGTGGGTAGATTTGCCTTGCCCCAAACTCTGAGTTAACTCTGTTTCCCAAGAATATTTTGGTCCAAATCCCTTGAACTTAGATGTTTGGATGTGGAAGAGAGTCAGAAAGAAGCCCAGACTTTAAACTTCACTTTAAAACCACCTGCATTGGGGCGCCGGGGTGGCTCAGTCGGTTAAGCGTCCGACTTCAGCTCAGGTCACGATCTCGCGGTCCGCGAGTTCGAGCCCCGCGTCGGGCTCTGGGCTGACGGCTCAGAGCCTGGAGCCTGCTTCCGATTCTGTGTCTCCCTCTCTCTCGGCCCCTCCCCCATTCATGCTGTGTCTCTCTCTGTCTCAAAAATAAATAAACGTTAAAAAAAATTTTTTTTAATAAAAATAAAAAAAAAAATAAAACCACCTGCATCTTCTTTCCCTTGTCATCTTTTCTTAAACCCTAAGAAAAAACTAAAATTTTGGAAAAAATTATCAGGAAAAAATTATCTGGACCAGTGCCATTTTCCTATGTCAACGGAGACGCTGAACAGATATGACTCAAGAGGACATTTGATTGGATTGACTTGGTGACCACCCCTTCGGGCAGGCCAGTCAAATCCAAATGCCAGCGCAGCCAGGAGAGCTAACTCAGCTGAGCCCCAACATATGCTACACCAAGCAGGAGCCGACAGAGTAAAGCAGATAGGTCCTATTCTCCAAGATCTCACATTGTATTAGAGGGAGGAGAAATATACACGTGTTCTAACTACAAATAGGGGCATCCCTCCTCCCCGATTAAAACTCCCCAGAAGGCTCCCTATCTTAGCACCCAGCCACCCTCCAGCCCCTCCCCACTCATTCGCCCCTTTGTGCTTTGTCCTTGCAGTTCCCCAGAACTGCTTTCTCCCACCTCCCTGCCCTGCTCACACTGTTTCCTCCACCCAGAATGCCTTCTCCTTTCATCTGCTTAGCCTGTGGCTCCCTTCTCTCAGTCTTACGCACCCCTCCATCACGGTACCCCTCCTACTGGACTCTAATTATCAGGACATATGCAGTCAGGGGTGTGCAGAGCATGGGCTTAGTGGAAAGAACCTCGATTTTGATGTCAGTTGAATGGAATCTGGAAAGCTTCCTTAACCTCTCTGAGCCTCAGTTTCCCTGACTCTAAAACAAGGATGCTGATGTTCACCTTGCTGGGCTACAGCGGGGAATACTAGAAACAAAGTTTGTAAAGCTTTGATCCCCGTGCCTTTGCGGGGCAGGCCTCATAGGAACCCCATCTGACTGAGGCTGCCTCCTGTCCTAATTGTGTGGACCATGGGGGGCAGGGACTGTGTTTTACTCATGTTTGTTGTTGTTGTTAAAGTTTATTTATTTATTTTGTGAGAGAGAGAGAGAGAGAGGGAGAGATCCCAAGTAGGCTCCATGCTTATCGCAGAGCTCGATGTGGGACTTGAACCCGCAAACCTTGAGACCGTGACCTGAACTGAAATCAAGAGTGAGACACTCAATTAGCTGAGCCACCCAGACGCCCCTGTTTTATTCATCTTTGAGTTCAGGCTCCTGGCAACATCCCATCTGTAATAGTTCCAGAAATCTTGGAGAGCGACAGCTCAAAGCATGTGCCACTGGACCTCTGGGGAAGGGTCCCCCTCGCCTAGGGACCTCGCCTTCTCCTATTACCCTTCCTGCCACCTCCCTGCTTCTCAAACCCGCAGGCCCAAGCTGCCTCACCTCCCCATAGAATGGCATTGACCTACTCTGGCCTGGTACATATTTGCTGAATGAGTGAATGGACGAGTGAATGAAAAGAAAAACCATTTACAAAGTTTTACATTTTGCGTCTTATGATGGAACGTCTGGGTGATTTTTCATCGTGGGGCAAGCTTGCCGAACTCTGTTTCTTGGTGTTTACACTGGGATTTTCACAGAATGGCTTCTGACTGGAAACCTGTCTGTCTGTGAGCTTTGTACATATTTCAGGGAATGAGGATTTTGCCATTTACTTTAGTCAGAAATGTCAGAAGCCATCCAGGAGCCGGAAGAGCTCCTACGAACCCCTGAGTTGACCGGCCCAACACTCAGCTACTCATTATAACTTTTCTAAGAGCGCGCCTATCTCAGAGTGTGATGTAGGAGGATTAATTTGGTCTGATCGTCCCTGAAATGTGGTTGAGAGAATCTGTGCTTATTTAGGCACTCCTCAAACGTGTGTAGAATGCACGTTGTGTCCCAGGCTCGGGCACTGGGGATCAGAATTGCCCAAGACAGGATCCTTGTCCTCCCTCCAGGAGCTCCCGGGCTGGCAGGGAGGCAGAGAAGGGATGAGGTGATGACAGACACGGTGTGGGAAGGACTGAGGGAGAAGGGGGCGCAGGATGCAAACTTGCAGGAAGGATCTGTGCAGCACTGTCTCAGCACCATTGTACTTTCTGCTTTAGACTCACTAAACCGGTTTTCTGCACACATTGCTGGTTATGCCTCCCTGCTTTTGCACAAGCCATTTCCTCTGCCTGGAAGCTTTCCTTCTGTCTTCCTGGCAAAGTCCTCATCACTTCAGATCCCAGCTGATACCCCCTCCCCTGTGTCCACACCCCGCCAAGCTCGTTCATCCTCTGTGCTGCCTGAAGTCTGCGTTATAGGGGGGACCTGTCCAGCTGTCCTTTTACCCTCTTGGGTGAATAATGAGCACTGGGGAGACTCATGATTTAGGAGGAAAACGTACTGACTCTGGTGTCAAACAGGGCTGGGTTTGAATCTTAGGACTGTTGTTTCCTGCCTGTGTTCTCGGGCCTGGCTCGGGGGAGAGTAGAGAGAACAGAGACGAGCCTGCAGAAGGGAAAGGTTCCGCCACGGTGGGACTCTTGAGCTCTGCTGAGACATTTTGGAATTCACTCTGGGGGCAGTGGGGAAGCACCGAATGGTTTTAAGCAAGAGAACGGCATTGTACACACACTGGCAACACCGGGGAGGGGGACGTGCGTACGGGGTGGGCAGATGGGAGCCAAGTGCTGATTGAGAGCCTCCACCTAGAGTTACCCAGTCTACGTTGGGATAGCAGCTTTTGCCTAGCTGTATGATCTTGGGCAATCATCTAAAACTCCCTGACCCTCAGTTTCTTCATCTGTAAAATGGGAAGAATACTATTACTTTCTTTGCCTGGGGAGATCACAAGAGAACATAAATGGGAATAGGTTTTGTCGATTCTAAAGTGCCATGCAAATCCTAGAAGTGATCAGAAGAGGCTTAAACATGATAGAAGTTTATTTCTGGCAAAAGGGAGTTTGGGGCTATTGTGGTGCTCCACAGAGCAGGGTGAAGGCTTTTTCTAGCTTGTTGATCTGCCATTTTCAGCATGTAGGTTTCTTTTCACCCCATGGTCCAATATGGCTGCTTGAACTCCAGCCATCAGATTCACATTCCAGCCAGCAGGAAAAAGCAAGAGAGAAAGAAGGCTATGTTCCTCCCTTTAGGGTCACTTGCCACTAGTTTCAAATGGCACTTCTGCTTATCTCCTACTGACCTGGGCATAATCACATGATGACACCTAGGTACAAGGGAGGCTGGAAAACACATTTCCTATTTATTTTTTTTATTAAATTTTTTTTTTTCAACGTTTATTGATTTTTGGGACAGAGAGAGACAGAGCATGAACGGGGGAGGGACAGAGAGAGAGGGAGACACAGAATCGGAAACAGGCTCCAGGCTCTGAGCCATCAGCCCAGAGCCTGACGCGGGGCTCAAACTCACGGGCCGTGAGATCGTGACCTGGCTGAAGTCGGACGCTTAACCGACTGCGCCACCCAGGCGCCCCTAACACATTTCCTATTTAGAGTAGCCATGTGCCCAGCTGAAAATCAGAAAATCCATTATGAGTAATTAACAGACATATTGATGCTGGGGAACAGCTAGACAACTAGCAATTTCTCTCACAGCTTTTTGACGATTTCACTATAGAGTTTCATAAGCTAGGTTTCTTAAAAGTGATATGTCACCCACAGGACATGGGACAAGAAACAGGAACCCCAGAGGCAGTGTTGAGGGAAGGACGCTTACATATGTTACAAGGGACTTACTTACTCAAAGATTTCCCTTTTCCTCCCATAACGTGGGCCCTTTTTTGGGTCCTACTCCAAGCAGAAGGAGACACCTACCTCCTTAGGGGAGGCTTGAGAAGCCCCTCGCGTTGACACAATCATGATGAACAGAACAGACAGCAGCCTCAGGTCAGGGAGGCAGGGGGAGGGGGCGAGTTCCCCATGGCAGCTGCTGGCCAGGAGGACAGTTAGGAGGGAGGCAAACCCTTCATACAGCCAACCAACGAAGACACTGACCTTGGGGAGAGGGAAAGAGGAGTCTAAGAAGAAGCAGCCAGCCCATGCAAGAGGGAGTGGGGCCAGACAACCTAGAGTGTGTCCCTGGAAGACGAGATCCTCTCTCAGCCCCTCTACTTCCTTCATGGGTAGGAGTACTACCGGACCTCCTCTTGCATCCGTGATTCATACTTTATTTTTTTTTAATGAATTTTTCTTTTTTAATTTTTTTAAATTGAGTTGGGGGGGTAAGGGAGGGGCAGAAGAAGAGAGAGAATCTTAAGCAGGCTCCACACTCAGTGCAGAGCCTGACGCAGGGCTTGATCCCACGACCCTGGGATCGTAACCTGAGCCGAAATCAAGAGTTGGATGCTCCACCGACGGAGCCACCAGGCGCCCCCATGGTTCACACTTACCTGAGTATAGATGACACTTTGAAAGAGCCCTAGGGTAAATCATTCTTTCAAGCACTCTTATTTTTAGATCCTTAGCATGCATGGATGCTACCAGGCTATTAGACTTAAGATGCTAATACCAAAAGTAGGTAAACCAGGCAATAAAAATGATATCTTGGCTATTTACTAAGTGGCAGACTGTGTTCTAAAGGCATTACGATATTAACTCCCTCTATCCTCATGGCAGCCTTTTTCTTTTCCCCCAAAGTAACAACATTTCATGCTGGAAACGCAATGGAAGAAGCACTCAAACACCTTTGATGGTGGTGGGACACTTATACAGCTTCCTGGGAAAGCAGTTCGATAATGCAATTCTGCTGGAAACTTTTGAAAATTAGAATTATTTCAGAAACACTAACGTATTGCGTTAAGCCAAAAAAAAAAAAAAAGGAATTTATGAGCTCATAAAAATAAAACAACCCCCAGGTGTGGCTGGCTCCTGGGTTAAAATGAGGACTTGGTCTCTCTCCATTCCTTGGCTCTGTTTTCCTCTCTGTCTTCTTCATGTTCACGTATGCTTTCTCCATAGGGAGGCTCAGCAAAACCTCACATACGGGTTCCTCCCGATGTTCTGGAAACAGAGCATTCCTAGGAAACCTTTCACAAGCTGAAAAGTGAGAGACCTGTTGTTTTCTTGAAGTTCTGACATTTCAACGTGGTTTTTTTTTAATGTTTATTTATTTTTGAGAGGGAGAGAGAGACAGGGTGTGAGCCAGGGGAGGGGCAGAGAGAGAGGGAGACACAGAATCCGAAGCAGGCTCCAGGCTCTGAGCTGTCAGCACAGAACCGACGCGGGGCTCGAACTCGCAAACCACGAGATCATGACCTGAGCTGAAGTCAGATGCTTAACCGACTGAGCCACCCAGGCGCCTCTCAGCATGTTTTTGACGCAGGGAGGATCATCCTGGGCACATCACCTGGTAATCTTTGCATGGCGGAAGGCTCGTATCAGGAGGCATTTGTCATCTGAGAAAAGTTCTGGAGGCTGGATGGCAGTCTGGGATCACAGTAGCAGCGTGGCCAGCTCCTGAGAGCTCTCTTGGGGGTTACAGACTCCTCATTATATCCTCACATGGCAGAAAGAGCCCTCGCGGCACCTTTTAAGGAAGCTACTGTTGCTGACCATTCCATAGATAGGGAAAAACGCAAAGAACAGTGAGTCTGCATCAGTGATTCTACCCCTCGTGGCATCCACCCCTTTGCCCTGTGACTTTGGTACTGCCCTCCCACTGCGAGTCTGGACCCCTGGGCCCTGCTCTGGACCCATGGGACACTGGACAGTGTGAGGCAAGCGGAAGCCTGGAGGGCGTCCCGTCACTGGGTTTGTCTCTGTCTTCTTTTCGCTTCTCTTTCCGGGGCCGCATGAAGAGCAGGGCCTGGCCTAGTTCTTCCTGTTCAGTTTTGGTGGTTTATATATTTCTAGGAATGTGTCCATTTCTTCCAGATTGCCCATTTCATTGGCGTATAATTGCTCATAATGTTCTCTTGTTGTTGTTTTTATTTCTGCTGTGTTGGTTGTGATCTCTCCTCGTTCATTCTTGATTTTATTTATTAGGGTCCTTTCCTTTTTCTTTTTGATGAAACTGGCTGGTGGTTTATCAATTTTGTTAATTCTTTCAAAGAACCAGCTCCTGGTTTCATCGATCTGTTTTGATTTCGATAGCATTGATTTCTGCTCTAATCTTTATTCTTTCCTGTCTTCTGCGGGTTTGGGGTTTTGTTTGCTGTTCTTTTTCCAGCTCTTTAAGGTGTAAGGTTAGGTTGTGTATCTGAGACCTTTCTTCCTTCTTTGGAAAGGCCTGGAAAGGCCCTCTTATGCCCGCCTTTGCAGTGTCCCAGAGGTAGGAACACGCCTGCCTAGCCTGTCAGAAGGTGGAAAGAGCTATGGAACAGAGCTGAGTTGCTCAAGGCCTCCCAGCCGAGGCCACCTTAGTTCAGCCAAAGCAACAACCTCCGGCCTGTGGGCGAGCCCCGCCAAGATCAGCAAAGCTGCTTAGTCCTTCGGCACTGCCTGCGGGGGCGTGAGCAAGCCCACCTAGATCTGCAGAACCCAGCCCAGATCAGGGGGCCCGGCAGATTCAGGAGCCGAGCAAATACTTCTCAGTATCGACCACTGAAGTCTAGCAGCCTTATTGAGATGTACATAGCTGATACAAGAGATTACATAACTTGGGGCACCAAGTGATGGGTGGCTGGGTGGCTCAGTCGGCTGAGCGTCTGACTTCAGCCCAGGTCATGATTTTCCAGTTCATGAGTTCGAGCCCCACGTTGGGCTCTGTGCTGACAGCTCAGGGCCTGGAGCCCGTTTCAGATTCGGTGTCTCCCTCTCTCTCTGCCCCTCCCCTGCTCACGATCTGTCTCTCTCTTTCTCAAAAACAAAATAAACATTAAAAAAAAGAAAGAGATTACATAACTTGCCAACTACTCACTGGAGCAGCCAGGGTTGAACCCAGGTAATCCGACTGCGACCTTATACTCTTAGATACTATTGTAGGCTAGTTGTTGGCAAACTATGGCCTGGAGGCCAAATCCAGCCCACCACCTGATTTATGCACCTTGTATGCTAAGAACGGTTATTACAGATGAATATTTTCCATCAGGGTGATGATAGGTAAGTAAACATTAGCTTTGAACCCCAATTAAACAAATGCTGTCCCATAAGAGGAATCCCATCCTTCTCCTTGGTAGACCTAAGTCTGCTATTATAATTTAATTAATTAATTAACAATTAATTAATTTGTATTATATTTCATTCCTATATTATACTTTGTATTTCATCATTAATAATTTGTGAAAACGTCTTCCCTCTTACTATGTAAGTATCTCTGTTATATCCTTGATGTAGCCTCTTGGCCTGCGAAGACCAAAATATTTGCTATCTGGCTCTTTACAGAACAAGCTTCTAGACTCCTGTTCTTGTAGGATAGTTCGATTGAGATGTTGATCTTTGAATTTGGTCCTCAGGCCAAGAAATGGAAAGAATCAGGGGTGCCTGGGTGGCTCTGTCCGTTAAGCGTCTGACTCTTGATCTCAGCTGAGGTCGTGACCCCACGTCGGGCTCTGTGCTGACAGTGAGGAACCTGCTTGGGATTCTCTCTCCCTCCCTCTTTCTTTGTCCCTCCCCTGCTCATGCTCACACATCCTCTCTGTCAAAATCAATAAATAAACTTAAAAAAAAAAAAAAAAGAAATGGAAAGAATCAGACTGTTAACAGCATGGGAGGCCCTCGGAGGACTTCTAACCCAACCTCAGAAACAGAATTAGACCCTGGGTCCCTGGCCTCCTAGATCAGAGCTCACCTGCTGCTCTCTAGAAGGGCCAATGACAATAGTTGCATTTGTTGACAGGCTTCCACCTCTCCAGCTGGAATATTCTTGGTCCCCACAGGCCTCTCCAGGCCTCCCGCTCTGGCCCTCCCTTCTCAGGGTTCACACTCCCTCACGTGGGCACGGATGATTCACTGTCTCTTCCTCCAGCTCCGCCCTGAGCCACCTAAAGTGAATTTGTGCTGTGTACTTCTGTGATAATTAAAGAGATTGAGCATTTAAGCCGATTTTTACTGGGGACGATGGAGAAATTCTCTCCCGAAGAGTTTCACGATCTGGCCTTATTAGAAAGGAGAAATAGAACGGGAGAATTCAAGAGAAAACTCATTTCTTCCCTGAGTGTGTTAATGAGCTAAGCCACAGGAGGCCATGTGTAAGTTGGGCTGCAAGCGGCCGTAAATTAAATTTATTATGCGCCGAGGGATTCTAATAAACATTACTTAAAAATAGCAACAGACAGTCATTTGTATTATGTCATGTGACCTGGTTATGGTGACACTTTTGTGCCTTTGCTATTAATCAGAGTTACTTTGAGAGGCGGTTGGTAAATTCTTTTAGAGCTACTGGCACCTTCCACTTAATTAAGATTGTTCTGGAAAAGAGCAGAGTGAGTCAAAAGTAGTCATGGTGTATATCATTGCACCCTGGAGGCCCTTGTTGCTCATTAGGTGATGCTTGTTATGCTTTCCAAGAGGGAGAAACCTGAAAGAGCATGTCACTGTCCATAATAAAATCCTAGACCCTGGAAGGTTAGTATGGGGGGGGGGGGGCGCAGTTGCTTGAGTGGGGAGGTGTTGCTGAACCTCGCTGGGACAAAGTCACCATGGCTCGGGAGGGGGACCATGTTAATAACGGCCGCCACCCGCACTCCAGCTTCTGGGGATGCTGTGTGCCCTTTACCCCTCTAGGCCCGGTATGGACAAGGACCTTTTTCTCATCCTCTGGAGCAGGGAAGGGAATGTCCTAGAAACGCCCAAAATTATCTTTGGAAAATCCCAAATGTGATCCTGTCACCCCCTCATTTCAACTCTCAGAGTCTGCTGTTTTCCAGCTCTGCCTCCCCACCCCGCCCCCGCCTCTCCACACGCACCACTGACCCGAGAGGCAGACACACTCTGGGCTTAAGACCTTGGGGTGTAGAGTCAGATTGATCCGTGTTTGTTTGAATTATAGTTCTGCCATTTGCTAGCTGGGTCACCACAGGCAAGCTACTTAACCCTTGCCTACATTTTCCCATCTATAAAATGGGGATCATCAGGGTGCCTGAGTGGCTCAGTCCGGTAAGCCTCTGACTCCTGATTTTGGCTCAGATCATGATCTCACGGGTCCGTGGGTTCGAGTCCATGTTGCAATCTCAGTGCAATTGCGGAGGCTGCTTGGGATTCTCTCTCTCTCTCAAAATAAATAAATAAACTTTGAAAAAAAAAATAAAATGGGGATAATTATGCATGTAACACAAAGCTCTTAGGAGGATTGCATAAAATAATCCATGGAGGACTGGGCATTTGGAAAAGCTCTCCAGAAGTGTTCAGCCACGAGCCTTACCAGTAGTTTCTTGACAATGTCGTTCCCTTTTGTTTCTCTCGAGCATTTCCCTTGGCCCAAACGAACCTCACCCCTTGCTTTGTTTCATTAACGACTTTTCATCCTCCCGACCTCTCAGCTCAAATATAAATGATCTAAGACTTCCCAGACCCCTGTCTGATTTTGAGACCCCTCTTCTGGGTTCCTGTCACATCCTGGGACATGAGGTCCTTGCCTGGGACACCGGGTCCACGCTCCAATATTCGACTCCCCTGTCTAGGACTGCCGTGCGTGAGGCTGAGGTCTTTTGGGGCTGACATCATGTCTGGTTTTCCTTTGAGTCCCAGTGCCTGGTGCAGATCAAGTGTTTAAAAAGTGTCTGCTGAGTAGGAGAAGCAGCTGAGAATATTATGAATTTAGAAAATGGGACCCACAAGGAAATGAGGTGAAGCTGGCTGTCTTAGTTTAGGTTCCCCTGAAAGTAGAGTCGAGCAGTTGGATGAATGGAATTGGTTCTTAAAAGGAGAGAATAGGGAGGGAGAGACACACAAGGAGAACAAGGGCAGCTATGAGGGCATGACTGGGCTGCTGTGGGCAACTGGGGCTCATGTCCACCGGGCACCCTCAAGAAACGGGGTAGAGTGAGCCTCAGAATTGTTTCTGGGAATTAAGAGGGGCTAGGGCTTGGATCCATTGACTCCCATTGGTAGGGGTTAACCCTTCTGTACTTCTGGGCTGCCCCGTGTGGGGGCCAAGCAAGCACCAGGCAGGAGAGCAAAATGTAGCTGGCACTGTAGGTGGGACTATGCAGCGTGACCAGGAACTGTTCACCAAAGCTGCAGCTGGCATCAGACCGCAGTCTAATTTCATGCGGTGAGCACTATATGGCACCCACAGTTTAGGAGAGCATGGCTGGACATCTCGACACCTCTAAATCTAGAACCTCGGGAGGGACGTGGCACCTCCTTTTGGGTCCCATTGTTTTCATTCCCACCTGGGGGGGATCCTTCTTTCTTCTTGGGAATGACATCTATGGAAGCCAGAACCCAAGATGGCCCCGATGAGTATTGTCTCCTGGTAGTCATGTGTTTGTGTGGCCTCTTCCCACAATGGATCGTGTCTGGCCTGGGTCACCCTTACAATATGGTGAAAGTGACAGTGTGTGACCTTTAAGACTAGGCCATAAAAGGGAGCTTGTTTCTTGCAGCTTCCAACTTGGCCTCTTGGATATCTTACTCTGGAGGAAGCCAACTGCCACGCCAGGAGAGCAACACTCAAGCAGCTTCACGGAGAAGAAACCAAGACTCTTGGCCAACAGCCAGTGCCATCGTGCCAGCCACATGACTGATCCACTTTGGAAGAGGATCCTCCAGCCCCCATCAAGCCTTCACATGGCAGCTGCCACCGACATCTGACTGCACCTATCAGGGGATCCAAGCAAGAACTGCAGCCGAGCTCTTCCCAAATCCCTGACCTACAGAATCGATGAGCAAAGGGCTATCTTATGCCGCCATGTTTGATTTGCCGCCATAGTAATGAGAACACCATCCTCTCCATAGGGAAGCCTCAACTTTGCTCTAAAGGGCATAGGTTTCCTCTTATGGCCTTAACAAGATAACCATGTCTCTACGTGGACTTTCTCACCCTCAATAAGAGTCATACCCTTGATGCTTCCATGTAATCCCACCTTTTATAAAAACTAAAGAGGATGATGGGAGGAAAAGAATTGGGGAGGCAGCTCAGGATGGTGATGGTCACCAAGCCAATTAAAGTATGTAATTAATCACTTATTGGGTAGACTTTGTCACTGTGGGTGGGCCAAATGGGGAATTCATGCTGTTACCCTCTCTTGGCCACGAAGCAGGCTGGGAACTGGGGCATAAACTTGGGGAAGGGGAAAATGGCAAAGCTGTTTTGGCCTGCTGGACTGGCCCTAAGGGCAGATCCCATGAGCCACACCCAGTGTCCAGGTATTGGAGTGTACCTGGACCCAATTTGGGCCAGTGTCCATGCCTAAGAAAATTCAGCTTGGTGGATGGATCTGGGAAATTGGCAGCCTCAGGTTTGAAAGGCAGATTGGATAAGATCCCAGGTGTCCTGTCCGTGATGTATACTGCATCTAGAGTGGGGGGTCTCAGGGCCTCCACCAAAGGAACCAGTTTTCTAGGACCAGGCCCTGGTCCCTAAACTAATGTAGGGACCTAGTCATATAAAATGATATTTACCCACGTAAAGCAACTTAACATCTTTTGGAGTTGTGTCCCCTTCCATATAAAAAGAATGATAACAGCTGCTTTGCAGGATTGTCCTATGGATCAAGTAAGATAACGTATGTGAAGAGCCTGGCACGTAATAGGTGTTTAATGAAAGGTGGCTATTATTGGCCTTCAAGATTAAGCTCATGAGAACTCTCTCTTACAAGAAGCTCTTTCTGATGACTCCATCTGGAGTTGGTTGCCCCTTCCCTGTGCCCTCAATATCTTGGGCTTACCTCCCAACCGCACGTTCTTGCATTATCTGCTCACCCCAGGCTCTCCTACTAGGCTGTGAGGTCTCCAAAGTAGGGACAAAGTGTGTTCATTACCGTGTCCCTGACTCACAGTAGGTCCTCAGTGCGCACCTGTTGCTCTCAACAGAAGCGGCCCTTCTTGGAGAAGCCAGGAGCAGTTATACAGTGTGAACAGCTTATTACAGTTTGTTACATGGGGGAGGAAGCTGCAATGTTTTGGGAACTGCCCATAGGCCAGGAAACCTGGGGGCCCTGTGCCTCCGGCCCTGTAAGGCTGTAATCGAAGCTCATACTGCATTTAGCGTGAATTGTATCAGGTCTCGTGGAGGCTGCAGTTGTACTTTGCCTGTAATGTGCTACTGACATTTCGTTTTCATGGCATCAACGTCTCATTATTACTCATTGCTTCTGCCCTAAGACCATAAGTACCTGGTTCATGCATTAGGCTTTCCCCCCCATGTGGCCCTCTCCTATCTGAAGTCATTCCCAGTCCTCCCCAGCCCCTTTAACTCAAATGCATGACTCTTGGCCCACTGTTTCTTTCAGTGAACTTGGGAGGCAGATACTGGTGATGGTGAAGATGATGGTAAACAGAATGAGGAAGACCAACGCGAATGAACTGAGGGTTACTATGTTCTAGACACTAAGCATGTTATTCCACTTAATCCTTATCACCCCAAGAGGTAGGTGTCACTATTCTCATTTAACGAGAGAGGATTTGGGGGGCTCAGGGTGATGACGGACTTGCCCAAGGTCGTATGAAAGCCCAGTCCTGCAGACTCTTCGCCCAGTGTTTCTTTTGGCTGACTGTTCATGGTGCTTAGTTCTCTCTGACTCCACGGACAGGGGCACATGCCTCACCCCACCAGTCACATCAAGGTGCTCATGGTTCATGAAGCTCTGAACAGTGATGTTTGTAAAAGGGGTATGACTCTCTTTGATGGAGTGGGTGATAGGGTGGGTGGGGTAACCCAGGGTATCTTGAGGGAGCAGGGGCCAATCCACACAACAATTGTAACGACAGATGTCATTTGTTGAGGACCAGTTGGAGCCAGAGCACACACTGAGCAATTGACCTACATTGTCTTCCTTAGTCCTCACAGCCATCCTGTGGGATAACTATTATTCCCATTTCACAGATGAAAGAACTGAGACCCAGAGGAATTCATTAATTTGCATCTCCCCAGTGGGCCTTCTCTTCCCTATCGCTAGGCCTAGATCTCTCTCCTGCCTCCTTCTCTGCCTGGTCCACTCCTGGTCACACAGATAAAAAGTGAGAAGATTTTATTTGAGTCCCTGTGTGTCCAATAATTAAGAAAGAAAGAAGTGAGTAGGAACTCAGAGACACCCAGATGTGAGAATTAGCAGTCAAGTACATTGAAGAAGCTATTATAAATATTTTCAAAGGTTTGAAAGGAAAGATGGTCTGATTGAGTAAACAGATGAGGAATCACAGCAGAAACAGAAACAAAGGAACCATATGAATGTTTTAGCCCAGAAAAATGAGATGATACATCCACATTCACTCTCCAACATCAGATTGGAGAGTCCGTGAACTCGAAGACAGTCCACAGAAAATACCCCATGTGAAGAACAGAGAAAAGAAAAAGAAGATTAAAAATAAATGAACAGCACCTCAGTGACCTCTGAGCCAATATCAAGCAGTGTAACCCACATGGATTAGAGTTCTAGAAGGCACGGAGACAGAAAATAAGGCAGAAAAGTATTTGGAGAAATAAAAGTTGATGAAAATTTGATGAAATTTGATGAAAACCGTTAATTGACAGATCCAAGAAGCTCACCAAGCCTTTGAAAACCACACCTAGAAAACAATTTAGTCAAACTTTTGAAAATCAAATATAAAGACCAAAACCTTGAAAGCAGCCAGACAAAAACGGCACATCACACTTGGAGGAACAACAAAAATCAGGGCTCACATCTTATCAGAAACAGTGGAAACCCAAAGGAAAATGGAATAAGATCTTTACTTTTTTTTAACGGTTATTATTGTTTTGAGAGAGAGAGAGAGGGCGTGTGTGTGTGTGTGTGAGTGGGGGAGGGGCAAAGAGGGGGACAGAGGATCCCAGGCAGGCTCTGTGCTGATAGCAGTGAGCCGGATGTGGGGCTCCAACTCACAAACCGCGAGATCGTGACCTGAGCCGAAGTCGGACCCTCAACCGACTGAGCCACCCGCGTGCCCCTGGAATAAGAGCTTTGAGGCAGAGAAAGAAAAAAAAAATAATAACTGTCAACATAGAATTCTATACCTTTCAACAATATGGATGAACTCAAAGTAATTGAAAGCAGGGACCCAAACATGTTCGTGCACTCATGCTCACAGCAGCAGTATTCACAATAAGCCGAAAGGTGCAAACAACCCGTGCGTCCGTTGTGAACGGATGGGATGCGGATAATGTGGTATAGCCAGACGATGGAGTATATTATTCAGCCTTAAAAAGGAATGAAGCACTGTTGATACCTGCTCCAACAAGGATGATCTTTGAAAAGATATGCTGAGTGAAATAAAGCATACGCAAAAGGACAAATATTGCCCGCTTCCGCTTATCTGAGGTACCTACACTGGGCAAATTCATAGAGACAGAACGTAGACCAGAAGGGGAAGACATGGGGAGTTGTGGCTTAATGCTTATATTTCTTATTTGGGGTGATGAAAAGTACTGGAAATGGTGGTCATGGTTGCACAGCATTGTGGGTGTGATTAATGCCACTGAATTGTACATTAAAAATGGTTACAATGGAGGGGCGCCTGGGGGGCTCCGTCGGTTCAGCGTCCGACTTCGGCTCAGGTCATGATCTCACGGTGCGTGAGTTCGAGCCCCGCGTCGGGCTCTGTGCTGACAGCTCGGAGCCGGGAGCCTGCCTCAGATTGTGTCTCCCTCTCTCTCTGCCCCTTCCTTGCTGGAACTCTCTCTCTCTCTCTCTCTCTCTCTCAAAAATAAACAAACATTAAAAAAATGGTTCAAATGGAAAATTCTATAATTATTTATCACAATTTGAAAAATCAGTTCTGCAATGTACCCCAAACTACGGTACACTTGAAATGGATGAATTATGTGCTACGTGAATTGAATCTCAATCAATCTGTTAAAAATGAGGGGAAAATGAAGGTAGCTTCAGATAAATGAGAGTTTGTCACCGTCAGACCTATGCTACAGTTAATACTGAAAGAAGTTCTTCAGACTGAATGGAAATGAACCTAGAGGGAAATTCAAATCTAAAGATAGAAATGTAAGCATCAGAAATGGCAGAGATGTAGGCAAATATAACATACTAGCTTTTACTTCTTTTAGTTTTTTCAAAGACGCATCACAGTTGAAAGCAAAGATACCATTGTAATCTCAGGTTTATCATGCATGGGGAAGTCAAGTCTGTGACAATAATATCATCAAGGATGAGAAAGTAAATATAATTGTACTCTTGTAACGTTTTTAAATTTGAGAAATATGAAGAGAAAAATACGAAGTGGTACAATATTGATCCTTAGTGGACTGTGGGAAGTTAAGGTTGTATATTAGAATCCGCAGAGCAGCCAGTAAAAATAAAGGCAAGAAGTATACTAAAAATGCAGTAGAGGAAATAAAATAGAAGGCAAAAGTATAAAATTAACGCAAAAGAAAGCAGTACAAGAGAAATAGAAAAGCAAACAAAGCTAAGTAGAAAAAAAATTAGCAAGGTCATAAGCTTAGACTCAACCATAACAACAATTATACTAAATGTAAATGAATTGAACGCATCAGTTAAAAAGCAGAGATTGCCAGACTGGAAAAAGGGCAAGGCCCAACTCTATGCTGTCTATAAGAAATTCACTTTAACTGCAAAGACATAGGTTAAAAGTTAAAGGATGGGAAGAGATGGTTACTGTTATGCCCGAAGTTCTGAAACCTCCCACAAAAGACCACCAGAGTCATAAGTCAAAGCCAAGCAGCAAGGGTCATTTATTGTAGGTTCGAACCTGGACCTCCGCACACTCGTTGCCGGTGTCGCTAAGAGGCAAGGCCGACAGATCGGGACCAACACTCTTGACAAGAGTGTGGCTGACCGATCGGGACCAACACTCTTGACAAGAGTGTGGCCCTGAACAGCCGGGGTACAGAGTTTTTAAAGCCGATCACATCGTTTTATCATTATCTGGGAACAGAACAGAGAAACAGTTTCTAGATGAGTTAGAAATAGTTGCCAGATGAGTCAGAAACAGTTATCGAATGAGGTGATTATTTTAGACTTTCTGCCACTAAGTTGCAACCAGTGGATCTCCTTGACCTTGTCTCTGATGCTCTTTTTGAGGTTTTGTTTCCTTCATTGGTAAAGCCTGATTCACAAGAGTATGAAGTATGATTTACAAGAGTAAAAGCAAGGTTCTTATCTTTTGACCTTCAGTGTCAGAACAAAGTTGTTATCTTTCAAGCTAAGCGTTAGCTTTACAGTACAATTTAACCCTTACATTACCACACATATGGTAACCCAAGGAAAGCTGCTGTGTGACTGTCTTAATATTAGAGAAAACTTCAGAGCAAAGCCCATTATGTGGGAGAAAGAGGGACATTTCATAACGATAAAGTGGGGGTATACAACAGAAAGAGCGATCATAAATGTGCTGGCACAAGAGGGCTTCAAAATGCGTGAAGCCAGAAGAGAGAACTAGACGGAGAAGTGTTGTATCCGCAGCCAGAGCTGGAGTTCTTACCGCGTGTTTGTCAGTAGTCAGTAATACAACCAGACACCAACCTGGGGCACTGGGGGACCGGAGGATGCCCAGGTGCTTCCCCTTGGGATGAGCAGTGCATGAGTAAACTATTATCCTGACCCGGCTAGCTGCCAGGCACTGTGCCAGGGTCAGCCCACTTAGTTCCCCACACAATCCTGTTAGTTCATCCCCTCCCACCTCATAGTTAATAGTGTCCCACTTCCCCTTGAGGAAACTGAGCAACTTGGCCCCGTCGCACAGCCAGCGAGTGGTAGAGACCAGATGCGGACTGAGATCTATCCCTTGTTTCCTATTCATTCCACCTCCCAAGAGGCCCTGGGGACCCCAGGCCTGCAGCCCTCACTTCTCTGCAAAGCTCTAGCGATGGCCCCCAGTGATGGTCAGGCAGGGATTCCCTATGAAGATGGGGTAAGTAGAAGCCCAGAAACACTAAATAAGGAACAACTGCGGGACACAGGGTATTCAGATTGGCTGCAGGAGCCATCACATCCTCAGGCTGAGCCCCAGGCCCCTCCCCAAAGGGCTCAGAAAGAAACCATGCTGAGGCTACAGAGGTCAGGGTCGATCGCCTGCTTCGCCTTCCTTTTCAAAGGAGCTGCTGCTTCTCTTTATCTTTTGTATTCTTCTAACCGTTTGACCCAGTAACATCAGGCACCAAGCCCTGAGAAGCCCAGCTTGGGGAATCAAGGGGGAAAAGGTGGAAGCCATGTTCCTTATCTTTCCCCATTGTCTCCTGCCCTGCTCCTTACCGGTCCCCAGTGCATGCATATTTTTTATTCTACCTTGAAATCTGGTTGTTTTTATTAAGTGACAACTGTGCAGGTAATGACCCTAGCTGGGCCAGGAGAATAGTTTACTCATGCGCCAGTCTCACCACTGGAGACCAAAGCTGTTAGAACAATGTGCAGAATAAGAAGTCAGCAGAGAAATCCCTTTTCCACTCACTCTTTCCCAGATGTCTACCTCCACTCGTGCACTCACACAGTATACTCTACGTGCATTCATATGCACACTCACTCACACGCCTGTTTACACACAGGCTTCCACACTCATTGGCAAACATGCAGGGGTGTGCACGCTCTCAAATGTATGTGCACACACATACACATGCTCACGCCTTCCTTCACCCCTGCCTGGAAGTACGATCAGGGTTTAGCCCAGCTTCAGGAAGACCGTGGGTTGACTTGACTTGTACTCATGAGTTTTTGATCATGCCTTCCCCAGCAGGAAAATCATGAATTATTTATTGGATTATTCAATAATTAATAAAAGTCATCACAAAAAGCTCAGCTGAGATAGAACCCCGTAAATAATTCCTCACTGTTGTTGGCATATGTTTGCGTATGTCGGTGTGTATGTAATAAGGAGAGGGGTGACGGTGTAAATAAAGCCTTTGATCTTAAATTAGCTTTCCAATATGCTGCTTGTGGCCCTGACTCAGTTTACTGGCTTTTTGTTTATTCATGCCCATTACAGCTGCCAGGAAAAATAAATAGCCACAAGCTTGCTCCCCGCTTCGCTCCTCATGGGCTGTGTGGCCATTGTTTCACTGAGATTTGCCTTGGAGACTCTTTAAATATGCCACGAAAGGGCAATCTATACTAAGAGAAAAGACAAATAGCTAATAAGCTTATGAAAACATGTTTCACTCCAACATGAATCAAAGAAATGGAACAGCTGCGAGCACGATAGTGAAATACTCCTCTTTCCTATCAAATTAGGAAGGATTTGGTTTTTAATGACAGGACGGCCTTTTGGCGGTGGAACAGCAAAGCACCCTCTCTTTTAGGTTGCTGGGGCGGCAAGAGCTGAACGGTTTGGGGAAAGCAAGTTACCAATATGCTTTCAGCGTCCGTCACAAATCTTCGAAATGTTCGTCATGCCTCAATCCACACGCACCCCGAAAACTCGGTTCTGAGAAGCTAGTGCGTGCAATGTAAACATGGCTTTGTGCAGGAAGATGTTCCCCAACTGCGTTATTTATTGGAGAAGCACCCTGGCCACTCGCCCAAGCCTCTAGGTGCCCTGGGTGCCTCTGCCCTGCCCCCAAATCCTCCCACGCCCCTCTATGCTGTCTGAGTTACTGTCACACTCGCCCGCGGTCCCACACGTGTTCCCGGCTTCCCCCTCTCAACCGGCGGCCTTGCCTCACCCAGGAATCAAGTGGATGCAGCTGTCCTCATGGTCTTGCCCTTGGGCCCACACGCTTCACCTGCCCCCCAGGGACGACAAAGCAAGGGTCCCTGTCTTGTGCTGGGTTCTCTGCCCAGTCTCCTGTCAAGGACTTTGTGAGGATCTCCAAGATTTAAAATGTCCTCCTCTGACCCCACACCCCCTCCAGGGGGCACCCATTTCTCTGTTCCTCTTCAGGGCAGAAAATTCTGAAAAGCTCAGCTGAGCCGCGACCTGAAGTCAATTGTCTGACTCCGTCATGTCAGGCACTTTGCGCAAACTCCTTTTTGTTTTTTTTGTTATTGTTGTTTTTTGCTTTTTTTTTTAAAAGTTTATTTATTTATTTTGATAGAGGTAGAGCACGAGTCGGGAGAAGGGCAGAGAGAGAGAATCCCCATCAGGCTCCCTGCTAACAGCGCAGAGCCCGACTGGGGGCTTGAACTCACGAACCTCGAGATCATGACCTGAGCAGAAACCAAGGGTCCGGCACTTAACCGACTGAGCCACCCAGTAGCCTCAGCCCTTTTTTGGTTTCTTAATGAGGTGAGATTCACACAACTTAAAACCAACTCTTTCAAGAGAAAAATGTGGCGGTATTTAGCTGATTTACAGCATTGCACAATCACCACCTCTGCGAGATCCAAAGCATGTTCATCACCCCCAGATAAAACCCCCAAATCATTAAGCAGCCGCCCCCCAGTCTCTCCTCTCCAGGCAGCCACGAATTTGCTTTCTGCCTCCACAGATTTACCTACTTCAGACATTCATAGAAGTGGGATCCTACCGTATGTGACTTATCGTGTCCAGCTTCCTCCAGTTTTCAAAGTGCCTGCGTGGGGTAGCATATCTGAACTTCACTCCTTTTTGGGGCTGAATAACCTTCTATATATGGACAGACCGGTCCCTTGACCCGTTCATGCCTCGGTGGGCATTTGGGTTGTGTCCACCCTTTAGCTGTTGTGAACGGTGCTGCTTCGAACATGTGCATATTTGTACTCGTTTGAGTCTCTTTTGAATCCTTTTGGGTTGTACCTAAGAGTGGGTCACACGGAATCCTGTGTTTAACCTTCTGAGGAGCCAAAAACTGCTCTTTTCAGCAGCTACACCATTTCACACACCAGAGTTCTTATTTCTCTCAGTCCTTACCAACCCTTGGGGTGACTTCTTACGTGTGATCTCATTTCATCCCTCCAGTAACCCAGCGAGGGAGATGGCGTGACATGACCCCGTCCGACAGAGCAGGAAAGGGTCAAGGTGGCTCCGTCGAGAAGCTGCAGGTTCCTAGTCAGGTCAGAATCCCAGGCTCTCCGGCTCCCCGTTACCTTCTCTCTGCCATTACCAACCCTTGCCCGGTTGTATCATAACCTTGCGGTCTTTTCTTTGAGAGCCCTGCCCGCAGCTGGCTGGGAAAGCCCAGTGGGGGCAGCAGGGAGGGAGGGCCGTTAGGGACACCCCCAAGGGGTGAGCCACAGCATGGGTGAGGGGCGCTGCTGGCTGGGGCTGAGGCACGGTCAGGTTTGGGGCGGGCCAGAGGTTGGGCGCCCCCCCCCAAGAGCGGAGGAGGGAGGCGAGCCACCTGGACTTGGTGTCTGAACTTCGTGGGTCCAGGCTCTGCCACTTGCCGGCCATGTGATCGTGAGCCAGTGGCTCTCTGAGCCCGTTTCCTCACTTATTGAAGCGGGATCACCTCTGCCATCTCATTGAGCAGTAGTGACCGCTGTCCGGTGCGTGCCAGGCACCCTTCTATGCCCTTTAGGTCCATCGGCTCCTGTAGTCCTCCCGTCAGCCAGGGCCATATACTCTCAGTCCTGACGATGGGGAAACCGAGGCACGGGAAAGGGGTGGGGAAGCCAGCACTGTTGGACTCCAAGACCGGCTTCTTGACCACGGCCCTGGTACACAGTAGGCACTCAGAAGGTGCTCCAGAGCAGCGAAGGCGGAAGACAGCGCCTGGAGAAGAGCACGCGGGGGTGACACAATGACACTCAGGGGCGGTGGGCAGGGCAGCTGTCTCCCTCCAGCACCTGCCACAGGCAGGGCTGTGGGGCGGTGGTGACAGCAAGGCAGCTCCTGACTCAGCTACTGTGTAGCCTGCGTGGGAACCACCCCCCCGCCCGGGGGGCTTCTCGACCCACGGGTCAGGTGCCCGCGGGGGTGGGGCTGCTACGTGGCTGCTTCTGGAGCGCTGCTGAGACAGGCGTGGGCGAGGTCCCCTCCTGGGAGCTCACAGCACTGCCACCACCTCAGGGGCTTGTCAGCCCTGGTGAGTGTGGTAGGGGAGGGGGGAGGGTCCTCTGTTGGCCTCAGACACAGGAGCCAACCGACCATCAGGTCATCCCTAGTGAGCGGCTTCTGCTGTTTCTTGCATACCTCCTGGGACAGGAGTCTCACCAGTGGATCCACTTGGGGTCAACCGGGCAGCGTTCAGTTCTTTCTTGAATCCAGACAGAGGCTTCCCCTCTGTGACTTCTCCCTTCCAGATTCAGTTCTGCCCTGGGGAGCCACCTGCCTTTTGTTTTATTCTCTTATTTTTTAACTGCTGGGAGGTAGAGTAATATAGAGGTTAGGACAGAGCTGCCTTCAAATCCCACCCCCCTTCCTTATCAGAACTCTGACTTCAGGCAAGGGATGCCAAGTCTGGGCCTCTGCTTTGTCATCTATAAAATGAGGATAAGTTGGGGATGCCTGGGTGGCTCAGTCGGTTGAGCATCCGACTTCGGCTCAGGTCATGATCTCACAGTTCACGAGTTTGGGCCCCGAGTGGGCCCAGAGCCTATCAGCACAGAGCCTGGAGCCTGCTTCCCATTCGGTGTCTCCCTCTCTCTCTGTCTCTCTCTCTGCCCCTCCCCTGCTCAAGCTCTGTCTCTTTCTCTCCAAAATAAATAAACATTAAAAAAATTAAAAAGAAAAAAAGAAAAGAAATAAAATGAGGATAAGTTGATTGATTCTGAAGATGAAGGTCCCCTAGTGCGGGGCTTGACACATAGTAGGTGCTCAATGAGCAGTAACTATTGTTCAAATTAATTCTGATTTCTTTCCCTCGTAACCACCCCTTGAAGTATTTACAGGTCTCAAGTGCCCCCCCACCCCCCGCAAATCTCTGTTCCAGGTTAAATGTCTTCCCCTGACATCCCTGGTTCCCAGAGCCTCCCGTGCGTGCGTGTGAGTGCACCTGCAGGTATGTGTGTACCGTGTAGGCATCTCAGTCACGACTCCGGGCCGCCCCCGTGGGAGGTTTCCTGGCATTTCCCTGGCACATGCCCTGCCTGAGCCTGCTTCACCCCACTTGGCTTTATTTTGTCATCAGCATGGCCTCGGGCTCTGAAAGCGAATTTCATTTCCTTATAGAAATGACAGCTGGCAGGCCTCGGGAACGCCTTTTTGCTTTGAGTTGAGTGATACAGAACTTGAATGAAGACGGGGCTCGATCAGCCTCGAAAAACCTCGAAAAGGGGGCATTGCCCCTATCCTTGGCTCGGGTAATGGAAGACCATGGCAGGGGGGTCATTCTAGGTCCTGGTGTGTTCCTCATTCCTTGCGCGGCACTGGGCTGTTTTCACTCTGGGTGTAAACTGGACGATGCCATTTAGGATTTTTGATTATGTCCTGATACTGAGTCACATCCCCAGAAGGCCTTGTTAGGGGATCAGTCAGGGAACTGAGCCTGCCTTCCTGCTGACAGTTGCAAACTTTATCACCTTGTCAAATCGGGTCACCCTCCTGAGCCTCTCTTTTCTTATCTGGGAAAGGGGAAGAACGATACTTCGCAATCAGGATCTTCAAGGGAGCAATGAACTTGAAGGCATGTCTTTCTGCAGAGAATATGTAGCTGCTGACTTTACTGCCGCCCTTGGTCAGATTCCCCGGGGGCAGGAGGGTCCTCAGGGGCATTGGTCCACGCGGCAGGTTGACCTGAGGCAAGCTGGGGCCAAGGCTTCCTGCAGCGGGGATTTGTCCTGCCATTATCTGAGGTCCGTGGTCACTGCTTGCATCAGAGCTTGGGGAGTGGGGGACCGTGCGCTGACTGTCAGAAGCCCCAGTGTAGTGATTGCTAATAACAGGAAGGTTCCTGGTGGTTCCGGCAGCTTCACCCCAGCAGGTGGATTTCTCCCCCATCACATGTCACACTGAGTTTTCTCCAGTCTTGTCAGGGTGCTTCCCTGACCTCGGCCTTTTGTTGATCATTTAACAGAGACGAATTTCAGACACCAGGAAATATTGACTAAATCACATCTCTAAATGACTCCGCTGTTTTCTCCAAAACGTTGAAGATCATTTTCTGGGAAGGCCCCTGCCAACAGAGGGCTCTTCACTTAGACACCAGGCCCCATTCCCCTTTGTTTAAATCGGAGGCTTGCCCGTGGTGGTGCTTTAGAAATGCTACCGGATGCACAGACAGATGGACGATAGAGAGAGGGAGGGAGGGAGGGGGACAAGGAAGGAGGGAGAAAGGGAGGGAGGGAGTGATGGGTGGAAAGAGGGATGGATGGAGGGATGGTAGTTGATGGGTGGAAGGATGATGGATGGGAGGAGGGATGGGTGGAGGGATGGTAGTTGATGGGTGGAAGGATGATGGATGGGAGGAGGGATGGGTGGAGGGATGGATGGAGGGATGGTAGTTGATGGGTGGAAGGATGATGGATGGGAGGAGGGATGGGTGGAGGGATGGATGGAGGGATGGTAGTTGATGGGTGGAAGGATGATGGATGGGAGGAGGGATGGGTGGAGGGATGGATGGAGGGATGGTAGTTGATGGGTGGAAGGATGATGGATGGGAGGAGGGATGGGTGGAGGGATGGTAGTTGATGGGTGGAAGGATGATGGATGGGAGGAGGGATGGGTGGAGGGATGGTAGTTGATGGGTGGAAGGATGATGGATGGGAGGAGGGATGGGTGGAGGGATGGTAGTTGATGGGTG
This sequence comes from Panthera tigris, assembly GCF_018350195.1. Taxonomy (NCBI): domain Eukaryota; kingdom Metazoa; phylum Chordata; class Mammalia; order Carnivora; family Felidae; genus Panthera; species Panthera tigris. Next base: position 135,941,037 of record NC_056665.1, read on the forward strand.
GAAGGATGATGGATGGGAGGAGGGATGGGTGGAGGGATGGATGGAGGGATGGTAGTTGATGGGTGGAAGGATGATGGATGGGAGGAGGGATGGGTGGAGGGATGGATGGAGGGTTGGGTGGAGGGAGATTCAATTCACAGAAGAGGAAAAGAGACTTTCTTTTCCTTTGCCTGCATCTGCAGAGAGGCCTCACTCTTTTATTGTGCAGTCATTCACTTACACCTGTCTCTTGGGTATCTACCGTGTGCCGGGTAAGTGGAGCACAGCAATAAAGGAGACACCATCTGCCTTCAAGGAGCTTCCAGTCCCATGGAGAAGAGGTCTGTCAGGTTCAAGTACAGATGAAGATATAAGGTGAAGACACACAGCTCAGGATGCTCACCAGAGGCTCCAGTACAGCCAGAGGGGAGTCAGGGAAGCCATCCCGGAGGAAGGGGAACCAACTGAACCTCATGCAGTACACGCTCCACAGCAGACCTTCACAAGCTGTCACCTCTATATTTCTTCTTGATTGTATGTCTTATCAGGCTCTCATTCTTTTTTGCTTGTTTCTGTGAGTTTTAAAAGCCCTTTAAAATCGCGTGTTGTGATATCTCCGGGATTCTGGAGGGAATAAACGTTGCTTTCTTTGACTACTGCCCAGGCGAGCACGCTGGCCTGGTCCCAGTTCTGCCACTGAATAGCTGCGTGGCCTTCAACAGAAAGCTCTTCCGGCCTAGGCCTCAGCTTTCTCATCTGTGAAATGGCCCAGCGAACCCTCAAGTCTTCTCTACTCCAAGAGTCAGGTTGCGTGTGGGTCTAATCATTTAACACGAGGCCTGCCCCAGAGTCACCCTTGGTCTCTGTCTCCCCACAGGGCCTCTCCCTGAGTCACACCGGGCCTTTCCAATCATGCAATCCTCACAGGGCCTCGGTGGTCTTGGGCCTGTGGCTCTGTGAAGGCTGGACCAAATCGGGGTGACAGAGGGCCCATGTCTTCCAATTAACCTCCGGGCTGAGATGGTAAAATGCCGCCATGCACAGGCGTTTGGGAAGAGCACTGGGCGGGAAGTCCGCATGCAGGGGACATGCTAACTCTGCTTTGATCCTCCAGAAAGTGCCTACACATTTCTCATACCCAGACCAGACATCACCTCCCCTGGGAAGCCTTCCAGGATCACTTCTTGTCCACCTACCTTGCCACCCCTGGCAGGGCCTCTACCCGCCTCCTCTACTCAGGCTGACCTCCGGCCTGGCCCTTTGACTCCCCACATAATCTCAGCCTCACGGGACCTGGGGCCATTTCTTCTTCAACCCTGGGTGCCCACAATCCGGCGTGAAGTCTGAAATCTAACAGGGGCCTGGGAAGGCTGGCGGATCACTGAAAGGATAAATGACCAAATGATCGGATGTATTAAATAATGATTCCCACGTCTCTACCCGGCAATCCCACCCCTCTCTGGGCCTCCTTCCGTCTAAACGGTCCGACTGGACGGTCTGAGGTCTCTTTCAGTTCTAATACCCTGTGATTTGATTTAAATTTGCCAACCTGGGATATTCCCATCCCTTGGGCTTCCCTTACACACACACACACACACACACACACACACACACACCACCTGCCCAGCATGTGGCCTCTCTGGCCTCTCAGTTATGGTGGGTGACTCTTCGCGAGACTATGTTCCTTTATTCGACACGTGGCTGGGTGGCTGTGGGCTCCTTGGGAAGCCGTCAGCTCTCCCTGGGAGGAACCACTTTTTCCTCGTGTCCTGTCTTCCTTGGCTCTGTGTGTGACACCCCCAGCCTTGGGATGGGTTCTGGTATGTGACACAGTATATGACAGGAGTTATGAAGGCGGCAGTCACCAAAAAATACAATCCGGAGAGGCTTCTGGGGGAGGTGGCATTTGCGATGGGCCTTGAGGCAGGGAGACCGTGCCTGCAGCCCCAGCACACTTTCTGAGCTGGGGAATCACTAGGCCAGAGCTGCAGTTTGGAAGGACCAATCTGGCCGCAAGCTCAGGGTTAAACTGGGCGGGGCAGAGGGGGAGTCGGGAGGTGGAGGAAACAGCTGGGGGCTGCCGCAGGGGGTCCAAAGGAGAGTCGTGAGTGGGGAGGGAGCTTGCTTCCCTCACTGTGTTTCTTAAAACAGATCTTGCCGGGACCGTTGACTTAGTACCTCCCGCTGAGCTGAGTGTTGACAGGTGGACCCTGGGCTCATAGTACTCTGCCTGTTCTGGGAAGGCCCAGCCTATTTAAGCAGAAAGGCGGTCAGCGCCGTGGCTCTGGGGACGTTGGACAGCTGCCAAGGCCAGTGGCTGCCAAGCTGCGGAGCGTGGCTTCTGCATCGAGGATTTCATGCCAACACACCGAGTCCCGATCCCAGATCCCGGTCACCAGGCTGGGGCGTCACTCTCACCTCCTGTCTCTCAGTCCGCTTGTCATCTTTGGGGAAACAGAAGAGTTTTACGATCCCGATGCCACGTGGGCCACAGAGGGGGCCTCCCTGGAACCCTGGGTCCGATTGGATCTGCAACCAGGCAGCCTTGGCCCAGAAGAAGCCGTTCCCAATGAAAGAAGAAACCCTTACTTAGCCTGTTTCAGCCCACAGGCCCCTGGGGCTTTGGAGAAGTTGGAGGGGCAGAGAAGAACCCTGGGGCCTACCCAGGGCCAGTTAGGCCCCACGAGGAGGCATCGCCCACAGAACACTCCCCAAGGGCAGGCGGGGGACACCCACCTCCAAAGGCCTGAACTTCCCGGTCCTGCCACCTCCCCTCCCCCACCCTTCAAAATAACTTATTTCACCAGGTTTCCCACTCCTCTATTTTAACCCAAAATATGAATGGAATGCAGCTCAAACTTGCTTTTGGGGGCCTATGCTGGGCCCCTTCTAGCATTGCTGCCCTGGGACCCTTTCACAGCCCTCCACGTGCCAGGCAGAGGAGGCCGAAGCTTGGAGCAGTGAAGTGACTCACCTTGGGCCTGGTGTCCTTGAGGAGGAGAGCGGGGGCTTGAACCCAGAGCCCATGATTCGTCCTCATCCTACCACGTCCCTGATATTTTCTCCCCTCTTTCCGCTCCAGAGACTAATGCTGAACTGCTAACCCCTTTCTGTGGAAGAGTCAAAACACCACTTTGACAAAGCTAAGGATTTTATTTTTTTTTGGGTAGTCACTCTCCTGCTCCAGAACCTTCCATAGCTCCCCAGTGCCTTGGTGTTTAAGTGTGAAGTCCTCATCTGGCTTTTGGAGCCTCCATAGAAGGCGTACCATGTCCATAAACACACTTGGGCTCCTGCCCCAGCAGCCATGCCCTGTCCATCCTGTCTTGGTACAAATGCCCTTCCCTCCATGACACCTTCAGAACCATTCCTGACAAAGCGATTTGCCATTTCCGAATCCTTTGTGAGTACCATTCACATGCCACTGAGAGTAAAGGGCCCACTAAGCACAGGTCACAACCTTCTGTACGATTCCTCTGGGACCCACGGGACACAGACAAGTGAGCAGGGCAAAGAATGAAAATGGTGAACCTGGGCTGCCCCGAACACCTCAGGACCGTGCCCCACAGAGCCATCCCTCACCCTGCCTGCCCTCCTGGCTCTCATCCTACCCCTCTGGGCCGTGGCTCACACCTGGCACTCTCACCTGACCTCTCCCTTGCCTCTCCCTTGTACCAGGCGCCAGCTACTCTGTGTTCCTTGTATGATGCCATTTCATGTTTCACAGCAACCCTGGCAAGGTAAATATTCCTGGTCCCATTTTACAGATGAGGAAACTGAGGCTAGGATAGGTCATTTGACCTGTCCAAAGTGACCTCCCCAAGATTTCATGGCTAGAAAGACAGAACAAAGATTCATACGTTCATTCACTGATTCATTCCTTCATTTACTGGATGCCTAATGTGTGCTGAACCAAAACAGATTTCCCTGCTGTTCTGAAACCGAGGCTCCAGAGCCTGGGCCTGAGCCCCCACGGGAGCACAAGGGTCTGTCCCTAAGCCTGGGAGATGAAGAAGCCTGACTGGCTTCTTCCAGTGAAATATGGAGGTTCCTGTTGTCTTTCTGTGTTTCAGGAACTCAATCCATCACACTGTCTGGCATTCAGGGCCGCCAGCAGCTTGGGCTGAAATCCGACGGAGTCATGCTTCCTCCCATTTAATCTTTAAAATGAGGGCCGAAGGGCTGTTGATCACTTTCATGAGCTGCAGGAGATGATGGTAGCCTGATGGGGCTGTAAGTTCCCAAGCTCTGTCTTCTCTCCTGTCCTGCAAATTGATGGGACAGAGCTGTTTACCTTCGGAGACTGTACTCCATCATCCCAGAGATCCGTCCTCTGTCGGCTTCCATTTGATTTGCTCTTCAGCCTCTCAAGCCTCGGAGCCTGGGGGGGCAGGAGCAGAGTGGAGAGATGTCTATGGGTCCATGCAGGAGCCAGCTGGTGTCGACAGCTGGGCCAACAGCTAGCTTCCACTTGTGCGAGCATCACTGCAGCGGGAGGGGCGGGAGTCGGAGAGCAACTCTGCTGGCCGCCCGTGGCCAGGCTTTCTGAGGGTGGTGCCGGGGTCTGGGAGGGAGGGTTAGGGGATCCCTCTGCCCAGAATCTGCTCCCCATGTTGCTGGGGGAAGGGAGAGAATTAAACAATATCAGCAGTGGGTTTATTATGAGTCACACACTGTGCTAGACCCTTTACAGACACTATCTCATTTAACCCCCCACAGTAGTATGTGTGAAGGATATACCCTTGACCCAATTCATAGACAAGAAAACTGAGCCCACAGAGGCCAAATGCCTAGCCAGGGTTCCTACGGTGTCTGGGATTTAGAGCCTGAACTGAGACTCAGCCCAAGATCTTTCCTCCGGACTGCTAAGGAGGTCCAGTGGGGCTTGAGTCACAAATATCAAAGTCTTAAGAGACTGATGTACCAGCCAGAAAGTTGGGTTATCTGTTTACAACATTGATATAACTTCTCCGGTGTCTGGAATATTCCTGGCCATCATGGCTGTGTTAGTTATCCATTGGTTTTCTGTAGGCACAAAAGCAGAGGAAGCAAACTTACGCATTCTTGGGGGATATTTCACGGAGGCTACAGAAACGTCCGGTAGCTTCTCCCAACACTGTTCATGGCTCTCGAGTGGAGGAGGTGGGTGTGGCTACCTCCAGCTGCTAGAGAAACAGATGAATCTTCCCCATTTGGCTTCCTTTTCTTTCTCACTCTCGATTCCTTCTAGATGGCCATCCTGGTTATCTATTGCTTTGTAACAAAACAACCCCAACCTTAGTGACATAAAATATCCACCTTTTGCGTGTGTGTGTGTGTGTGTGTACGTGTGTGTGCACAAATACTGTGGGTCAGGAATTTAGACAGGGCACGGAGGGGATGGCTTGTCTCCATGATGTCTCAGTAGGGAACGTTAGCTAGGAACACCCAGAGGCTACAGATGACTCACATGGCTGGGGGCTGGAATTATCTGGAAGCTTCTTTATTTATCCTTGTGGTACCCTGGCCAAGATGCCTGTTTGGACCTCTTTCTTGCTGTGTGTTCTCAGGGATTCACCACATGGTAGCCCCACTGGAACTTCAAGCATCAGCATAGTCAGACTACTAATGAATAATGTTTCAGGGGGGTGCCTGGGGGGCTGAGTCGGTTAGGCGTCTGACTTCAGCTCAGGTCACGATCTCGCAGTTCGCGGGTGTGAGCGCCGTGTCGGGCTCTGTGCTGACGGCTCAGAGCCTGGAGTCTGTTTCAGATTCTGTGTCTCCTTCTCTCTCTGCCCCTCCTCCACTCTCCTTCTGTCTCTCTCTCTCAAAAATAAATAATGAAAACATTTTAAAAAATACATTAAAATCATGGTTCAGGGCTAGGAAAGCAGGAGGTCCTGCGTATGAGGTAGAGTTGGCCTCAGAAGTCACGTGGCCTCACTTCTGCCCTCTTCTATCGGTGGAAGTGGTTACAAGTGCACCCAGATTCAAGGGGAGAGGATATAGGCCCATCTCTTGGAAAGAAGAATGTTGGGCAACTTGCAGGCATGTTTCAGAGCTACCATAACCACCTGCACTGTTTGTACCCCCTTCCTTCAGAAAAACACAGCCGAATTAATCCATATGTCACTTTCTTTCTCAAGGTCTGGCTTCACTTTCCGAAATGATAGTTAATAAAAAGTAGCAATTATTGAGCACTTACTTTGGGCCAGCAGTGGCGCTAATTGCTTCAGGTGAGGAATTATGCTATCATGCCCCCATTTTACAGACGGGAAACCAAGGCTTCCAACAGGCCTCAAGGCTGCCCCAGTGACCCAGGGAGGAAGCCTCAGAGGTAAGATCCACACCCAGAGTTCCTTGTCTGCAGGGCCCATGCCCTTAATGCCCCTACCTCCCGCGACCCTGCCTGTGAGCCCACCTGGCCCAGTTGGGTGGGCAGGACCTGGCTGCTTCCCACAAGCCTTCAGATACCACACGCAGCCTCCACAACTACTGCGTGTAGCTCCCTTCTGCCCTCACTCCCAGAGGGAAATCTTTTTTTTTTTTTTAACATTTATTTATTTTTGAGGGAGGCGGAGGGGCAGAGAGACAGGGCGACAGAGGGTCCGACGCAGGCTCCATGCAGAGAGCCCGATGCGGGACTCCAACTCATGAACAGTGAAATCGTGACCTGAGCCAAAGTCGGACGCTTAACCGACTGAGCCACCCAGGCGTCCCCCAGGGGGAAATCTTATCTCCACGTGCCAGGAACACCTAGTGCTCCTCTCATTCCAGCCACGACTGGTGTACCTGTGGCAGTTTCCTGGATGGTTTCCCTATAACAATGCTCTATGAAGCTTTTTTTCTTTTTAATAAAAATCGGGAACAACCCAAATTTATTTCCAGCTGGGAAACGGGTACACCGTGATACATCCATACAAAGAAATATCACGGAGCGTTGCACTGAGTGAGAGAAGCCAGACTGAAAGAGTTGCTGTTTTATGGGTACAGAGTTTCACTTTTGCAAAGTGGAAAAGCCCTGGGATCCACTGTACAACGATGTGAATATACTTAGCATTACATTTAAAAATGGTTAAGATGTAAAGAGCACACTTACCATAATGAACACTGAGTAACGGAAGGCATTTTGAATCATGGTTTTGTGCACCTGAAGCTAATACAACTGTGTATGTTAACTATCCTAAAATTAAAATAAAAAGCTTGGAGTGCCTGGGTGACTTCGTTGCTTAAGCATCTGACTCTTTGGCTCAGGTTATGATCTCGTGGTTTGTGAGTTCGAGACCCACACTGGGCTCTGTGCTGGCAGCTCAGAGCCTGCTTGGGGTTCTGTCTCCCTCTCTCTCTCTTCCCCTCCCCCCACTTTCTCTCTTTTTCTTTCTTTCTTTTTTTTTTTTTTTTAACTTTTTTAATGTTAATTTTTGAGAGAGAGAGAGACACAGACACAGACAGGGTAAGTGGGGGAGGGACTGACAGAGAGGGAGACACAGAATCCGAAGCAGCCTCCAGGCTCTGAGCTGTCAGCACAGAGCCCGATGCGGGACTCGGACTCACGAACTGCGAGATCATGACCTGAGCCGGAGTCCGACGCTTAACCGACTGAGCCACCCAGGCGCCCCTCTATCTTTTCCTCGAAATAAATAAAAATCGACTTAAAATTAAATTAAATTAAAAACTTAATAAAAATGGCTAAGACGGTACATTCTATACTACGTGGCTTTTTTAAACCACAATTTCAAATAAAAAATTAATTTAAACGAAGGCGTGATAGAGGTTTTTTGTTTTGTGTTTTTTCTTTCATTTTTTTCTTTTTTTTTAATTTTTTAAATTTTTTAAATTTTTATTTTTTTTAATATATGAAATTTATTGTCAAATTGGTTTCCATACAACACCCAGTGCTCATCCCAAAAGGTGCCCTCCTCAATACCCATCACCCACCCTCCCCTCCCTCCCACCCCCCATCAACCCTCAGTTTGTTCTCAGTTTTTAACAGTCTCTTATGCTTTGCCTCTCTCCCACTCTAACCTGATGAGGTTTTTTGAAGGTGATGGAACTATTGTTTATCTTGACTATGATGGTGATTCCCTGACCATATGTGTGTGTTAAACTCATTACGCTGGACACTAAACAGGGAGAATTTTACCGTATGTGAGTTATACCTAAGTAAGCCTGACTTAAAAACAAAACCGAGACACGGTTCTGGCACAGAAGTAGTCCATTCAGTCATTCAACATGTATTTCTTGAGGACATGCTATGTGCCAGCCACCGTTCTAGGCACTGGCGGGGGTACAGAGGCAATCGCCACCTGGTTGACATTTTTGTGAAAATGTGATACGGTGTCATGATCAGATAGACTCATGGAGTAAAAGTGGCAGTGCCGAAATAGAGGGAGATTTACCTCTATATATTCATATCTATGTGGAAAAGTATGTTTGTATATGAATTTAACAAAGGATAAAGATGATGTTCCAAATTCTAGAGGGAAAAATCCATTATTCAATGATTTCTAATTTTATACTGTATCTGCAAATAAATCCCATGTAAAACCTGAAATGTAAAGCAAAATTTTAACGCTACAAATGTAGAAACCATAAAGGAAACAAATATTTATGTAATCTTGGCCTGGGGAAGAGCTTTCTAAGCATGAAACCGAAGGCAAATGCATGAAAGAAAAGATTAATAGATTTGACCACATGTAAATTGAAAAGCCTGACATCAGAAATGCTATAAATAAAACAAAATGTCAAACCATAATGAGAAAATATTATTTGCAGCATGTATTGTAGAGCAAGGATTAATATCCTTAATGCATAAAGTAGTGTTATGAATTGATAAGAAAAAAGCGAATATTGTCATAAAAAGGGGTAAAGGGCATAAAATGTGACATTTTAATTATTTTAGCTTTATATTTCAATGATTCATAAAGCAAGCAATAAACATGATGGCCAAAAACATAAGAACTATATTCAGCATCAAGAAACGCAAAAGAAGACAGGGAAGAATTTTTTGAGGTCAAAGCTCTGAGTGATAACATCCGGTGTTACAAAACTCTGGAACTAGATGCTTCCATGCTCTCTCTCTTAGCAGTAACTTGTAGTGTGAGTTGCTAGAAACTTTCTAGAAGATGATAGAATAATACGTATCGAAAGCCTTTAAGACAGTTATTTATTTATTGCCTGTCGATTCCATTCCCCTCCGCCCATTTCTGCTCTATAATGCAAACTATGTTTTCCGGACACCTTGTTGGCTTGTAGCTGGCCAGGGGGAGGCAAAGGTGGAGAACGGAAGGCACAAGAACAAGAAGATACAGGGCTGTCTTCTGCTGTCCAGCAGCAGCAATGACCTCTGGAACAGCAGTCTGCACATGAGGTACATGGTGAGCCCTCAGAGATCAGGTGTCTGAGCCCCCCTAGCATGGTTTTGTGGGTTGATTTGTGCCCCACCCCCCAGAGTCTCCCTTTGAACCCCTTGAGAAGGACCCAACCCTTGATTTCAGACTTCTGGTGTCCAGAACTATGAGAAAATACGTGTCTTTTGTTTTAAGCCACCTATGGTGGCACTTTGTTATGGGGCCCTAAGAAACTCCCGCAAGGACCCTGATTAAATAAGTTATAGTAGAGTCCCAGAGCGGAAAGCAGTGTGATGATTAAACTATACGATCATGTTGTGGAAGAATTTGTGATGATAGGAAAAGGTGTTCCCGACGTGGTAAGTTAAAACGCAAAATTCTATGTGATTTGAGCCTGTTTTTGTAAATTAACAGCAACAACAGACACGTATGTATGGTAAACAACAATCTGTAAGGTGATATACTAAAAAACAATAACATTAGCTATACGCTGGGAGGGGGCAGTGTTGTGCGTGGCTTTCGTTTTCTTTATTTTGATTATCTTGGTTTCTAAATATCCTACAACGAGCATGTCTCACTTTTGAACAAGAAAATAAAGGCCTTATCTGACCCTGGCAAGAACCCTATAAGGGAGTCCAAGCGGGGAGCCGCATGCGTAATGTTCTATGGGGAAACTGAGGCCGCAGTGGGGGTGGGGGTGGGGCAGGGAAAAGCCCTTCCTTCCCAGGCCACATCACGACTTGAAAGAGGACGTATTCATGGAGGGGTGGGGGACATTCCCTTCTCCCCTCGAAGCCAAGTTCCATCCAGGGCATCCAGAGAACAAACGGAGTGAATGTGAGCTTCGATGATAAATTATCAGAGATGTCATGTGGAGAAACCAAATAACTCTCAGCTATTTTTAGCACCCTCTGTTTCCATCACTAACTCTACAGAACCTTGGACAGCTTCCCTAGGAGGCTATGTTGCCGTTTACTTGGAAATTTGTTTTTCACTTGTTTTAAATGTTTATTACGATATCTCCAAACACTTAGGAGTACGGAGAACGGTGACCCTACCACGTGCCCCGCCCTTACCTGAAACAGCCGTCAAAATTTTGCCATCCTAGTTTTATCCCACCCCACCCCCACGTCTATTTTAAAGGAATTTGCAGACTTTATGTCGCGTCACTCATAAATACTTCCATTTGCATCTCAAAAAAGAGGGGTGTGAGGGATGTCTTCTTACAGAAGCTCAGTGTTATTATCACATCTAACATCATGAACCATAATTCACTAGTATGGCCTGATAGTTGGTTCATAGTCAATGTCTACCAGGGCCTCTTTTGGGTTCACCACATTCTCAGCACAGGGGAGGTAGCTACTGTAGGGAGGCTTTCAAACATCCAGCATTAAACTGACGGTCATGTGATACGCGAAGGAGGTATCTCCCAAATCTCCATCACTCCTTCCCAGCCAAGGGGTGGGTGAGACCGCTGCTATTGGAGAGAGAACAGGTATGAGACGGGACACATCATAACTCAGTGGAAAGAAGACTGATCTGGCTCTGCTGTGTGACATGGAGCATGTTACTTCACCTCTCTGTGTTCCCACTTCTGCTTCTGCCAAGTACGGAAAATGATCTGAGCCAGTGATTTGCTTGTCTGTCCTCAGCTCTGTTACCTGGCCTTCCCGTCTGTGTCTCCGGGGTAGCAGCTTGAGGCCCGACGTTGGGCCCCAAACAGGGCCCAGGGGAGGGGTGGTGAAGAGCCGGGGTTCTTGATAATGTTGATGGGCTACTGAACTCACTAAGCCTGGAAACAGCCACCTCTGAACTTCCGGCTGTGAGAACCAGATGTGCTCACAGCTTAGATAATGGGCTTGGCAACTGCAGGAGGTATTTTTTCCACGGAGGGGAGCAATTTTTTAATTAGGGACTTAAAAAAAAAAGAAAAGAAAAAGAGACCCACAGGCAGTTAGTTGTGAAAAGCCGAACTTTCACAAGAGCCCAATGTACCCATTATACACGCTTCAAGAGAGTTCACTTGAACACGATCATGTAGCAAGTTACGAGTCATAACTGATGTGAAGTCAGAGCTAGAGTATGATTCTACTGTCGACCACAAATTCCTTTTTTTTTCTTTTTTTTCTTTTTTAAGTAGCTTCATGCCCAGTGCAGAGCACGATGCAGGGCTTGAACTCACAACCTTGCGATCAAGACCTGAGCTGAGATCAAGAGTCAGATGCTTACCTGACTGAGCCACCCAGGCGCCCCCGTCCCCCACTAATTCCTCAACCGGAGTTCATTAACCCAGTCATTTTCTTCCTCCCATGAGTATTTATTGAGCGCCACTGTGTACCAAACACTGTACGAGACACCGGAAAGTTCAAAGACGAAAGGCACAGTTCCCGCCTTCAAAGAGCTCACAGGGCGGGGAGACAGATCTGCAACTAGACAAGCCTGTTGGTGAGTGATGGACGCTATGAGTGGACATTCACGTCGCGGGTTGCTTGGGACAATGCCGTCTTCTGCCTGTCCGGGAGTTGGTCATTCGCAGTGGCCCGCTGCTGCTCGCAAGTGTGTCCTTGCTTCGTTGCTAATTGAGAGACTCCCCTAACGATGACAGAAGTATGAACAAAGGCTCGTGGTAAAAAAGAGAGTTGTGCTTCTTCCGCATTACCCTGGGGTTGTGTTTCGTCTTTACGCCATCCTGGTCCAGGCGGGTCCAGGCCATGCAGCAGTGAGGCCACTGTCCTATGGACACAGACTTCATCATTGCGTCTCTTTTTCTTCTCTCTTCTTTCCTCCCTCTTTCTCTCCTCCCTCCCTTTTTTTCTTCTCCCTCCTTTCTTTCCTTCCTTCCTTCCTCCCTCCCTCCTCCCTCCCCCCTCACTCCCTTTTTTCTTCTCCCTCCTTCCCTTCCTTCCTTCTTTCCTTCCTTCCTTCCTTCCTTCCTCCCTCCCTTCCTCCTCCCTCCCTTTTTCCTTCTCCCTCCTTCCCTTCCTTCCTTCCTTCCTCCCCCCACCTTGTTCCCTTTTTCCTTCTCCCTCCTTTCCTTCCTTCCTTCCTTCCTTCCTTCCTTCCTTCCTTCTTTCCTTCCTTCCTCCCTCCCTTCCTCCTCCCTCCCTTTTTCCTTCTCCCTCCTTCCCTTCCTTCCTTCCTTCTCCTACTTCTCCTCTCTCTCCTTCTTCTTCTCTGTCATCATTGTCATTTTTGTATCAACCAAACGTATACCTTGCACCTAAAGAGTCAAACGTTGTATTTCATTGGCTCTAAGGCGATACAGATAGCAAATTACCCCCGAATGTAGCAGCTTCAAGCAACTATGCATGATGTCACGCTGCTTCTGCATGTCAGGAACCTGGGAGTGGCTTAGCTGGGTGGTTCTGGATCAGAGTCCCTCAGGAGGTGGCAGTAAAGCCGTCAGCCAGAGCTGCAGTCAGCCGCGGGCCTGTCGTGGGGGTGGCGGATCATTGCCGAGACAGCTCACTCACATGGCTGTTGACCGAAGACCTTAGTTCTTTGTTGGCTCAGTTCCTCAGCGTGTGAGCCTCTCCTCAGGGCTGCTTGAGTGTCCTTACTACGCAGCAGCTTGCTTTCCCCAGGGCTAGCGAACCAGGAGAGAAAGAGCAGGGCAGAAGCCACAGCGTCTTCTATATCTCAGTCTTGGAAGAGACGTACCATCGATTTGCTGCTACTTTACACAGATCTGACGCAACGTGGAAGCAGGGGGTGGAATACCAGAAGACAGGAATCATGGGACCATCTTGGCGACTGGCCAGCCCAGGAGGTAAACCCTCTGAGACCTTGCGTTTCGGAGCATCTCACTGGCAATACACTGAGTTGATAGTCCACTAGCTACATAGTTCTACACTGGGAACACTTTTCAGAATCTTGAAGGCATTCCTTCATTAGTCCTGGCTTCATTGCTGCTGTGGAGAATTCCACCAACATTTGGATTTTCCATCCTTTTCTCTCTTGTCACATCTTCTCTTTGCGCCCCGCATCCTGAAATCTCACCAGCACATGTGGGGTCCCAGAGTGGGTTTATTGTCGCCCGCTGTCCTGGGCACTCAACAGACCCTTTCAGTCCAGAACCCAATGTCTGTCACTTCCTCCTGTTCCACTGCCCTGTCCTTCTGCTTTCTCTGGCTCTTCCTCCTCTCCTATTATATGGCTATTGAAACTTCAATCTTCTTATTTTTAATTTCTCTGCCTTTTCCTCCACTTTCTATATCTTCTTGGTGCCTGGCTGGCTCAGGCAGTACAGCGTGTGACTCTTGATCTTGGGGTTGTAGGTTCAAGCTCCACACTGGGTGCAGAGATCACTTTTTAAAAAATAAAATCTGGCACATCTCCTTCAGTTCATCTTCCTACCCTTCTGTTGAATTCTCATGAAGACCGTCATGTGTTTATTTCCAAGCATTCTGACTTTATCCCCAGATGTTCCTTTTTTTTTTTTTTTTTTTTTTTTAAACAGACGGCATCCTGTTCTTGTTTCAGGATTTTTAGTGGCTCTGGAGCCAGAGTGCCTGGATGACAAAGCCGGGCTCCCACTCAGCAGTTGTAGAACCCCGGGCAGGTGCTTAGCACCATGAGGTCTTGGTTTTTCTATCCACCAAATGGGGATTAAAACGATAGTACCTGCTACGCTCGTTTTCTAAGGCTGCCATAACAAAGTATTACACACTGCATGACTTAAATGAACAGGAATTTATTATTTCACTTCTGGAGGCCAGATGTCTGAAATCAAGGGTGGGTCCTCCCAGAGGGCCAAGGGATAATCTGCTCCATGCCGCCTGCTGACCCCTGATGGCTGTCTGCATTCCTCAGCCTGTAGACACTTCCCTCACATGAAGTTCTTCCTGTCTTCCTGTCTTCCAGTCCAAATTTCCCTCATCTTAGAAAGACACCTGTCCATGGAGTAAGGCCCACCCTCCTCTCATGTGACCTCACCTTAACGTGATTCCATCTACAAAGACCCTATTTCCAAATAAGAAGTTAGGGGTTGAATGTATCTTTTGGCGGGGACACAAGTGTACCCACTACATCTGCCTCATAGGGTTTTGTAAAGATTACTGTGTGTTGGGTATAACGGTTGTTATTATCATGCTTTTATCACTCTGAGGATGCTAATAATAATTTGTGTGGTTTTTTAAAAGTTCTCCTCCTGCGTGGTTCTCCTTTCCCCGATTTCCTTCTTTCTGTTTGTTCTGGCCACTGTCAAATGTCCGGTGGCCACTGGCTGGACGCACCTACCTCGGAGTGGGAACTAGAAAGCTGATTGGAGCTTAGGGTTGGTGGGAGGAGCTTATCCACGGCAGGCTTCACTGTGATTGGTCAATTTCTTTCACTTGCAGGCGTTCTCTCTGGGCCTCCTCAAATGCTCCATCCCTTACAGGAAACGAAATGCTGGTTGCAGGGGCACTGGGAGGCGGGTGCACCTGCCTTAAGCAGAGTGTACTTAAGCCATCCCTGGACGGTCCTTGGTGTCCCCAGTCCACTGGCCTTCTGTTGTATCCTCTTTGGAAAGTAAACCCCCAGACTTCTGCAAACGCCCTTGTCTTGGTCCCGTTTCATTCCATTTCCTGAAGCATCCATGGCTGCCCGCGTTTTAGTCTTGGTTGGGGGTGGTGGGGGGGGGGGGGTCATGAATACAAATTGGGGTGTTTGCCGGCTGTCTCCGCTGTGGACTCAGGATTCCACTGTCTTGGATTTGCTGTTGGGTCAGCTCTTCTCCAGCGACTGTGCCGGTATCATGTGGCCACTGCCTGTGCTTCCTGCCGGGGTGTCTTAGTCTTTGTGGGTGGAGCCTGGACAAAGGCTCGCAGGTTGGGTGGTGTAAGAGCAACACCATCTCCTGTGCACCAGACAGTCTTCTAAGCACATCACATATATTTAGTCCCTTAATGCTCACATCGTCCCCATGGGGCAATGGGGACACGAAACAACAAAAGCGGCTAACTAACTTGCTTCGGGTGACCCAGCTAGCGCGAGGTGGTGCCAGCACTGGGACCCAGACAATTGGGCTCTAAAGCCCATGCCCATGTTCTTAGCCCCCCCGCCACCCCACCGGAAGCAGTGCAGTCCGTAAGGGAAGAGTAGGGGAGCCCTCCTGGGGCCACGATGTCCTTACAACCTGTAGTCCCCTTTGAAACAGCATTTTGAAGAAAAACAGAAATACAGGGAATGTCCTCATGAAGTTCCAGGGGACTTTTAGGGGGTCTCCCAAACGAAAGGCGTGCACCTACAGGCAGAGAGAGAGACGTCAGTCCCTCCCATAGATGCCTCCGTCTCAGGTGCGCTCCAGATAACCCCTCCCCCAGCTGCTCTGTAAGGCGCGCAGGTGTTTAAGGGTGGCTGTGCTTTGGAGGCAGTATTAACCTCCTCAGTGGCGGGGAGAGCACCCAGTGCAGCACCTGACACATAGTAGGTGCTCCGTGACACACAGTAGGTGCGCCATCAGTATTTGTCGAATGTGGAGATTAATGCCGACCCCTCTCCCACCTCTCTTCTTTCTCCTGGTGGTCCCATAACCAGGCCAACTACTCCCCTTCACCTCTCTCTGAGTACAAACAAGCCCACTCGACTGGATTCTACCCCCATTCCTTGGTGTCCGACTCTCGCAGGCTAGCCCTCTGTTTCTGGCCCCAGCTCGCCTCTTGGAAACAGCGACAGAGTCTCTGTAGTCTCACTCTTCAACTCTTCCCCATGCTGGCTGCACTAGGTGGGACACACCCTAGGTCTTGTGTTAGTCTGAGCCACTGTAATAAGAATCCCAAAAGACAGTGACTCACAAAGATAGAGGTTGCTTTCCTTCTCACATAAATGTCTAAATGTGGGCAGATGTGGTAAACGATTGGCCCCTCTCATCACCCCTTTCTAGACTCGCATTCTTTGCCACGTTTCTTTACACTCCCCTCGCTAGAAGTACCAGACGCTCCCCTGTGCTGTCACGTAAGGCTCAAGGATTTGACTTGCCATAGCCAAGTCAAAGGAAGTGGGAGGAAGCAAAACGTTCCAGCAAAACTAGGCTATAAGAAGGCTTCCATGTTTCTGTTTGTCCCTCTTGTTCTCTTGCTTTTTGGCGTTGAAGGAACAATCCCCAGCTAACCAGGGAAGATGAGAGGAATGTGGAGCCCACTCGGACCCAAACGGAAGCTCGACCACCGGCAGGTCTCAGCCAGAGCCGGCAAACACGTGAGTGAACTATGTGCCCGTGGTTGTAGGCTGTCCAGGCTTTGTGGCCATTACAGTGACAGTCCAGGAAGGGCACACAGCTGTGCTTCGTGAAGCGAGTCACGGACCAATCATGAGATCAATGAGTCAATCATGAGATCATGGCCTGAGCCGAAATCAGGAGTCAGACGCTTACCCAGCCGAGCCACCCAGGTGCCCAACTCTGCTATCCTGACACGAGACTCCATCTGTGTCCATGGCAGGTGCCCCAGACACTGGGAGAAAACCAAAGGTGGGCTGGGTGCATGGCTCCACTTAAGGGAACTGCCCCAGAAGCCGTTCACAACACTTCTGCACGTAGCTCACGGGGCTGAGCTCAGTCCCAGGGCCTGCAAGGAGGCTGGGGAATATAGGCTTGTTTGGGGCTGAATTGTGTCCCCCTAAGTTGATGCCCTGAAGTCCTAACCCCCAGTACCTCAGAAGGTGGCTGTATTTAGAGTTAGGGTCTTTAAAGAGGTAATCAAGTTAAAATGAGGTCGTATGGGTGGCCCCTAATCCAATGTGACTGTCAAGATTAAGACACAGACACGCACAGAGGAAAGACCTCGTAAAGACACGGGGAGGAGACAGTTCTCTACGAGCTAAGGAGAGAGGCCTCAGAGGAAATCAGCCCTGTGAGCACCTTGGTCTTGGACTTCCAGCTTCCAGAACAGTGAGAAAATAAATTTTTGTTACTTAAATACTTTGCTACACTTTTGTTATGGCAGTCGAAACAAACTCATACAGGCCGTAGCCGGGTGGTCATGTTCCCAACTTCAGGGAGACTGGTGATCCTATTACTAAAAAAGAGAAAGGAAGGAGAGATTCTGGGGGCAGTTACGTCTCCACCAACGTGTCCCTCCTGTGTCTGATCTAGCAGACCAGCAGGCTCCAGGCCCTTGTGTTGTGTGGGCTCTAGAATATGTCTGTTGGCTATGTACCCAAAACCCACGTGGCCATTCTCTGCATTTGATTTTATGCATTTGCAAACATGATACTGAGAAGGGGTCTGTAGTCCTCAGCAGATTATGGCCTGGTGTCCGTGGCTCCGGGAGCACTTCCCGAGCCACAGGCTCGTGCTTGTGCCTTACTGACACCGTCTGTAATGTGGTGGCACACGCAGCTTCCTAATTCCACCTCCGGTGTGTCCCAGCAGGAGGGGCAGAGAAAACGGGGCAGTAGAGGCGCCAACCAGTCAGTCCCACAGGGGCTCCGGAGCTGGATAGCCCTCCGAGGGTTCCAGATTAAGGCAAGGGGGTTGGGTCTTTGCATCCCCACGGGGACTGCCATTGGAGACCAGCTGCCTGGAGATAAGATGAGGAGTGGCCTCAGGGTACTCACCTTCCTTCCGGCCTGCCTTCCAGGGGAGGGGCTCAGCTGGGAGCCACTAGCAGAAAGTTCTGACCGCTGGGAGAATGGGGGCCTGGGGCCTGCACCCTGCAGCACGTGCTAATTCCCGGCCTGGCAGCCTCTCGACCATGCGCCTTTCGGTCCATGTGTCCCTCTCTTGGCAGCCGGGGCAAGCTTTTGCCTGTAGCTCCAAGAGACACGTAAACACCTGGGGATTATCCTTTCGGGCCTGGGAGGAAGCTTTCGCTTTTGAATGTCAGATCTCAAAATTTCCACCCAGAGGATTCTTGCTGCCTGAAACCTGCTGCGGGCCCAGGCGGGGGTGCTAGGCGGGGAGCCTGGCCCAGCTGGGCGGCCCTCCATGATGGACTCACCTCTGCTTCCACGTCTGCCCAGGTGAGAGTGGACATCTGTGCACGGGGCTCGGAGGAGTGTGGGCGAGAGGCGGTCGGGCCAGGGCAGGCTAAGCCAGAGGCTTTGCTTTCTTCCTGGGCTTCCCACATCTGCTGAGGCTGCCCTTGACTTCTGCTACGATGGAGGTCTTCTTAACCACCTCTGTGCGTGGACCGCTGAGGGGAGCCAATGGACCCCTTCTCAGGGTAAGGTAAGTGCATATGATAAAATACAGAGGATTTAAAAAACGACAATGATATTAGAATAAACTTATCCGAATATTGTAAAAACTGGGGCGCCTGGGTGGCTCAGTCGGTTAAGCGTCCGACTTCGGCTCAGGTCACAATCTCGCGGTCCGTGAGTTTGAGCCCCATGTCGGGCTCTGTGCTGACAGCTCGGAACCTGGAACCTGCTTCGGATTCTGTGTGTGTCTCTCTCTTCCTGCCCCTCCCTTGCTCACACACTCTCTCTCTCTCTCAAAAATAAACATTAAAAATTTTTTTGAAATAAAAGAACTCCTATTTATTATTCTGTTGGTAGTTGAAAGAAGCTGAGCTCAACCTTGGAGCCAGGAGCTGGATTTTACAGCCCAGCTGCTCTCCTC
The DNA here is from genome assembly GCF_018350195.1 of Panthera tigris. Lineage (NCBI taxonomy): Eukaryota > Metazoa > Chordata > Mammalia > Carnivora > Felidae > Panthera > Panthera tigris. Next base: position 135,959,889 of record NC_056665.1, read on the forward strand.
CCCACCATCAGCCACCCCCCCCCCCCGCCCCGAACCCCTCGGCATCTGCAGGCTGGTGATCAGCCATAGTGGTCTTCTGGCAAGCCTCAACACATGACCTGTGACCGATAATTACTTGTCCATCCATCCATCCATCCATGCATGCGTGCATCCGTTCAGGCATCACTCACCAAATGTTTACAGACCTGGGCTCTGGGCTGATATCTCAAGAGGTTTCCAGGCTGATGGATGAGGAAACGCATAAATAAACAACGATATAATATTAGTGCTAATAAGAGGTATGAACAAAGAGAGGCAGACACAAAGTCAGAGGCTGGGAGGGCATCCCAGACAGAGCCAATGTCATGTGCAGTGCCCTAAAAGCAAGAAAAGGTGGGGCACGTCCGAGAAACTATGTGGCAACAAGGTGGGGAAGGAATGAGACGTGAACCTAGGGTGCTGGTCACAGGTATGGATTTCATCAGGCACTGACATCTCCAAACAAGACAATGACATGATTAGCTCTACAGAGGCAGGGATATGGTTTGGAGAGGGGAAAGATGAGAGGCAGGAAGGTCAGTTAGGAGTTTCTGGAACAACCCAGCATGAGGTGATGAGACTGAGATCAGGTACTAGCCAGTGGCTGTGGAAAGAGACCAGGCATAAGAGACATTTCTTACATAGGACAGACTGGAACTGATGACCAATGGGGTGTGGGGAGTGAGGACGACTTCTGGCTCTTCGAATTGGAAACTGGGGGTCTGTTCATGCACTAATCCAGATTGGGGACCTGGGGACAGAGTGGGGAAGGCAAGGAGATGACGAGTTTGACTTTGAGTTCGCTAAGTTATTCGAGTTCCTGGAGCACACCATGGTGCCTTGTCAGTTAGGGAGCTGCCCCCATGGAGTGGGTAGGTGAGAATCAGTCCTGTGTTCGACTCTTCTTTCTTCAGAGAAGGGAAGAAAAAGCCCCAGAATGCATCGGGCCTTTCCCAGACATGCCTCTCAATATCGCGTGGGGGCTGCGATGGTTATAGGGAGAGTCTGTTGGGTAAGACACTGAGCATGAGCGGGTCACGGGGTGAGGTGTGGAATAGCGTACAACTCAGCTGCGAGTTCGAGGTCAGGGCGGGCCAAGCAGAATGTATGAGTTTCCTATGGCTGTTGTGACAAAGACTGGAGGCCTTAACGAGAGAATTTATTGACTCACGGTGCTGGAGGCCAGAAGTCCCAACTCAAGGTGTTGGGAGAGCTGGCTGTTCCTTCTAAGGGCTGCGAGGGAGGGGTGTGTCCCATACCCCTCCCCTCGGCTTGTAGAAGGCCATCTCCTTCCTATGCCTCTTCACACCCGTCTTTCCCCTGTATGTGTCTTTGTGTCTGAAGTTGTCCTTTGCATAAGGCCAGATTGCGTTAGGGCCCCTTCCCCAGTGACCTCATTTTAACTTGAGTGGGCTATAAAGTTTCCTCTCCAAATAAGGTCACATTCTGAAGTACTGGGATTGAGGACTTTAGCGTGTGAATTCTGGAGGGTGGGGGGTATGTAAGCCACCCCGTAACACAGAATGCGAAGCCAGTGCAGAAGAAAGATCCTGTGGGACCGGCCTCAGAGTATGTCAGAGAGCAGTCAGGGCCGTGAAGAGTTCTGCTTAAACATCTCCCCAGGGCTGGGGCTGAGGACGACCAGGTAGACAGTGTGGCAAGCGGGAGCCATGAAAGGCGTAGGAGCAGGGGGAGAAGTCACTCATATCTGTGCTTCGGGAAGATCTCGTGAGGAGGAGCGAGCAGCCGTGTGACCACCATGAGCCAGCACCCTCCTCCCCTGCCCCCTCCCCCAGGGCAGCAAATGAAGGACTCTGAACCTTCTGGTACCTCTTGCCTGGAGCCCAAATCCAGACCGTAGCACAAGGGACAAAGGGACAAACAGATCTGCCGCGGCGGGGACCTGAGTGTTTCCAGAGAAGTCCCCTAGGCCCCGCTCTTTGTCAGAACAGGCAGGATCCCAGGGATTAGAAGGAGCGGTGGCCCTGCTGGGTTAAGCGAGCGTTAACCCCTGTGACAGGCCCTGAGGTCTCTTGCTGATCTCCTAACCTGAAGGCTCCTGAAACACCAGATGATTAATGGCAGATCACTTAAAACCAGTTCAGTTCACTCTTGGAGATTAATGTCAGCCCTGCCCTCCGGAAGCCTCCGGAGCCGCGGTGCCAACCAGTGCTGCATTGCCCCGGTTTTCTAGAAGCAGAGAGGAGTGCAACAGTGCTCCCTCGGGGGCCTCTGGCTGCTGCTGGGTGTCCTTTGCGGGCCTTCCTCGGAGGGGTTACTGGTTCTGTGTTGCTGCAGGTTAAGGGTTTGTCCCCAGGGAGGGCGTCCTCTGGGTTAGGCAGACTCGGCTGTTCCTGGAGGGGGGAAGGGGGGGTGGCTGTCCCCCGACGTCCGAGGACTTGGACAACACTGGGCTCTACACTTCACGACCAGCAAGAGCTTTTCTGGCTTTAGATTCAGGGTGGCCCTGCCAACCCGTTCTCTCTCTCTCCCTCTCTTTTTAAAGTTTATTAATTTATCTTGAATGAGAGAGAGAGAGCCAGAGGGGCAGAGAGAGAGGGAGAGAGAGAGAATCCCAGGCAGGCTCTGCACTGTCAGCACAGAGCCGGAAGCGGGGCTCAAACTCACAGTGAGATCATGACCTGAGCGTAAACCAAGAGTCTGAAGCTTCACCGACTGAGCCCCCGCAGGCGCCCCGGTTCTCTCTTTTTGGGTCTCTGTGTCTCTCTTACGGCCCCTGTCTCTGTGGCTCTGCCCCTCTTTCTGAGTCTGCCCTCGTTGTGTTTGTCTTTCCTGCCTCTCTCTTTGCATTAAGTTCTCGGTCACTCTGTGTGTGTCTCTCTCTGTGTCCCAGCCCTCTTTCTGTCTGCCTTTCCATGTCCTTCTGTCTGTCTGCATCCCCTTCATCTCCAGGCCTCTGTGTCTGTGTCCACATTTGCCTCTGGATCTCTTTGTCAGCGTATCTCAAAGCACCGGGTTTTCCTCTGGTCTTTGGTGGCTGTGGTGGTGACATTAGCTGGGAAACCTAAAGTCAATCTCGAAGATTCACACCTACGTTAGCATGTCAGAAGCACAGACCCACCCGCAGGAAACAGCCTTTCTTGTTCCTGTCTTCCCCTGCGCTTTCCGCTTTCCACCTGACTCGTTTGACAACGGAACCATTTTTACCTCCGAACACCTACCAACATCCTGCGGAATAATCTCAGGTTTCTGCTCTGCGCTCTTGGCCCTGCTCCCTGTTTGTCTTTCCAGCTCCCTCTCTGTCTTTTCTCTCTGCGTCTCTGAGTCTCTGTCTCCTACATTCCTGAGTCCTCACCCTCCCCTTTGTGTAGCTCTCTCTCTGGGTTGGCCAGCCCCGGGCTGTAGGTCTCAGGTTTTTTTCCCCCTCTTCCTCTGTTCGCTGACTGGCTCTCTGTATTTCCGTGTGTGTGTGTGTGTGTGTGTGTGTGTGTGTGTCTCCTGTTTCTGCTGTGCCCCGGGACAGCCTCGGCCTGAGGTCCAGGATGGGTAGGCGTTCCTTGGCCTTTCTCAGGAGACTGGGTGCTGGGATGGCGAGTGGTGAGCAATGTGGGTCAGAGTGAGGCTGAGTGAGGGCCCTTTTCCACCACAGGAGGAAGGGAACCAGGGGGTCACAATGCCACGGCCCCTGAGTGTGTTCCAAGTCCCGGGCGGCAGGTGCGGGTGGAGGGGCACAGGCTAGCCTGCTGCAGGCCTGGTGGGGAGGGGGGGGACGTGCCTGAGCCCCACAGACACCCACTGCCCCTGCCGGAGATCAGCCCAGGGCCACATGGGCCGAGGACTAATACGAAGTAAATACAGAGGGGAGAGGAGTGAAAAGAGGCTTGAGGAAGCACATTGCTGCTCTTTCCTCCTGGTCCCAGTTCTCCTCTCTCTGCTTGCCCTGCGATTCGGCTCCTTAGCTCGAGCCTGCGGCCTCCTTCCTCTCTGTTGGCCTTTCGAGCAAGCTGTTACCTGTTTCTGCTGCGTGAGCAGGTCCTAAGAGGAAGGCCTGACGTGCGTCGGATGCTTCGGACCTGAGATGTCACCAAGAATTTTTGCACGTGCTGGGGCAACAACCCAGTGAGACAGCAGCCCCATTCCCGTTTCGTGGATGAGGAGGCCAGAGAGGGTGAGTGAGTTGCCCAGCATCACACAGCAAAGAAGTGAAGCTCAAGTCAGCCAATGCAAGTCCACCTTCCGACCCCTCCCCCACCCCCACCCCCCACGGCCCCCATGGACTTCTCTGGAGGGGTCTGGTCTTTCTCAGAAACAGGCCAGTTCCCTCACCCTCCTGCTGGCTCTGGCCCTCTTCGCTGTGCGGCTTGGGGCAGGACAGCTCCCCGGTTGACACCAGACCCCTCGGGCTTCGCGGGCTCACCCCGCCCAGGCCTGCTGAACCCCGAGCCACACTGGGGGTGGGGGGCTGGGGCCCCGGGGTGGGGAGTCTGCACCCCGACCCCGGCAGGTCCTTTGCTGATCTGTCTTCTTTTCTTCTAACCTCGGCTCTACGGTGCCAGGAGGAGCTGCAAAGAGGGAGCTGGCGCTGATACAAATTATTTTGGATTCCGGAACACTGACCGTCAGCGACTTTGGCAGCAGGTGAATTTCCAGTCTTGTCTTACATAAGGAAACACCAAGTTCACGTTTCCAAACATACGAGAAAACCGTTCCTCCGCGGTGACCCGCCATCAGAAGGGCGACATGAGGACACGTGGTGGAGCGGGGCTGAGCAGGGAGGGGGCTCGGGGCGGCCGTGACAGTGGCCGGCCCCCAAAGGCCTGCATGGATGCCCGTAGCCATGGTGCTGAGAGCCTGCAAAGAGCTGGCCTTGCTCCAGGCCCAGGGCCCACTCCATCTCATGTAACCATCACAGACGCCCTGGAGGCAAGGGCCACCGTTCCTGATCTAGAGAAGAGGAATCTGAGGCTTGGACCCCAAGGCCCCAGGCCCCCAAGTCAGGAGTGTCGGAACGCGAGCCTTGTTCACCGTACCGCAAAATGAGTTTCCCCTGGGAGGTGATGAGCGCTGTTGAAGCAGTGACCTGGTTGCTGTATAATTGGTAACAAACCTCAGGCAGGGGTTGGACTAAATGCCTTTGGTCTCAGGCGCTTGAAGATTCTGACCAACCTCTGTGCACATTGTCTAGAGGAAGACCAGAGTTTCCCTGGGTCTCCAGTAGGCATCTGGAAGGAGCTCACCTGGGAAAGGAGATTATCTGACTGGTACCGACAGCAACATCATTTGTTGGGAGGAGGAATTGGGGAAGGCCTCAGTGCCCATCGGGAAGAGTCTAGGGGACGCCTGGGTGGCTCAGTTGGTAAAGCGTCAGACTCTTGATTTTGGCTCAGGTCACGACCTCACAGTTTCGTGAGTTCGAGCCTCGTGAGCCTCTTGAGATTCCCTCTCCTCTCTCTCTGCACCCCCCCTCACTGCCTCTGTCTCTCTCAAAATAAACTTAAAAAAAAAAAAGAGAGTCTAGGGGCACCTGGGTGGCTCAGTCGGTTGAGCGTCTGACTTCGGCTCAGGTCATGATCTCTCAGTTTGTGAGTTCGAGCCCTGCGTCTGGCTCCGGGCTGACATCTCAGAGCCCGGAGTCTGCTTCAGATTCTGTGTCTCCCTCTCTCTCTGCTCCTCCCCCACCCACATTCTATCTGTCCTTCGAAAATAAATAAACATTAAAAAAAAATTTTTTTTAAAGAGTCTGGATAAACAAACAATAGATCAGCAACTAAAACGACCTAGGGAGCTCTCTGAGAACGACGAGGAGCGAGGTCCAAGATACGTCAGTCAGTAAGACCAAGTGGCAGAGTGAGATACACAACAGGAAATCATTTATGTTAAAAGATACACAAAATACAAAGTCGCAGGTTTCCGCGTGTCCTTTTCAGTGTATATCAAGAGGTCCGGAAGGAGACACCCCACACTGACCCCTGGGCTGGGCTCCCCTCAGGGAAAGACTGGCGTGAAGGAGACATAGCGTATGGGTGGTGGTGGGGATGGGGAGTGGGGGAAGCTGGGCTTTCTCTGCAGTGCTTGAATGGCTTACAGCAAAAAATATAATCGTGTGCTTCTTGAGCAGAAATAAATGCGTAAGAAAAGAAAAAGAAAAGGGCACTCTGCTTTGTGGATAATAAATACATGGGGTGGCAGCTGGATTTGATGGATCGATTCATTCATTCACTCAGCCAATATACATTAAAGAGTTTAATGTCCTCTGGGACAGGCCCTGTGCTGGGGGCTGGAGCTGCAGGGATGACAGACGGAGCCTGTGTCCCCAAGGAGCTTAGGATCCAATAAGGAAGGTGTGTGGCAATAACAACCAGGGTGATAGAGTCATTCCAGGAGCTGTGACAGCCCAGGGAGTCGCACATCTGGCTGGCCTGCAAACATCCTGAAATTTTCGTCCAGAAGGTGATGTTTAGGTGGGGTTCTGCAGGGGCTAGAAGAACTTGACCAGTAGCTAGGAAGAAGGCTCCTGGCAGAGGGGACGGCCTGAGCAAGTGCCACACGGCAGGGGAGCCCAGAGCCGCTCTCTGGTGGACCGTGACTAGTCTTCCCACCCAGCTCCCTTCCTCCTGGAGCCAACGTGGGTGACCTGGTCTGCCAGGCACCTGCATGAAGACCCCCAGATTCTAGAGCAACTCAGCCCTCTGAGCCATATAATCTCTCTGATCCTGTTTCCTGTCTGGAAAAGGTTGGGGGCAGGGAGGAGAGTCCCTGCCCTGCCAAGTTGCCAGGATCATCATGAGGCTCAGGTGGGGTAACGGTTGGAAAAGTGTTCTACAGGGGCGCCTGGGTGGCTCAGTCGGTTAAGCATCCGACTTCGGCTCCGGTCATGATCTTGTGGTCCGTGAGTTCGAACCCCGCATCGGGTTCTGTGCTGATGGCTCAGAGCCTGGAGCCTGCTTTGGATCCTGTGTCTCCCTCTTTCTCTGTCCCTTCCCCGTTCACGTTCTCTCTCCTTCTCAAAAATAAATAAACATTAAAACAAAATTAAAAGAAAAAAAGAAACGTGCTTTATAAACCAGACGCATCAAACAAATATTTGGATTCTAGTCTTGCTTTTTCGAGTCTGAGCCAATCGCTTATCCAGAAACATTTAAAAAAAAAGGATGTGAATTTCCCCCTTCCTTATCCCCAGCCCTCCCTCATCCCCTGGGCAGACAAGACGTTCTCAGGCCAGCCATCCACTGGTTAGGGACACAGGGGAGGGGGCCAGGGAGTGGGACGAGGGAGGAGATAGCCTCATCATAGCCATGGATCATGAGGACACTTGTCCTTTCCAGCAGGTCTGTGGAGCCCGGCCGGCTCAGGCCCAGCAATGAAGTCACCAAATAGGATTTTCTTTGCTCTCAGACTTGGCTGTTTTCTATTTTCTTAACCTCTTGCCAAAGAAACCGGCAGAGGACAGTTCTGGTGTTTCTCTTGGAGGGACCCAGGGGCCACCGTGCTGACATGGCCATGGTCACCTCAGGCCCTCTGTAGCCTGGGGTGTGAGTAGAACCGTACTTGGAAGCCGCCAGGGGTCCACTTGTCTTTCTCAGGGATCAGAGCAGTGAGGACGAGGGTCGCAGCCCCTTCAGCCGTGAACAGATGAGACCAGTATCTCGTGGGGATGGCGGCAGGGGCTTCCAAGGCTCTGCTGAGCTTTGCATAGCTTGACTCATTGTGGATTTCCGTCCAGAACCCAAGAGCAAGGGACGGTCCCTGAAAGCTGTGAACGGCACTGTTGTCCCAGATAGAAAATCGACGATGGTCTGCAGGGGGACGGTCGTGTTTGAGAGTCCTGCCCCTCATATACAACACGGGCCTGAGAAACCCAGGTTCACAATTCGTCAGGCAAATTCAGAAGGCAGCCCAGGGGAAGTCAACGGTAACCCAGAGCCTTGCCTGTTGTATCCAGCTCACAGAACAGGAGCAGTGGGGATGGTGGGAAATGGGGCTGAAACCTGGACCCTGGGATCCTGGCTCACGGTCTGGGGGCGTGGGGGTGGGGGCACAAACATGTCGTGAAACAGGACAGATTCTGTGATAGCAGGTGTGTTCGAGGGCCCCGAGGCCATGCTTAGGTTTGATGATTTGCCGGAAGGGCTCACGGGACTCAGAAAGCTATTGTACTCCCGGCTGTGGTTTGTAACAGCGACTGGACACAGACTGAAATCAACAAGGGGTTAAGGTGCGCAGGGTGGGGTCCAGGAGACACGAGGCACCAGCTTCCCTGTGCCTCTGCCAGTGGAGTCTTACACACGGTGCCTGATTCGTGTGGCAACAGTGGGCGACAGAGAACCGTGGTGCCGTGGTGCCCAGCTCCGCACGGAGACATGGCTGACCTTACTCAGTCTCCCAGACGTCAGACTGATAGCACGTGGCCCAGAGTCTCCATCCTAAGTCCCCTTGTTTGTGGGGACTGTCCAGCATGGCCCAAAGACACTCCTGGCAGGAAGAATAAATAGTCCAAGGACTCAGAGGGTTTCTCTCAGGAGCCTATCAAGGGCCGGACCTCTCTTTGGAATGTGCCAGGTGTGGACAACCCAGGCCTATTGGGACAGTCCTCTATTGTCCCCGAGATTTCATAGAGAACTCGGACAGCCTGAGCCTCTCCCCTGCTGGGTAAGACTGTGTGGGGAGAGGAGGCAGGAGAGAAGCTGGCTGGGCTGGCCTGAAGCCCTCAGGGTCACCGCTGGCAGGAGAAAGTTGCTACATCACACTGAGGGAAGGTTGAGAACAGACAAGCAACTCAGACTGCCAAAGCATCCGCTCAAAGAGGGAAGTCCTGCTGGGTCCAATGTTGTTATAAAAGAGTTTGTGTAAGGGGCGCCTGGGTGGCTCAGTGGGTTAAGCGTCCGACTTCGGCTCAGGTCATGATCTCACAGTTTTTGAGTTCGAGCCCCGTGTGGGCTCTGTGCTGACAGCTCAGAGCCTGAGGCCTGCTTCGGATTCTGTGTCTCCCTCTCTCTTTGTCCCTCCCTCACTCATTCTCTCTCTCCCCTCCTTCTCAAAAATAAGCAAATTTTTAAAAATAAATAAAAAAAGTGTGTGTAAGATGAGGGGGTCCCTGGTACGGCCGCTGGTTTCATGTGATGCCCTCCAGCGTGGAGACCCCAACCCAGAGACAAAAATATCTGAGGTAGCCACTGAGGCAGCTAAGAGTGGCAGAAGGAACTGGGTGTGTTTAATAAAGACACAGAAGGGAAGTCTCTTAGTTTTAAGTGTCCCCTCTTCTTCTGGTCTCTAAGGCCACGGTTCAGAAGTTAAAACAAGACTTTGTCGCTTCCTGGGATGGGAGACGGCAGAGGGGACGGTGCGGTACCTTCAGAAGAAACCCAGGGCCCCACTATCGGAGAAGAAGGAAGGTGTGGTGAACCACATCTGTGGGTTCTAGCAGATCATGGCAAAGAGGGAGCCGACTGGACGGGCCGGGTCTCCAGAAGATGGAATCAGAACAAAGGAGTAAAATCAAAAGGGAAGAGAGACTTTGGCCCGCATACAAAAGAATTTAACTAACAGCCAGAACTTCCAAAAGCAGGCAGGACTGGCTTGGCTGGTAGTGAGCTCCCTGTCATTGGAGCATGCAAGCAGGGGCTGGGGAGCCACCTGTCAGTGGAAGGTGTGGAAGGAATTCTCGCTCTGAGAGGAAGAAAGAACTAAGATGCCCCCGCTCCTCCTACTCTCTCCCCTGGTGACGTCATCCGGACCGGGACATTGACCACCTTTTATATGTTCAAACGTCCCCAATTTAAAATTCCGGCCCAGACCACTCTTCTCAGCTCCAGCACCAGGTCGGTCTGCTCCACTGGATGTCCAGTACCTGGAACACACCTGACACACCATGAGTGTTCAGTGAATATTTTCGAAGAATTTTAGATGAACCCCAGCACCCCTGCTTCTCTCCTCCCTTGGTGTTGCCCACTCTGGGCATGAAAAGCTTCGTGCAAACCATGGCCCCGTGAGCCTTAGGGCAGCTGGGCCAACTTCTCCCTTCTCTGCTCTTTACCTCCACCCTACCCCCAGGACCCCCAGCAGCACAGGTCAGACATTCTATGTTGCTTACCCTTGTCCAGCACCCTGTCACTGTGCACGCCCTGCCTTGTGTGGCTGCCTCCTCCAAGACCGAGTTACCGGAGGTGGCGGCTGTATCTGGTTCATCACTGCACCCCCGATGGCCAGCCCAGGCACTGGCATGGAGCAGGTGCTCAGAATCCAGGCTCTGCACCAAACTGCAGCGGGCTCCCAGCTCTGATCTTAGCCTGGGGAGACTGGGGCTGGCTGCCCTTCCCCATGCCTTCCTCCAGTAGAGCATGTGTGAAATTAATGAACTGGCTCTTCCAGTGCTAGGAAATCTATTTCGCTTTAATGAAATCCAATTAGTGCTTTCAGTGCAGAGCCCTGGGCCCTTATAGACTAAAGATGCTGAATGAGGGGCCGCCTCTTCCTGTAACCCAAATGTGTCTTCCCGCCATCGTCTCCCTTCCAGGAACAGCACTGCCAGCAACGATTTTTCAGCTTCTTTCACCTCCAAATGCACATCTGTTTTCCACGTCTCCCTGTCTCGGGGTTCTTTGAGTGTCACTCTGCAGAATAACACGGAGAGGACACTCTCTCACTTCCGCCACCTACTTAGCCACCTGCCCATCCTTCCACCTACTCATCATACTCCTATCTGCCCACAGGTGCATCCACTCAGCCACCCTTCCAACTGAACATCATTCATGCACCCACCTGCTCTCTCCACTCCATCATCCATCCACCCATCACCCTACCCATCCATTCCCCCTGTATCTATGTACACACTCACCCGTCCATGCACCCCACCCATCCATGCACCCCACCCGTCCGTGCACCCACCTGTCCGTGCACCCACCTGTCCGTGCACCCCACCCATCCATGCACCCACCCATCCATGCACCCCGCCCGTCCATGCACCCGCCCGTCCATGCACCCACCCGTCCATGCACCCCACCTGTCCATGCACCCAACCGTCCATGCACCCAACCGTCCATGCACCCCGCCCGTCCATGCACCCCGCCCGTCCATGCACCCACCCGTCCATGCACCCACCCGTCCATGCACCCACCCGTCCATGCACCCCACCTGTCCATGCACCCAACCGTCCATGCACCCCGCCCGTCCATGCACCCCGCCCGTCCATGCACCCCGCCCGTCCATGCACCCACCCGTCCATGCACCCACCCGTCCATGCACCCACCTGTCCATGCACCCAACCGTCCATGCACCCACCCGTCCATGTACCCACCCGTCCATGCACCCCGCCCGTCCATGCACCCCACCCGTCCATGCAACACCCAATGCTCATTTCCTTAGGTGTCTACTTTATGTGAATTCCTTTCCTGGCGCTAAGGAAACAAAATTAAACAAGATTCAGTTACTCCCCTGGAGAGGCTAGCAAGCAACTTGTAGCAACTTTGCTACTCACCTCCCGCCAGCAACTTTTTCCAGTTTCATCAGAGAAAACCAACGCAGTGTTGTGGTTAAGAAGAGACGAGCTCTGGCCCCGGAAAAGTTTGGAGTGAAAAAACAGCTCAAGTACTTAGTAGCTCAAGAACATGGACAAACTGCTTAAGTTCTTTGTGCCCCGGTTTGTGCCCCAGTTTTCTCGCTGCGATGAGAAATGGAATCCTGGTCTGTATTAAGTGACCATCAAGGGATCAAGAATATTATTATTTAGTGTTGTTACCCTGGTCATTGTCATCTGTTCCTTCATATATTAATTACAAGATGTGATTAATTATGCATTTAATGATTAATTTATACACTCACTGAGTATTTATCATCTACCGTATGGCCCAGCCTGTGCTAAGCTCTGCACACTTCAGAAGTTTAGAATCTTATCGTGTAGACAAGACAAACACCCTTGAAATAGCTCCACGGTAATAACAACCACATGAATGGTTGTAATAATAAAGACAGCTAATATCTATCAAGAGCTTACCATGCAGGCTCTGTTCCACGTGTTTTCTGTATCTGAACTCATTTCAAACTCGTAACCGCTCTGAAGCAGGTCCCAGCGTGCTCCCCATTTTACAGAGGAGGAAATCAGGACAAGAAGAGGTTAAATGTCTCATCCGGTGTCTTAGAGCTGGTGAGTGGAGGACTTGGGATTTGAGCCATCGCAGCAAAGGGGGGTCAGCGGGAACACGCCTTGGGGTGTGTAGAGGGAGATTCCGGAAGGCAAGCTGCTGGGAGAAGGTGGGCAGATAAGGAAAGATCTTCTTTATGGGTGGGATCATTTACTACCCCCCCCACCCCCAGCCCCTCACCCCACATGCGGGCCATGAACCAGCGGCAATAGATTCATCTGTCCCTGAGACTCACCCAGAGACCCTGAATCAAAACCACCTGGTGCGAGGCCCAGGAATCTGCATTTTGCACATGAGCTCCCACTCTTTAAAGCTTGAAAACCACTGCTCTCATGTTGAAAGTCGAGGCCCGCCCTCAACTTCACCACCTACTCCCTGTGTGACGTCAGGCACAATGCTTAGCCCCTCTGGGACTCCGTTTCCCCTCTAGAAAGTGGGGAATGGTAATATTTGCCTCTTGGCCTGAGACTAAACAAGGCAGTGGAAACTCAAGTGCAAAGGTGTGAAGGCAGGGGAAGGATCCAGTGCTGGGGTACCAGGTGCTGGAGATGCCCTGCAGGTGGAGGGAAGTGCCCCTAGGCGTGCTGGAGGACAGGTCAAGGGCAAAGTGGACACTTCTGGAGCCTGAGGATCCCTTGTGGGCTTTGTGTTGGATTCATCGGGCTCCTTCAAGGTTTCTAGGTCCTCAAAGTACCTGTTGAAACTTAAGCACTGTCCCTTCCTCACTGGGAGATGTGCCTGATGACCTGGTTCTTGGAACCTTCTTCCAGGACACCTAATAGGAGCGTGTGGCCGAGTGTGCTTTGGATCTGATGGGAGGTGGTTTCGAATGCTGCCCTCGAGACCACATGACATCTGGGACTGGTCCCCACACATCCCCAGCAAGGCTTTCTCAGCCCTTCCAGCTTTGTAAGCAGCACACGGGTATTCCAGGACACAGGACCTGCTTCTGCCAGGTGAGTGACGGGGTCGTCCCAGAGAGAAGGCTCTCTCTCGGGTGGGCATGACTGGGAGTCGCCGTAACAGCGGAGAGATGAAAGCTCATCCATCAGAGCACCTGTCACCGTGACTGTCACTGTGAGTACTCCTGGTGGCCCGTTCATTGCCTTTTTGATGAAGAACGTGTCACCTTAAAGAGTGAGGGCAGCATTTGGCCACATCCTGACGTTTCTGAAGTCTGGATCAGTCTGCGTTTGGTCGGGGAAACAGCCACTGCAAGTGACACGAGAACAGGGCTGCAGTGGAGGAGGGGAGGTTTGCTGAGTGTGGGAGGGGCTGGGGCCCGGAGGCTCAGAGAAACTCACCAAACCTCAGCACGAGGCCCCTAGAGCAGGGGACAGTCACCAAACCTCAGCACGAGACCCCTAGAGCAGGGGAGCGGCTAGGTGCCTGGGGTCCCCACAGACAGCACTCACAGATGGGGTGGCCTGAGAAACCCCCCATCTTAGGGAGTGGTTGGCCCCAATCTTCATGGCCTCCTGAGAATGACGGTACATTCCAGTCTCAAAGGAGCTGGCCACACTGGTGAGACCCAGCCGGAAGCTGCATTAGTTCCCTGGGCTGCAGGAACAGCACCAGACCCGGCAGCTTAAACGACAGAGACGTATTGTCCCACAGCCCTGGAGGCCAGAAGTCCAAGATCAAGGTGTCGCAGTAGACCACTTCCTTCCGAGGCTGGGAGGGAGAACCCGCTCCAGGCTCCTCCCCGAGCTGCTGGGGGTTTGCTGGCCACCTCTGGCATCCTCGGCTGTAGGAGCATCACCCCGATCTCAGCCTTTGTCTCCACAGGGCCGTTTCCCTGTGTGCGAGTCTGTGCCCAAGTGTCCCCTTTGTATAAGGACATTGGTCTTATTGGATTAAGGACCTACCCTAGTCCAGCATGACCTCATCTTAACTAATTACATCCGTAAGGACCCGATTCCCACAGAAGGTCACCTTCTGAGGTCTTGGAGGTTAGGACTTCAGCATATGGATTTGAGGGAGACCCCATTTAACCTGTGACAGAGGGGATTCTGGAAAACCTAGCTCCTAGGCTTAGATGGGTGTGGTGGTAATAAGATGTGGACAGCCCCACACAGAGCTGGCTGAAAGTGATGCTTCCTCATTCATCCATTCATCCATTCATGAAATGTTCACTGAACACCTACTATGTGCCAGGCTCAGTTTGGGGTCGGAGACACAACGGTGAGTTAGGTCTTTCCCCTATATTTGTCCTGGGCATGAGTTGACAAGTAAAGCCAGAATTTATCATTAATGACAGAATGTTCATGGGAGCACAGAGGGAGGCCAGCCCACTCGGAGACCAGCGATGGCCTCCCTGAGGATGGGCCGTGCAAAAGAGGAGGTGAAGCTTTGAGGGGGGCGGTCAGTGAAGAAGGCATTCCAGCTGGAGCCACCAGCCGGTCCCAGCAGCACAGACAGAGGAGCTGGGAGGAGGGGTTCCGGAAGGCAGAGCGCAGAGGCCTCTTGGGATCTCCAACAGAGGACTTGGGGGTGGGGAGCGGGGACGTAGGCTTGCCACGCCCAGTCCTGGACTTCTTCCCCATGTCCTCAAGTTACTTACGGGGCAGCTGGGATGGAAGTGACTTACAGAGGTGGCCGGCAAGTGCAGATGGCCATGATGAGTAATTTATGTTCCTGGGGGGCGGGGGGGCGGGGAGTGTTCATCCTGCAGAAGTCCTGCTCCTTCCACCCTCATCATGGGTCCCCAGGACCTGGTCCGGCACCTGGCCTGGTGAATTGCGGGCTCAGAAATGTTGGAAAGGACCGAGAAGCAGCTTATCTGACCATCGCCGCGCACCCGGCTGCTGCCAGCAGAGGGCCAACACGAGCGTGTTTGTGTTCAGCAGCCTTCCGAAGCGTCTTTGGATCTCCATCTCACACATCTGTAAAATTTGAACAAACAAGTTTAGAACCATTATCTTATTTCACGGGAGGACAACAGGCGGGCGGGAAGGAGGTGGTTCTGTCCCTGGTACAGATGAGCGTGAGGAGTCCGCAGAGAAGTCCTCCCCCCCCAACCCCCGTCTGAAGGCAGGTGGCAGGACCCCGGGGGAAGAAGCCAGGAGCCGTGTGCCCTGGAGGCAGGGGTCAGTGCTGGGGGACAGGCAGGTGAGAATGGGGAAGAAGCCACGTGGCTGGCTGGGCAGCGCGTTGGCTTTTTGACGAATGGTTTATTCGCAACAGAATCTCAGGCAGGGGCAGGAAGGGAAATGGCGGTGGTCGCAGAGGCCATGGCCGTGGTTCAGGAGGAAAATGCAGGTAGTTCCCCCTCCCCCCCCCTCCGCCGGAGAAAGCAGTGCGGATGCTCCGGTGTGGAGCACAGCTGGGGGGATACCCAGGGTGGACAGACCGGGCAATTCTGGAATGCAGAACAGACAAGACTTTCTGGTGGTTGGCTGTGGGGAGGAGGGAGGCACAGGGATGACCCCTGAGGTCCGACCTGAGCATCTACCTGGAAGGTCACGTTTAGTGCTCAGAGCTGGGGGGGGGGGGATGGGGGGGGCTGGTTAGAGATCTGGAGAGTGGCTGGAGGGTTCCATTCTGGACATTCCAAGTTTGAGACGCCTGACACTTCTGGGCTCTTCCTTGCTTAAACTCCTTCACCACCACCTCCCCAGCCCCTGTCACCTAAGCCCAGGTGTCTGGGGTGACACAAGGTTTCTACACAGGGCGGGTCTACACAGGCTTCTGGGAAAGCCCGGGGCTGGAAGCATAGTCTGGGGAGTTCCTTTAAGGAAGGAAACACAATCGTGGATAGAAAATTCGACATGATTGCATGTTTTTATTTGGCTGACAAATATTACAATGGAAAGGGGCTCCCGGCAAGTGAGGGACTGAAGCCCAGGCGCCTGTGAGCCCCTCCCGCTCTCTCCCACCCCTCCAGGCCTTGGCTGCACTGTCCCTCTGCCTTCTTGTCCTCACTGGTGTCTCCTACTCATCCTCTGAGACTTGGCCTGGGGGCGCCTGGGTGGCTCAGTCAGTTAAGCGTCTGACTCTTGATTTCGGCTCAGGTCTTGATGTCACGGTTCGTGAGTCCGAGCCCTGCATCAGGCTCTGTGCCACAGCCCAGAGCCTGCTTGGGATTCTCTCTCCCTCTCTCTGCCCCTTCCTGCTCGCTGGCGCGCTCTCTCTCTCTCTCTCTCCCCTCAGGCTGAGCGACAGCCTCCTCTCTGACCCTCTAGGTCAGCTGCCTCCTACCCCTTGAGATTATGAGCTCCTCCAAGCAGGGCTGCTCTCCCTGGGCCCCCCGCCATCCCCCGCACAAGGCAGATGATACTTAATCAAGGCTATTTGACTGATAATCAATTATCAGCTTTTAGCTAATAGGTAGTTCATTCCAGAGTTCATGTTCCAAAAGATTTGGCAAAACAAAACTTTCGACAGGCAAAAAGCAAGCAAAAGATTCTAATATTTTCAAGTTCATTTAAAAAAAAAAAAAACGTTTCCTGTGTGTGCACATATAGAGAGTCTGAGAGGGTCTCTTACTTTTCAAAAGGGCTCCCACCTGAGTGAGTCACCTCGCCTGCCATCTGCCAGAGCTCCGGAGGGAAGCCGGACAGGGATCCTTTGTCTCCGTCTTACAGGTGAGCCAGCTGAGGCTCCCAGCTGCAGGGGAATTTGCTCTGCCTACAGAACCCTTGGGCTTGGATTCAGGGTCTTGGTGTTTTGGTGTGGGGCGTGGGTAGCGGGAAGGAGGAGGCGTGACCGTGCGAAGGCCACCAGGCACCTGCTCAGTGCTGAACAAGTGCCAGGCCCAGCTATGCCACTGGACAAGACCCATCTTTGCCCTCAGGAGGCTCACAGTCAATGGCACAGAAGCAGAGAAGAGGCCAGTAACTAAGGCGCCCGAGGAAAGAGCAGAGACCAGGCACTATAGGCCTGCACGTCCTCAGGCCCACAGAGCCAGGCCTGGCCCCTGGAGGGCTCTGGTACTAACTGGAGAAGGAACAGCAACGTCTGGGGGATTGATCCCAGGGCCACCAGGTTGGCAGCTTCTGCCCACTGAAAGGGCAAACGCTGGAAGACAGAATGCCAGCCCGGAATTCTTCCTCTGCAAGTTAGGAATTATTCCTTCTGAAATTCTCCCATCCTTCCAGACCAGCCTAAGCCCCCTTCTCCATGCAGCCTTCCTGGATTCCTTCTGCTGGCAGGATCCGCCCTACCTCCAATTCCCAAGGCATGATCCCTCTCTTATGGCTCGAGTCCACGGGGCCACGGCATGGCCTCCGGGTCAGTCTTTAAGGCCACTCTTAGAGGGACATCACGGGTGTGACTCAGCTCCCCCTCACCCCCACCTCCTATAACAGGGGGAGCTGACATTTGTTGGGTGCAGGGACACCAGCTGCTTTTCACAGATCATCTCTTGCAACCCCCAGAGCAATGCCCTTGCTGCCACTGTGGAGAGCCTCTCAGCAGTCATAGCTCAGGCTTTGAAACCAGTCTTGGGTTACACCCCATCTCCGGGGCTCCCAGGGCAAGTGGACTTTGCACTGGCTACTGAGCCTCCCAGAGGCTGGTCTTTTCCTCTGCTGTAGGGACACCATGCCTGCCCTCCCCCAACATTGGCTGGCCCCCCGTGGTAACTATGATCATTATAGGAACCAGGCTCAAAACAGGTGGTAATAAATGTATATTCCATCAATGGGCTCACGAACGTGCAACAGTGTGCCTCGCCCTTGAGCAAACTTTTTGCGCCTGGAAGGAGGCGGGTGTCAGGGGAGACTTGATGATGCTAATTGGAAGTCGGGTGGTGCTAAACTGCGAGGCTGGGGGAGGCAGCCACAAAGCCATCCGCCTTCTTGTTTAAAGTGAGTTATAATTCTCCAGGGAACGAGGAACCAGGCGTTTGCTTCAGCAGAGAGAAGGAAGCCGACCACCCCTACCTCTTGTGCCCCAGTTGTGTTCCCAGGCTAATCAATACCAGGTCGAGGACCTAGGCAGTCTCCTGGGGGTCCGGGAGGAGCCTCGCCAGGGACCCAGGCCCGACGGCACCATCCAGACGAGGTCCCAGCAGATGCTGCTGTCAGGGCACTGAGAGCACTGGCCCTCTTCCCCCGGGTCACTGGTGCCCAGAACAGACCCAGCGGAAGTACACTGAGTGGTTCCCTTCCACAGAATGATCGCCTTACCCGTCCTTCCGGGGCTACTGGCCTACATCGGGGAGCGTGCTCTGTGCACAGGAATAGCGCCCTGGTGGGGTGGTTCTATGCGGGGTGGAAAGCATCTGGCAGCCACGTTCCAGCCCACTCTGCCTTTTCCCGGCTCTGCGACCTTGAGCTGATGCCCCAGCCTCAGTTTCCCCAATTCTGGCTCGAGGCGGTGGAATTTGCTGTGTCCTACTCACACTCTAAAAAAAAAAAAAAAAAAAAAAAAAAAAAAAAGCTTCTGGGCCAGGGCATTCCGCCTCTTCCTGGCCCCTCAGGGATTCATTTGCATTCTTGGAATAAAATTGTTGACTGTACTTCATGCTCAGCCGCACATTTAAATGCTTAGGCGAGGTTTATTTTGGAGAAGGAACTCTCCGGAATGCGGGCAGGGCGGGCCGCAGCCGCCCGCCTCCCCTCAGAGAGGCAATCAGCCCCCTGCCGAGGCTGGAGGCGACCGGGGGCTGAGCATCCCGGACCCGGGGGAGGCGCTGTCCAATGAGAGCCTCGCCCCAGGGGCTGTCTCGAGGTTGTTGAGAAATGTCTCATTTTTATATGTAAATAAATCATTTCCAGAGATTGCTCTGATCGCAGCAGGCTGCCGCTAAAATGTTCTAAGTGGCCCTTTGCCACCGTAAACTTTGTTAAGCGTTATTATCGTGTTTGGTTCTGTATTTCTCTGCTGATCTCACAGAGTCATCCACTCCCAGCTTTCTAGCCTGTTCTGCCACTGTTTCTTGGTTACATACCTCTGGGGACAGAGAGCTCACCACCTCCAGGCCATCCATTCCGCAGTAGGATGCCACTGACTGATGGAAAAGTCTTCTCTCGAAGTGAGATGGAATTGAAACTCTCTTCTGATAGCGGGTCACTGCTACACCCTTGAGCCAGGCCTCGCTCTGGCCTCATACAGCCAGCTCGCCACCTCTTGGTACTTCCTCCCTGTGTGGGACCAGTGCTCAGACCTCCTTGATGGGGCCCGTACAGCCTGCGGCACGTAGCCCCTTCCTCGCCCTCGTCTGCTCTCCCCTTCCTGACTGGGCTCCGAAGCTGATGCCGTCTGTTTCTCAAATATACAAAGCGCCGTCCCGTGTTGGAGCCTTTACACGTGCTATTCCCTCTGCCAGGGTGCTCCTTTCCTGGGCTTCCTTCTCCAGGATCTCAGCTCAAATGTCACTTCCCCAGAGAGGCCCTCCCTGGCCATCCAAAGTGTCCCCTAACCCCTATTGCTCTATCACATTTTCCTGTGCCGTTTCCTGTGTGACTGCAACATGACCCGGCACAGTAGGGACTTAACTTTCGTGTTGCCATCTGCCTAATTTGAACGTGAGCCCCAGGGAGAGGTCTTTGTCTCGTTCCTGCTGTAATCCCAGGTCCGGCCCACAGGAGATGCGTAATAAATGCTCATTCTAGGAGTTCTTATGTCCTGAGTCTCCTTGCAGTGGGGACACACCCTCAGCCTGGTCTCTGGATATGCCTCCCTTTGTCCACAGCAAGAATGTCCAAACTCACTTAGCAGCAGCAGCTGCTCCCCAAACACAATCTGACAGCAGGCGGAATCTACAAACCAGATACACAGGAAGGTAGTCTGCCTGAAGCTTTGTCCCTGCCCGCCTGGCCCCCCTGGCGCCCCGTGTGGGCCCGCAGGCACCCGCAGAGCTGTCTGGTTTGTGCTTGTCCATGCTCAGGCCTGCTTTGTCTAGCAGCAGCCCCTCATTTTCCTCTGGGGACCCACCCTCACCCATTCCCAGGCAGCCGGTCCATCCGCCAGGCCTAGCCAATCAGCCGGTGCCACACCCTGGTCACGGCGATTGGCTCGGGAAGGACACGTGACCCCGGCCGGTCTGGAGTCTGGCCTTGGAACTCTTCCTAGAAGCACTGAATAAGAAGTCTGCTCTTTGTGCTGGGGTCGCCGGGCTGGTTGGGTGCAAGCCAGGATCTATGGGCATCAAGAGGATGGCTGGCTGAAGAGTCGGAAAGCAAGGAAGCAAGTCTTGGTGACATTGTTTGGTGTCCTGGATCTGGCTGTACCTGCAACCCTGAACTTTACAGTCACCTGAGCCAACAGATATCCTACTTTGCTTAAGCCTGTTTGAGGTGGGCCCTCTCTCACTTGTACCTGAGAGCATCCTGACTTGCTACGTCAGGGTCCGTGAACGTGATTTAAGACCATGGCTCTGTGTCACCCTTAAACTCAGGCAGGACACTTTCAATGCTTTAACTTCTGCTGGTTTGTGAGCGTGGGTGGTAGGGACGACAACAACACCTCTCTCTTCTCTAGTGGTTTTCAGCTTTCACTAACTTTCCAGAAGAACCTCATGAACAAAATCTCTCTATTTTTGTCTTGTAGATGAGGAAACTCGGGAGCCCGAGGGAATTGCACAAAGTCACCCGACTAAATGACGGAAATGCCTCTGCAAAGGTTTTCAGGATTTATGACACACAGGACAGAGGTGGATCGATATTTTATTTATCTGTTGGTTTGTTGGTTTGTTTATTTATTTGTCTATTGGCTAATACCTGGTCTTTGGGCTTTTTTAAATTATTATTTTAATTACGTAAAGAGCTTACATGCATTGGTAAACAAACACATAAAAAACAATCCTCCGGTAGATAAATGAGCAACGAGGAATTCACAAAAGAAAGGATCCAGGAAGGAAATAAAGCATGGGAAAAATGCTCGGGCTTCCTAGTAATCCAAGACATCCAAATCAAAACAAGCCGTACGTACTTGAAAGCAGCCATAGACAATGTGGAAATTAATGAGCAAGGCTGTGTTCCAATAAAACTTATTAATAAAAACTGGTGGTAGGCTGGATTTGCCCCTCGGGCCCTGGTTTACCAACCCCGAGTTGTACTATAGGCAAATATTAGAGAAAGAAAACGTACCTGAATTAGTTAGCTATAGCGGTGTAAAAAATACCCAGTTTTAGGAGCTGAAAACAACGGTTTTTATTTCTCCCCTATCTACGTAATATGTTGGTTGGTCCCTCTGTAGTTGTGAGCCAGTCTTGGCTGATTTCTGGACGGGTGGCTGGACCTGGCTCACCTCTGCCTCATGTGGTCACCTGTCCACGTGTGGCATGCAGGCCTGGGGGTGCTGACGCTGGGCCCAAGTGCCCAAGGCCTCAAGGTCTAGGGTCACAGCTGACACTGTCACTTTCACCACAGCATGTTCGGAAGCAGGTCACACGGACAGTACAGAGTCACACTCCTGGGACATGGCCGAGGTGGGGTTGGTAGAGAGAGGGCAGCGGCCCCAAAATGCTGCTTCAGAGGGAAAGACGCCAGTGTCCCCTCCCCTGAGGAACCAGAGGCCGCCTCGGAAGTCCCCGAGCACTGTTGTTTCTGGACTGGCACTTTCAGGTCCCTGCTCCACTGACCAGCCACCGGCAATGAACCTTAACGTTCATCTTCCTTCCTCCTGCCAATTGTCCTGCTTATTCTGGTTCCTCACTTCTTACTCGGCTTCCTTCCAATTACTGTGAGGCCTCAATCCTTCTTGGAAGGAAGGAATGAAAGGTAGGAGCTTACATCCAGGAGGCTATGGTCTGCAACTCCCAGAGCAGAAAAAACTCCCAGAAGGGACCCAGTGCCTGCAGTGCGTTCTGGAACAGAGAAGAATCACAGAGGGTGAACATCACCCTCCACCACCGGCTGCTGAGGGGAAAAATGGAGGAGGGGGACCCAGTGCAGGAACTCCAGGGCCTTTCTCTGGGGGGTCTAAAGTTTCCGTACAACGGAGGGCACTTCATCCCAGGTGCCTGGCATAGCTCGTTCCTCCATTTTATTAAAAAAAAAATCTTTCCTGGGGCCCCTGGGGGGCTCAGTCGGTTGAGCATCTGACTTCGGCTCAGGTCATGATCTCACTGCTCGTGGATTCGAGCCCCACGTCGGGCTCTGTGCTGACAGCTCGGAGCCTGGAGCCTGCTTCGGATTCTGTCTCCGTCTCTCTGCCCCTCCCTGCTCATGCTCTCTCTCTCTCTCAGATATAAAAAATAAAACATAAAAAAAATTTTTTTAATCTTTCCCATTAAAAAACTCACACACTTTCTATCAGATCCTATCCATGGAGAATGCCATTCTAGAATGCATTCTACAACGCCATGTCCATGGAAGCAAGGACCAGGTCTGTAGTGTTGGAGCTAGCGCTCCCTGACCTGGTTCAGTTCCCCATTTCCTGCTTCTTCGTGCTTGGCCCATTCCCTTAGGACACCTGCCTCTTTCACCTAATGTAAGTTGTGTCCGGCTCTTACCATTTTACAACACCGAGTGCTGTTTGAAATTCAGATCCTGTCTATGTAGACTCTGTAAGCCGCAGAGTGCTTAGCCATGGGCTTCGTGTGGGACAGAATCCATCCAGCCCAGCCAAAAACCACTGCAACACTCCCAGCAGTTGACAGGTGTTGACTATCTTTTCCATGTCAGCTCCTGTACCACGTGCTGGTCCCTAGTCATCTCTTTCAAACTTCGCAGCAGCCCAAGGAGGTAGCTACAGATGCACTTTCTTGGTTTTTTAAATGGACTTCATTTTTTAAGAGTAGTTTTGGGTTTACAGAAAATTGAGGAGATACTACAGAGATCTCCTACGTGCCCCACTCACACACACCGTGTCCCCCATGGCTAACATCTTGCATTGGTGTGGTATGTTTGCTGAGATTGATGGGCCAGTGTTGATATGTCACTATTAACTAGAGTCTGTAGTTGGGGTTCACTGTGGTACATTCTATGGGTTTGACCAGTGTATAATGCCACGTATCCACCATTAGAGTATCATACGGACAAGTTTTACTGCCCTCCAACTCCCCCCTTTGTTTAGTTTTGTAAGAAACCACCAAACTGTCTTCCAAAGTGACGGCACCATGTGGCATCCCTACCAGCAGCGAATGGGATTTCTTGTTGCCCCACGTCTTTGCCAGCCTTTGATGTCAGATTTTGATGTTCCAGGTTTGGGCTATTCTAACAGGTGTGTAGGGGTGTCTCGTTGTTGTTTTAACTGGCATTTCCCTGATGACATACGAAGTGGAGCATTTTTCATGTGCTGATTTGCCACCTGTGTATCTTCTCTGGAGAGATGCCTGTTCAGACTTTTGCCCATTTTTAAATTGGGTGGTTCGTTTTTTTTACTGTTGACTTTTAACCATTCTTTATATATTATTTATGCAAGTTCTTTATCAGATGTATGTTTTGCAAATATTTCCTGCCTGTCTGTAGCTTGTGTTTTCATTCTCTTAACTGTTTTTTTTTACAAAACAGTTTTTAATTTTGATGAAGCCCAACGTATCAGTTTTTCTTTCATGGATTGTGCTTTTGGTGTTGGATTTAAAAAGCCATGGCCCAACCTAAGGTCACTTGTGTTATCTTCTAGAAGTTTTATAGTTTTGTGTTTTCTATGAAGTCCATGATCCATTTTGAGTTAGTTTTTTTTTAGTTTATTTATTTATCTTTGAGAGAGAGTGAGAGAGAGAGCAGGGGAGGGGCAGAGAGAGGGCAGAGAGAATCCCAAGCAGGCTCCATGCTCTTAGCGCAGAGCCCAATGCAGGGGCTGTGAGAAACTGTGAGATCATGACCTGAGCAGAAAACCAAAAGTCGGACACTTAAGCAACTGAGCCACCCAAGCACCCCCTTTTGAGTTAGTTTTTATGAAAGCTATAAGGTCGTGTGTAGACCTTGGGGTTTTTTTTTTTTCTTTTTTTTCGTGTGCCTGTTGAAGAGGCTTATCTTTCTCCACTGCGTTGCTTTTGTTCCTTCGAAGAGCAGTTGACTATGTGTGTGGGTCTATTTCTGGTCTCTTTATTCTGTTCCTTCAATCTATTTGTCTGTTTTTTCACCAATTCACATCGTCTTGACTGCTGCAGGTTTACAGTAAGTCTTGATGTTGGGTCGTGTCAGTTCTCCGACTTTGTCCTTCTCCAGTGTTTCATGGGCTATTCTTGGTCTTTTATCTTTCCAAATAAACTTTAGAACCAGTTTGTTGATATCCACAAGATAACTTGCTGCAACCTTGATTGGGATTGCATCCAAGTTGGACAAAGTTACCTTGTTACAAATGAAACCACGAAGGCCCAGAGACGCAACCTGGCTTACCCAAGGTCAATGTAATTAAAACTCATATTTCATTGATTCGGACACAAACACTTTACCTTCTCTGGAGCGGAGGCGCACTTTACAGTTGATGCTGACGGCTGATAGTCATGATAGACTTGGCATTGCCCGTACTGGCCCACAAGCATTTGCAGAATGTGGGCAGTGGCTTGGGGAAAAATCCCAGAGACAACAGTGGGACGCTTCTTTAAGGAATGCTGCGCCGCGAGTGCCCTCGATGGCCCAGAGCTGGTACAATGTGAACAAACGTGGATGTGATGGCTCCATGGCAAGAGGGGGCTCTGAGTGTGTGAAGAAGTTTTGGGAATACCTTGATTGACCTATTTTGCTTATGTTTTTGTTTCAATGTACACACAAGGGGGATGCATTATTTAAAAAAAAAAAAAAAAACACCAAAAACCTCTAGGTCTAAACAGATCTAAAATAGCGTTTTTGATAAATATGGAATGAAAAAGTTTAAAGTGACAGGGAAGTGTCACCATTGAAGGGTCTCATTTATGTCACTGTTACGGCAGAGATTTTTTCTTTAAAGGTTTACTTATTTTCAGAGAGAGAGTGTGAGTGCGAGTGGGGGGGAGGGGCAGAGAGAGAGGAAGAGAGTCCCAAGCAGGCTCTGCACTGTCAGTGCAGAACCCGACGTGGGGCTCGAACTCACGAATCTCGAGATCATGACCTGAGCCAAAACAAAGAGTCAGACGTTCAACAGACTGAGTCATCTAGGCGCTCCAAGGCAGAGATTTATTCTTAGTGGGAAATAGACATAAGAGTGCATCTCAAGGTTGATATTTCTAGATTCTATGACATATAGTAATGGCTGCATTGTCAGCCTCCTGGGAGAAATCACAAGTTTGAGAATGGGGACATTTACAAAGTCATAGGCAGGGCTAAGGGAAATCAACAAGGCTGATGACACCTGGGAGCCGTTGTCACCTCTCAGCCTGAAGGGCAAGGAGTGTGAGAGGTTACCAAAACTCGGTAGAGGCTGCAGGGGACAGCAGCCTGGCTGACCCTGCCATCTTTGAAAGGGAAAGAGCCAGAGGAATAAATACCCAACCTCACTCTCTGGTACCTCCATTCTGTGCATGTGCCTGCCATTGTGAGAAACCGTTGAGAAGCGTGATCACCCTCCCGGGACACAGAACAGCATGGAGAGTGGGGGTGGCTCTGGGAGGGGGAGCTGTTGGCAAGCACCGTTACCCTAACAGCAGGGTCGGTATTCCAGTGGGCCTCTCCTACCCCCTAACCCCCACCGCTCTAAGGCAGCGCTCTACACCGAGGCCCCGTGGGCAGGAGCAGCTGACCCTGTGGATGGGACATCTTGAGCTCCCTGGCTGTTGTGGAGGCTCACTGGTCCTCCACGATCTGTGGCCGCCCCCCCCCACCCCGTCCTCAGCTTGGCCAGGTCCAGCCCCCTCGCTCCCCTCTCCCTGCCCAGCACCTGATTTACAATGTGGGACGCTGTGGGAGAAATGAACGTCTGCTTCTGGGCTGAAACTTGGCTCAGAAACTGCGGACGTCAACTCACAGGCCGGATGACGGACAGCATGAACTCGCATCACCGTGTGTTTATAGCTTATAAGGGTGAGTTGTGCGTATTTCAAACTTGGCCCGAACACCTGCTTGCCCCATTGGCTTGTCAGGCAGAGTCTCCTTTGATTTAGAGATCTAGATCTGCCAACTTGATTTTTGGAGCTGACTCTCTTATTTGCCAAATCTGCTCTAGACAGGGGATCAAAGGATCTGTGCGCGTCAGAGCTGGGTCACCCGTCCAGGGCTCCCTCTGTACAGACAAGGAAACTGAAGGAAAGGGGAAGTGTTGACTCCAGGCCACAGCACCTGGGAGGGGACAAAGAGCCTGAGGCTTGGAGTCTGTTGCCTGCATTCAGGGCTTAGCTTGGCCTTTCGCTATGGGATCTTGGATAAGTCCCCTAATCTTCCTGTCCTGTTTTCCACGCTGCAAAAGGAGGGGTGAGCATAATTCCTGTCTCACATGGTGATCATAAGAATCAAACGGGCTATGAGCCAGGCAGGCTGTGAGCAGTTCTGAGCAATACCGGGGCTGGTTCGTGTCGACAGCCCCCACGAGCTGGCTCAGAGCAGGCCCTCCGTGTTTGTTGAGTGACTTAATGGGCGTGGAAAGAGCTTCATAGATTGTGAGGTGTGGAGGGAATGCTGTTCGTTATGTTCGTTACACTCTGTCACGGGGCCGAGCTCCTGCAAAGCAATGAATCTCATCAACCCTGTCCGTGGGCTAGAGTCCCCAGGATGAATGCCCTGTTTGCTTTCCTCAGCAGCATATCCAGCTGTCTCACTCATAGGATTTAAAGGACATAATGACGGTTTGAGGAAGAACCACCCAGCTGTCAGGTA
The DNA here is from genome assembly GCF_018350195.1 of Panthera tigris. Taxonomy (NCBI): domain Eukaryota; kingdom Metazoa; phylum Chordata; class Mammalia; order Carnivora; family Felidae; genus Panthera; species Panthera tigris. The sequence goes on from NC_056665.1 coordinate 135,986,626, forward strand.
CCGTGGTGACCAAGCGCTCAGCCTGGACATTTAATGCTGGCCTGGCAGCCGAGGCAGTCATGAAGCCCTAGGTCATGGCCATGACCAGGGGGAAGCCGCTGACGCATGGAATGATCCCCCGGGACTCCCGGGAGCCTGTGGGTTGGACCGAGCCCAGGGGAGGCTCTGTTCTGCGGCACGTAGGCCCACGGAAAAGTCTCGGCTCCCAGGACTGGCAGAGATGGGCCAGGAGAGGCCGTGTGGCCCTTTCAATGTTGGAGTCTGTCGAGGACCTTGGCAGTGGTCATGATCTTTGTATCCGCTATGGGGGAGCTGTTGCACGTTCCTCAGAGGTGAGTGGTTCTGGCAGTGGGAACACAGTCACTGGACAAGGCCTCAGAGGCCGCTTGTCCCTGTTACTTCACAGACAAAGGGACAGAGGCCCAGAGAGGGGACAGTTTTGCTATGTAACACAGCAGGTCAGCCTAGAGCTCAGGCCCTCGGTTTCCTGATTCAGGGCTCTTATATTGTCTTCAGTCACGTTAGGGGACAGTTTCCAGGCTCCCGGAACGAGGCCTTCCAGGTGCTCTGCATATGGTATGTCCGTGGAACAGCCAGGATGCTCTCAGCAGACGGCACGGCTCCATCATACTCCAGCCTAAAGAGATAGCAGTGCCTGAAGTTGTGTAGTGCGTAGCCTGTGCAACTGTATGCAGCAGTCCTTGCCAGAAGCACATGAATAGACTCTCCAGACAGTGTGAAGGGCATGTCCAGAAGTGACCCATATGCAGGATAGAGGTCCCCATCATTCTTGTTAGTTGATGCTTCCTTGAGGAACAAAGATATGCCCTAGTTAGACAACTCTGGAGAGTCCACACTGGAAGGGCCTTTTGAGACCACCTCACCCACCTTTTTTCACTACATAAATAAAGAAACTAAGGCTGAGAGAGAAGAAGGGACTTGTCCAAAGTCAGACAGTGAGCTGGTCCCAATTATGTTGTGCTGCTTGCTCTGCTCATCCCTCTGTGGCCCCTGGGAGTTCCAGCGAAGCTGCCCCTGGTTTCGCTCACACCAGAGCAGGTCCCGGCACCCCCGGACCTGTGGCCGCCTCCTCACCCGCTCCTCTCCCAGCCGTCCTGCCCGCCTCTGCAGAGGCAACGGCCCTGAGAGCTGACACTTACTATCTCCCCGGTTCCTCTTGCCAGCCCTTTCCCTGGGCCACAGCTCCAGGCCCACCTGCCCAAGGGGCCATCCGACAGCTCTTGTCACCAAGGCACAAGCCTTCCAGAACAGCCCCTGCAGAACTCCCGCCCCATCACCCACCGCCCACTGCTCTCTCTCTCTCTGGCCCTACCCAAATAGCTGTAGTTTTCCCAGCCTTTTGCAGGCCTCCGTCCCTTTTCTCACACACCCTCACTTCCCGGAGGGCCCTCTCACCTCTTCGAAGACCCAGCTCAAACGCCCTCTCCTCCAAGAGCCATTCCCTAAACCCCTGAAGCGCAAAGAATCTGTCTTTTCCACTGTCCCACGGCCACCTCAGCAGGACACATGCCCACGGGTTGGACCCGGTTGTCTGCATGGCTGTGCTAACCATACCCCCAGGACATTCTAGAAATCCTAGATGAGACTGATGTTTGTACAGGAATGACTTGAAATCTGCTTTCATCTGTAGCATTAGTCACCGGCAAGCGCCAAGCTCTGGCGACGGCTGGTAACTGCTGTCTTGCTGTGCACCTCACAGAGGGTGACAGCATCCCAGCGTGAGCCGCGTCCCACTGCAAGGTCACGGCTTTCCAGGCAGGATGCTAGCAATTTCCATGTCGGCCTCCTGCCAGATTGTGATCCCCGGTGTGGGCAGGTGTCATGGTGGGCAGACAGCCGCGGTGCCCCCCGGGGAGAGCTCTGGGACAGGGCGGAGGGTCAGGACACCTTCTCCCCTCGCCAGGATTCTGCGTTGAGATGGCAGACAGGATCGCGTCACCCGCTTGCCTGCGAGGAGGGAGGGGCCTCGCTGGAGACTTACCTGCTCTGAACCTTCTGCATCTTGTTAACAAGCTCCCCGGGGGGTTCTGACTCACAGTCTGGCATTTGGAAACTTCTGGACAGCCATTCCCACAGGGCTTTGCATCCATTATCATCATTAATAACTCTAGGAGGCAGCTGGCTAGGTACTCACCTGTTCACAGGTGAGTGAGGCAAGGCTCAGAGATAGGAAGTGACAGGCTCCAGAGACCTGCAGGCCTCCCCGCCGCCCCCCCCCGCCCCCGCCCCCAGCCCCTGTGCTCCTGCACCTCCCAAGACTTCACGACCTTTCCAGGGTTCAGCTGATCAAATATACAATGAGGGAGGAGGGCGGGGAACACGGAGCCTTCTGCACTTACTGCCCCTGGGAGTGGAGCCAGGCTGCTCGCCTGGGGAAGCTGTGGTCGGCGATGCCTGGGGCCACCTGGTGGCGGCGCTGGGAACTGCAGGCGGGTAGCGAGGAGGAGGAGGAGGAGGAGGAGGAGGAGGAGGAGGAGGAGGAGGAGGAGGGTAGTCTGATGGGCACCAGCCCCCGGAGGCCCCCATCTGAGCGGCGAAGGCCCCTCCACTTACTGTGGTGACGGGATGGCTCCACAGAAGCACCGACATCCATCGGAGGTGTTTTCTCCTTCTGATGCAGGTTTAGAAATCTAGACTCTGTGAATTGGGTCCGGCTTGGCTCCAAGCAAGTTAGGGCTCCTTTGGGCCTCAGTTTCCCGGCTTGTCAGCGAAGAGGCTGGATTGGATCCCCGGGGAATCCTCTCAGCTCTGAAAGTCTTCTGTGTTATTATTAGGGACCGCTGGTGACAGGTGCACAGGGCTCACATAATTCTTTTTCAAGACTGAGTGTCAGGATTTGGGGAGCGATCCCAGACTCCTTGAGTTTGAAATGTGCTTCGTTTGCTTCACGGGGAGGGAAAAAAAAAACCAGGCTAAAACCTGCTTGGTTCTCCTCTTGGCCTCTTTGTCGAAGATGTTCAAATTAAAGCATAATTGAAAGATGAGGCTGTAAGTGCAGGATGAGGGGTGGCGGGGCCCAGGGCTGCTGACTTCATCAGGCGGCCTAATGTCATTACGTCCGTATTAATAATAGGCGCCCTGCCACGGGAGAGGGCCCTTCACGGTGACGCAGACACTTTCCAGCTGACAGGGCTTTTCTTCTTCTTCTGTTTTTCACTGCGAACAAATGCCACTTAGGTTCTTTCCCCATTCCAGAGAATTCCCTGGAGTGAGATAAACATACGGAAGAAGATAGACTTTTTCTTCTTCTCTCTAAAAGCCCCGAGCAGGAAAACGCTGCACCCTGTACAATCTGGGAAGAAGAAGATGGTTTATTCTCAATAAGACTCTGCCCCAGGGGCGCCTGGGTGGCTCAGTCGGTTGAGCGTCCAACTTCGGATGATCTCACAGTTTGTGAGTTCGAGCCCTGCGTCGGGCTCTGTGCTGACAGCTCGGAGCCTGAGGCCTGCTTTGGATTCTGTGTCTCCCTCCCTCTCTCTCTGTCCCTCCCTTGCTCAAGCTCTGTCTCTCTGTCTCTGTCTCTCTCTCAAAAATAAACATTAAAAAGAAAGAAGACTCAGCACCAGGGGCTGAGCCCAGGCCTGCCCCTCCCCAGCCCTGGAGATGGGGCTCGCTGGCCAGGCACCCCTTTCTCTTCCCCCCTCCCTCCGTCCCTCTCCTATTTCCTCATTTCCTCCAACTTCTCCTCCTCCTTCTCCCCCCCTTTACCAAAACCGTGCAAGGTCAAGTCCTTGGAGAAGCAAGGGAGATAGGGCTGTCCAGGCTGGGCCTTCTCCCAGATGCTGGAGTCCTCCACTCTGGCCCCCATCCTTTGCCTCATTTTAATTTGGGGAAATTGGACCAACAGGAAAATGATATGACACGGCCCATACTCTGAATTAACCGCTGTTGGTAGGTGACCTTCGGCATTTTTGCTTTCAGTCTTTTTTTTTTTTTTTTTTTTTTTTTTAGGAAAAGCCAGTCTATTCTTGTTTATGAAAAATAATATGTGCTCGTTTTAAGAATGAAGATTAAACGACCACCACCACCTTTCCCCGCCCCCCAGAATTCGCCACGGCTGCCATTTTGGCATAGACGCTCTGTCTTTTTGCTCTGTGGATGTCAAAGAAGCAAAAGAAATACTATATACATATATTTCTCCTTAAATTTTTTTTTTTAAATATTTATTTTTTAGAGAGAGAGACAGAGTGTGAGTGGGGGAGGGGCAGAGAGAGGGAGACACAGAATTAGAAGCAGACTCCAGGCTCCGAGCTGTCAGCACAGAATCCAACACGGGGCTCGAACTCACGAATAGTGAGATCACGACCTGAGCCGAAGCCGGCCACTCAACCGACTGAGCCACCCAGGCCCCCCTCTCCTTCAAAACAATCAGAACATTCCAGATACAGTTAGAATCCCCCTCGTCCACCCCTCTTTACTCCAGTGACCCCCCCCCCCCGCCCACTGTGGGCAGTTTGTCATGTGTTCCCGGAGTCCATTTCAAATGTATTTACATGCATTTCTGAATCCATTGGAAACACAAAGATCATTTGTGCTTTATTTCTATTGTTACTGTGCTTGTCACTCTCCGCTTGCTTTGTTCTCTGTCTTGAACTCTGTTCCTTTAGCTCCTCCTGTGGCTCCCTCCATTCGCTCTTCCTCCCCTTCCTGTCCCTGCCTTCCCCCACCCCCCCTCTTCTCAGGGCCTGTCCACTCCCTGGGCCTTTGTTACTGACCCCCAGTGGTGAACGTATCCATCCGTGTCCACGTGGCCCAGACCTGCCTCTGAGCTCCCCCATCTAATGCATTTGGTCTACCCCCCCCTCAGAAGGCCTTCCCCAAAACCTTTCTCTCTCCCACCTCTGGCTTCCTTTAGCCTTTGGTGCTTTTCCCCTCCTACAATTGCACCTACCACATTTTGAGGCAATTGTTTTTTTGTTTATCTCCCCGGAGGGCTGTAATCATCTCGGTTTTCGGCACCCAGCCCAGTAGCCTCAGTTTGTTAATACACGCGAGTCAAGTTCCTTCAATTGAGTGACTCTCAAACTCAGTCTGGCTTTCACACCTCCAGGGACAGAGTGCTCATTACCTGGGATCGGGTACAACCAGTGGACTCCGTCTCTGAAACCTACCTGGTGCCTTGCTCCTGCAGCAGAGTCAGGGTGCCTTGCCAGCGTGGTGCACATAACGTGGGGTGTGGCGAGGGTGGGAATTCTGGAGTGGGAAGCCTGCATGGCCTGTGTAATGGGTTGAATTGTGTCTCTCAGGAAGGTACGTTGAAGCTCTAACCCCGTGTATCTGAGGCTGTGACCCTATTCAGAAATAGAGTCTTTGCGGATGTAAGCAAGTTAAGGTGAGGTCATACCAGATGGGGGTGGGCCTTAGATCCAATGACTGATGTCCTTAAGAGAAAGGAGAGGGAGCTCTGGAGACAGAAACATGGAGGCGGCACAGGGAGAAGGTCACGTGATGTGGCCACAAGCTAAGGAACCCCCAGAAGCTAGGGGATGGCAGGGAAGGATTATCACCCAGAAATTTCACAGGGAGCGTGGCCTTGCTGGCACCTTGATGTCAGACTTCTGGCCTCCAGAATGGTGAGAGAATACATTTCTGTGCTTTTAAACCAGCCAGTTGGCGGTTCCTTGTTACAGTGGCCCTAGGGAAACTAAGACAGTTTTGTTACGCGGCAAAAACTAACCGATACACCCACCAGTTCATTAAATAATAATCATGGGACCTTATGAAAGCCAGTGAGACTAGAACCCAGCTCCTGTTCTTCCTGTGCAGACGCCAAGATCGGTGTGGCCCTGTGACTGGGGCTGCATGATAGAGCATGAGGTGAAGAGATGCCTGTGGCTGCTGAGTGGAGGCTTAGAAACAGGAGTATCTGTTACTGATTTTTCTTTGCCCTTCCACTGCCCAGGGGCAGATGACAAGGCTCTAGGGCCAGGGGCAGCCAGCTAAGGCCTGTGGGCCAAGTGTGGTCTGTGGGACACTGTTTTTGCCTGACCCACAGCTGAGAATGATTTTTATATATATTTTTTAACTTTTTAATGTTTATTTTTTTTTTTTTAGAGAGAGAGCCAGCATGAGTGGGGGAGGGGCAAAGAGAGAGGGAGAGACAGAATCTCTAGCAGGCTCCATGCTGTCAGCGCAGAGCCCGATGCAGGGCTCGATCCCATGAACCAGGAGATCATGACCTGAGACAAAACCGAGAGTCAGATGCTTAACTGACTGAGTCACCCAGGTGCCTCAGAATGTTTTTTTATATTTTTAAAGGGTTATAAAAAAGAAGGAGGAGGAGAAGGGGGAGGAGGGGGGGGAGGAGGAGGAGGGGGAGGAAGAGGAGGAGACAATGTCTATGTGACAGAGACCCTCAAAGCCTAAAATATTTACCATCTGGCCCTTTACAGAAAAAGCTTCAGACTCCTGCCTTAGAGGACGGTGGACCACAGGATGGAAAGAGTCAGAATCCTCGAACAACCTGATGGAGAAGAGACCAGGAGTGTCCACCATGGATATGACATGAAAGTGAAATGTAGTTATATAGTTTATATAAGAAAATTATATTACATAACACAGATAATACCACATGATACAATATATATATGGTAACACAATATAACATAATTTTGGGGTCTATTTGTCATTGCAGCGTAGCCTTGCCGAGCTGTTACAGAGACGAAGGGAGACCGTCGCTTAGACTTCTGGAAAAGAGATTCTTATTCGTACTCCCTAGACCTGAAGGTCGAGACGAGGTGGGGACAGAACTGGTGCCCAGCCTGCCACAGGCAATCCTGGAGCATAAGCCTCCAGAGGGGAGGATATGGAAGAATTAAAGACCAACCTGGTCCCGATGACATCGTCTGGATTCTGGAGCCGGCCATCCCTCCAAGCTGACTCTACTCTCCACTTCCCAGCTTACAAGAGCCAATAAACTTCCCCTTTCGTTTAAGAGAGTTGGGCACTATTTGTATTCCATGCGTCGGAAAGATTCCTAACCTATTCTGGTATTATTACAGCAATAACGTTACAACTGCCGTCATTCCTTCAGGAAAAAAAAAAAAAAAATGAAATCCTTCACAAACTCTGGTGCTTTAAGTAACTGATGACACAATTACGAATGAGTAGAGTTTAGGGGCAGTTAAAGACCGTGGCAGGGCACCTGCCTTGGAAACAGGACTCTGGCGTCAGGTGGGGAGACCAGAATTGGGGATACCCGTTAAGAGCCTGACTTTATGCGACTGATAAAAAGAATGAGGAGCTCATTTACACACTGACGTGGACTGATCCCGTGGCCCGGTGGTCCGACGGAGGGTGCTATCATCTGTGGACAAATGTATACACGCTGGAAGGAGTTGCAGACTGGGTCTACACCCAGCAGCCTGGAGTTGCTTGGACCGTCTCTGGAAGGACCCGCCAGGAACCGGAGATAGAGGCTGCGTCCAGGGAGGGGACCCAGCAGGCTGGAGCAGGGGAGGGGGTGAGAATCACTTTTTACTCTTTGCTCTTTTGCATCCTGGGCGGGGGGAATGGAGCTGGGGAGAATGTGTGTGTGACTCTCCTTGGTCACGGGGGCGATGGGGGCTCCAGAGGTGGGGCAGGCCCAAGGTCTGGGATCTGAGGCTCCACCTTCGGACCGCATGTGCCATGAATGACCCACCCAGAGGTGGCCTTGTGCCACCACCCTTTCTCATGCATCTTCGCTCGTGGTGATGTCCTCCCTGCCTGCGTCAGGCTTCTCACCAAATCAGAGATGACTCAGGAAAGCCAAACGTCCTTGGTACAGAAGCTGAAAATAGCTGCTGCGACTCCTAACGCATGACAGACATGCCCTGCAGCCCCAGCCTCTGTGGTGTGAGCCCCAGCTCACAAGTGACCCCTGCTTGGGTGGCCGAGCAGGGCTAGCAGGCTGCAGGCGGAAGGGCTGCCCTTGGCTTTCACCTCTGGTGTCGCGGCAGCATCGCGTCTGAAGCTGTCGTAAAAGAGGTGCCTGCAAGGTCTCTAAGGGGAGGTGGGGGCGCTGCGGTCCTGCATCTTCAGGACCCTGAGCTGCGGTGGGCTCCTTCCAGTCCATCCCGGGGATGGGCTCTGGAGCTGAGGCAGCCCGGCTTCTGGACTGGGAGACCCAGAGGCTCAGGCTGGCAGCCAGGTGCTGGGTTCCTGACAGACCACAATGGGGCCACCGGGGGAAGCCATGTCGCCAGGCCAGGTGCTTTACAGGGGGAAGGGTTTGCAGGCAGGGAGCACGGGGCCCTCCCCTCCCCTCCCGTACTCTTGTCCTGGGTGCCGGGTCTCCCTCAGGTGAGTCACCCCACTTGCCAGTGGTCCTCCCCACCCAAGGGGGCTGCTAGCTACCCCCTTCCCCGCCTAGAGCCCACCCTCTCAACCCCCACTGGGTCAAGCCTCCCTTCTCTCCTCCTTGCGGGCTGACCACCCTGCTAGAGGCCCCAGTATGTTGCACACTAATGATGTCTCTTGAAGAATGACCTCTACCCCTCGTCTACCCTTGAACTTGGAATCCCTACACAGCCCAGCTAGAGGCAGGTAGCAGTGAAAACTGCCCTGGCGGCTGTCCATCTGGGAGGAAAGGGGGAGGGGATGCCACTCTCCTCCACCAGGGGGCGCCTTGGGAGAACCGCTCCTGCTGGCCCAGACCCTGAGGGCATCAGACGGCCCTGGCCCCGTCTGGGCACCAGGAGCACTGGGCTGACCCTTAAGCTGCCCACCCTCCACACGTAGCGGCGGATGCCAGGGCGCACAGTACACGCTCCATGAGTTGGAGCTGCTGTTAGTAAACCACTGGTTAATACGGATTCGGCACCCACTTGTGTGTCCTACGTGGGCCACAACACAGGCCAGCTCTGAGCTCTGACCCAAGCCCACACCCTGCTCCCCAGAGGAAGGGCTCTGCCCTCAACTGCCTAGGGACCCTGGGCCAGGACCTTCTCTGCACCTCAGTCTCCATATCTATAGGAGGAGGGATCAGGAAGAACTTTCTCTAAGACACGCTGAGTCAAGAAAAGGCATTCTTGTCACTGTCGTGGTACTGACATCCCAGACACCCGAGCGCACCTGCGATTTTACTAAGGAAAGGCTCCCTCACCCCCCACCCCATGCCAGTGGGGATCAGGTGCTGGCTGTGTTTCTACTTGTCAAGTTCCTCCCCCTTAGTGACAAGCCCCTCTCTCTGCCTAAAATGCTTGAAAACATTGAGGTTCAAGGCAGGGCTGGGTCAGCTGAACTTGCTCTCTGTTTAACTTGCTTGTCAAGGGGACCTGAGGCCATGGATGGACTGGGGACAGAAACGGCATCAGGGCAGGACATGTGATCTTGTTGGGGCCGCTGTAGGAAGAGTCCTTCCCTGGCCTCTGAGGGAGAGAGGGGAGGGAGTGGGTGACATAGAACAACAAAGACCCAGACAGATCAGAGCCCAGGCTGTGGGTGCTCCGAGGTGTCAATCCTGGACAATGGGTGGTTCTGGAAGGTTTTTTGAAGGGGGCAATACTTGGGCTGGGTCTTGAAGGATGAGCAGGAGTTTGCCAGAAAGAACTAATGCAGCTCTAGGTTCAGGGCATGACATGTACAAAAGCAGCAAAATGAAGGACACAGTGTGGACTCCAGGGCCCTGGCCGTGTCTCCCCAGATGATTTCAGAGAAGTGCTATGTGGACCGAGTTGGGGGGGGGGCAGTGTAGGGGGGAGCAGTCTGGGGGGGCAAGGACACCCTCCTTCTTCTTTCTGCTTGGCTGGCCCACCTGCCCCCGGGCCCCAGCTCCAAGCCGCACTCTGCTCAAGAATCTGTCCCTCATCTCCCTGATGGAGCAGCGCTGAGGCCTCCTGACATTGTCCCCACGCTGCTGCCCCCCACCCAGGGCTCTGCCGTCCCTTATTCCAGACCTCCCAGATCCAGCGGGGCCCTCTCTGAACCCACCCTCCACTGGGCCCCAGTTGAACTCCTCAGTGGTGTCCCTCACTTGTGGACGGCCCCTCAAGGACCCCACATGATCTTTGGGATACAACTGAGGTACTCACAGGGGTGGGGGGGTGTGGACCAACCCGGATGCTCCAGGGAGAGTAGGAGCCAGAACTGGGAAGCACATCCCGGTACCACCCGTGTCCCGGTCACCCAGGGCCTCCAGGCTCCCAGAAGCAAGGTCTCAGCTCTCCCTGACCTGTCAGCAGCATCGGCCACAGCTGGTCGCTTCCTTTGAACTGAATGCCTTCCTCCCTTGAGGCTAAGGCACCGTGGGGCTCTCCTGGCATTCACTCCTCATTCTCCTTCCCTTCCCCCTCCTCTAACTCATACTGTGCGCCCGGGGCTGGGGCCCGGCCCCTCACTCGTCCCTTGTCCCCTGGACAACTGTTCTCTCTTTTCTTGCATTCTGTTTCTGTCTGTTGGACATGAATCAATCACAGGGCCAAACTAACAGCAAAGCTGTCTACGGCTCCCTGTGGTCCAGCTTTCCTGGGGGCGAGGACACCCTACCACGAAGCCTCCCCGGTCCACACCCCAGCCACTCGAAAATCCAGCCCTCCCCCACACCACGCTGATATTCCCCTGCCTTCAGCATCCAGAGCCAGGTCTCCGACAGCTGGAGACCACCCCTGCATCCCAAGCCTGCCCGAATTATTCAAAGTCTCCGATCTTAAACTGCTTCCCTGCATGCGGCCTGCAGCCTCCTGTTCCTAGGGAGTAACACTAAAATTTTCTTTCAACGGCATTGGCTTCTGTGTTGCCACTGAGTCACCTTTATAAGTTAAGACCAGGCAGCAACCTCACCTAGCTCCAGGCCTTGGACACCTGCCCACCACGGAGCCTCTCGCTTGAGCTCTCCCTGGGAATCCAAGCCCATATTTCCAACTGCCCATGTGACATTCCAGCCGCACCTCTGACGCTCAGTGTCCTACCACCTCACGTCCTCTGCCGCCTTCCCGTTCCCGGGAATCAGCCTTGCCATTCAAACTGGTTGCTCAGCCAAAAGTCTAGGGGTCCCCTTCAATTTTCCCTTTCTCTTGAAAGCCCCATACTCATTCCCGCCTCAGGGACTCTCTCTGGGACATTCCTACTCTCATGTCTGGCTCCATCTGGACACTGAGATCTCAGTCTGACGTCCCCTCCCCAGACAGGCCTTTGCCGATCTGTCCCGTGGCCCTGTTTCGTTTCCTGCATGGGGCCATCACTGCCCGAAGCTCTGCTGTGCTTAGTGTCTGTCTCCAGTCGTGGCCCAGCGTCCCCAAGAAGCCCGGGCACAGAGCAGTGCTCCAGGTGGATCTGCCGGATGTCGGGGGAAGGACTCAGGGCTGGGAGTCTAGGCCCCAGAAGTGAGGGCTTGGGAGGAGTGGAGCGAAGAGCTGATTGAGAGAGAGAGAGAGAGAGAGAGAGAGAGAGAAGGGGGGCAGGGGGGCAGACAGGATGGGCTGACAGCAGTCAGCCACACCACAGACACTCCACGCTGACTCAGCCTTCAGGACACCCCGTGTCTGCTGTCCTTGACTCCAGTCTTTCATTTCCTGTGGTCACAGCCTCCTGTGTCACCGCGTACTCACACTCTTCTGGAAGTGGACTCTCCTTTTAAACCCAAATACACGCATTGGGAAAGGAAAGCAACATCATCCATGAAATCACTGTGTCGGGCTGTCTCAAGTCCTAGGCCACGCTGCAGAAGCTCGGGAGTGGCCTTCTAGGGCACGGCCAGTGGCCCGGTGGTCTCTCAGTGGGAAAGGGCAGGTGCCCCCCCAACGCATCCCCCCCCCCCAATCCTCATGCAGGCGGTCACTGTCTGTGGCAAGGTCTCTGTCCACCCGCCTGCCTTCAGCATCCAGCCTGGGGCCCTGAGAGCCCAGCGTCCTGCACCACAGGCCACAGGAAGCCCTGTGACCAACTCCCCCCCCACCCCCACCCCCCCCACGCGGGCTCCAGATTCTGCGGTTTGAGGGGTTCAGCGCCCCCTGCTGGCAGCTGGCTGAACCCCTGCACATCAGAGTGCATCCGAGGAAAGCTCAGCCCTGTCTCTGTCCTTGTCCTGCCCCTTCTCATCTCATCACCTTCCCACTGTGATCCCTGAAATGTACCAGACATTCACATCTCCTCTCCTGCAATGCTTTTGCCCACAAGACTCCCCCACTCTTCTCCCACTGATGCATCTGATACACCCCAATCATCTCCAAGACTACAAAGCACCACTCCCTCCAAGAAGCCTCCCTTACTTTCACCCAGGGAAATGGATCATACCTGCTTCCTGTTCCTGTGAAAACCCTGTCATAGATTCTGTCGTGCTGTAAGGTGCTTTTCCCTTCACGTGCCTTTCTCTGTGGAGACGGTGTCTCCTGTCCTCGGGACCCAGCTCCGAGCTGTGTGGAGCAGAGGCTCACTTGGGAAATGTTTGTTGTTAAATGATTATACTGTCAACCCACTTCAGAGGTTCTGAGCAGGACTACGCTGAGCAAAATCAAATATAAATATTCGAGACGAAATCATGATACATACCTATGTGCTCATTGAGAAAAAAAAATTTAAATGGAAGTTTATAAACTAAAAAATGAAACCCCCTTCAAGCCTCTCCCGTCCTACAACTTTTCGTAAATCACCACTGTTATCAGTTTGGGGTGCCTCCCTCCCACACTTTCCCCAAGCAGCCCCTTTTATTTTACCTTTTCTTCTTTGTTTTTTTTTATTTTTAACATAAATGGGGTCATACGATACACCTAACTCTGAGCTTTATTTATTTATTTTTCATGAAACCATCCATCTTGAGGTCCTTCTTGCTAAGTCAGCACCTGTAGCCTCAGGACATTCTATCAGTGGCTACAAAACATTCTGTGCTACAGTACTGTGTACATTTCAAGTCTTTGTCTTTTTGTCTTTCCTTTTGTGTGTTTGTTGCAGTTGTAAACACACACCCTCGGGCACAGTTCCGCAAACATCCTCGGGCACAACTCTTTGCGCCCATGTGCCCATATTCCTGTAGAATTGACTCTTGGAACTCTAAGGGCAGACCTATTTCCTATTTTAAGAGACGCTGCCAACAGACCCTCCAAAAAGGCGACAGCAACTCACACTCATACCAAGAATGCTTAAGTGTACTATCTCTGCCCATCCTTCGCAGCACTGTTTTTAGACAATGCTGACACCCCCCGATTGTCTCAACCTTCAAGTCCAGCTGGAATCGGGCTAAAATGGGTATTTAGGGTAACGGTCAGAGGAAAGGGGTCTGGAAAGGGAGCATGGTAGGCACATGAATCTACTGCTGAGCTGCCCCATGTTCTCCTTGGCCAGGGAGGGTAAGTCCCTGCCCCCCTCCACCAAACCCTGCTGAGCATTTGATCCTGGACCCAGACACCCCCCCGGTCCCCCCGCAGAGGCTTTGTTTTTAGGAAGCAGCAGCTCCAGCCTGCTCTCAGAGAATGCTCTCTGGAGGAAGTGTGTGTTCAGAAGAATCAGAGAATTACAAACCTGGTTAGGCATGGCAAGGCAAGGAGGGAAGACAAAACCAAGTGTTACGTCCTGCAAGGACCACGGGTCCTGGAACGTGAATGTGCTTTCTGTGATGTCTAGAGCCGTCCTCTGAGGCTGTGGAAGGGGGGCTGCTGGGGCGTGCAGGGGGCTCACCTCTCACTCCACTGTCACCCCAGACCCGGAGGACCCTGTTTAGAGAGGGAAACTTGGAAATAGCTTGTCATTTGTGTTATCTGACAAGATGGAAAGGGGGGAACCAGGCAATGCCAACATACAAACAGCGTTCTTCACCCCAGACTCTTCCTGGCCAGCACCCTGTGGGAGCAGGGGGCAGTGTGCCCATAGCTGCCTGGGGTCACTTTTGCAGATTTCAATCTTCTAGGAGCTCCGAGATGGCCTCCAGCGTCACCTGGCTTGTCTTCCTTCTGGCTCTGATTTTAACAAGCCTTAGGCAAGGACCTGAAAACGACTCACGAAAAACCAAGGTAAGGAAGAGGGGAGGGTGGCCCTGGCAGGGCCAGCAGCAGGAGCCCCCTGGGGACTCTCATCAGTCACCCAGGAGCTCGAGTGGCGAATGCATCTGTGAGCGGGTCAAGCGAGGGACTGTGCATGTGGGAGAATGTGAAGTGCGAGCTGACTGGATACGGCCAACGGCCAACCAGCGCTTGCTGGGAAGGGACAAAAATGCTGGTGCCGAAATATACACCCCTCATGTCCACGTGGTATTTCAGTGTCCAGCCTGCTTCCATTTTTATTCACCGCAGAGCTTATTCTTTCATTCTATGAGGGAATGGAAGAACAGGTATTATTGTCCCCATTTACAGATGAGAAGACTGTGTCCAGCATTGGGGGTGGGGGTCCCTCCTTCAGAAATGTAGGCCTTCTTTGCCCAAGTCTCTTGCTTCCCAGGGGTAACACCCTCCCGAAGCCAACCCTGAGGCTCCTACGGTCAGCCCTTCTGCTTGCTTTCCAGCTAACATACTAAGGCGCATCATGTCATCACATGTTATAACTAACTCCGTCCCCCCCACTAGACTACGCCCCCCATGAGTCAGGGGATGATTCTGATGGGTCCCCTCCGCCCTCCTCCCACCCGGCAGGTGCTGAGCAGATGTTTGTGGATAGATAGATGGGAGTGTGGGTGGATCCTGAAGCCCAGTGTGAACCAACTGCTTGACAAAAACAACATGGGGTTTCTAAGGATCCCACATCTACTCAGGAAAAGGGGGATACATAATCCTGGGATGGGGGGGCGGGTGGAGGGGGGAGACAGGGGAGAAGAATGAGCAGGGGCTCTGGAATATCTTCAAAGTGCTGGGGTGTGGAAGGGGGGCTTTGGTCAGAGTTCTTGAGGGGCAGGAGCCTCGGGCTGCAAGCCAGGGAGGCCATGAAGGTTGAAACTGAAAGGCTCCTTCCCTGGGAAGCGCAAGAGACCCCGAGGAATTCCCACGGCGCCCTCTTGTGGCCATTTGAGGCCAAGACTGAGCGCTCAGAGGAGAATCCTGCCTTTTCCTCTTAGCCAAGGGCATTATTGAAAGAGGGGGTGGGAGACCCAATCAGGGGAGTCAGGATTTTAATCCTGACCGTACCACTAGTTCACCGGGTTGCTTGGGCCAGCCACTGCACCTCTCAGCTTCAGTTTCTTCGTTTGATAATGAGGGAACTGCTCTCACGAACGGAAATGCTGACCACGGGTGAGGCTAGAGCGGTGGGGGGCGGTGGGGGTGGGGGGAGCGGATGGGAAGCACTCCCACCTGTTCACTGGGCCTCCTCTAGGAATTTGGCGGTCAGTGCTGACCTGGGAGTGCAGTCCCTCCAGTGACACGGGAGGAAACCGAAGCTCAGAGAGGTTAAGTGACCTATCCTTGGTCACTCAGCTGGTTTGTGTCACAACTAAGATGTGAAGCCGGGTCTGTCACTTCAAAGCCCCCTCGTCTGACTCCCTGGTGCTTCTCAGGGTCTCCAAGATCCCCACCACCTCTGCTGTGGTTCAGGGTGCCTGCTGGAGGAAAGAGATCCACAGGGGCCATTAGGGTCCTCACAGGGGGCCACAGCAGGAAGGAAAGAGTCAGTTGACAGGGCATACAGGTGGAGAGTGACCCCGTATACAAAACGGAGTCTTTGCAGAGGACGAAATTAGGCCACCACTCAACTAGCCATCGAAGCAATGTTCTCTGGATCAACTGCCTACTCAGCTCTTATTCAGAGCCCAGGCTGCCTCAGTTTACCTGGCACACCTACCTTCAGGGGTCTGGCTGAGGTGATTGGTCCCTTGTGGGGTGATTTGGGCGTGTCTGAGAAGTTCACAACCAACCAATGCTCTCCTCTGTTCCCTGGGCTGGCACGTCTCTGCAGGGCTTGGCCTCAGGAAGAAACCAATGAAAAGCGCTAAGGAGCCTCCCGACTCAGAAGGGCCTGGGGTTCAGGTCTCGGGTCTGCCAGTTCCCAGCTGAATGAAACTGAACAAATCACTGTGTGCCTCAGTTTCCTCCTCTGTGAAACAGGGGTACTCAGAGGAGCCCTAGAGTATGGCTGGAGGATCTGGAGAGTGAGCATGAGCCCCTCTGTGCCTCTTTCCAGTATATAAAGCGCTGGCCAGGGCTTACTGGTCTCAGAGAGCATCAGCTCCCGGTGTGGGGCTCTAGAAGCTTCTAGAGCTTCTAGGGGCTGGGTGTGGGGAGAGAAGACGATGCTGTGGCAGACCCTTCCCTGCACTGCCCCCAGGATGCTCACAGAGGGCGTTAGAAGGGGGCCCCACATTGAAGGTTTGTGCTCTTTTGGGGGGTGGGGAGCAGACTTTCGACACTCCCTCCACATGAGATGACCGTTTGGCAGAATTGAAGGGGGAAGAGGAAAGAGTGACTCTCCAATGTTCACTTGTGTCCTCCTGGGCACTGTTAATTAATATTTAAATTAACATTATATCCAGGGCAAAGCTTGGTAAAACTTCTCTGCGTGTGGGGAGGGGGACAGAGAGCCCAGTTAGGAGGCTCTGGAAGCGTCCGGGTGAGGCGAGAGAGACGGTGGGAGATGGGTCCAGGGTAGAGCAGAGGAACTGGTGACGAGGGGTCGGATTCTCGATATAGTTTGCAAGCAGAGTCCAGGGGGGCAAGCCGATGGAAGGCTATGACTGCGGGGGTCAGGGATGACTCTGAGGTCTGGCCTGAGCACCTGGAAGGAAAGAGCCGCGGTTATTTGAGGAGGAAAAGCCTGGGGAGAAAACCCGGAGCTCAGTCTTGGGAGTAGAAAGCTGGAGGATCTGGAAGATCCTTGGGGAGAGAGCAAGAGAGCGGCTGGATAGGACTCTGGAGGTCAGGGGAGAGGTGCAGGCTGGAGACGGACGCGGGGAATGATCGGCTCACGACAGGTGCTGAAAACTCATGAGACTCTTGGAGTTTTCCGGGCTGTGAGTGCAGAGGAGAGGAGCACACTGTTCCTGGAGCTGTGGCCGACGATCCAAGTCCAGGCTTCACTGGGTGAATACCCAGCGCACATCTGCTGCCTCACTTCCCACTCTGGGCAGGACCTGCCGGAAAAATCCGCATCTCTGGCCCTGGGAGTGGCCTGCATTGTCCAGCCCGCGTCTCATGCTTCTTACCTCCCTCCTCTGCCCACACTCTCTCCTCCCAGAATCCACTGCATCCTGACAGAGATAAAGCCACCCAACACATCCTTTAGCCTGCGGGAAGGGATCTGTGGAGCTGGGGTCCTGTTTCCATCACCCTTATCATCCATTCAAGGTCTGATGGGAACTGTCATTGCCAGCCCCTCACAGATGTCTTTGAACTGGAGCTAGATGTAGTCAAGCCCTTGGGCACTATTCGGGGTTCTCTCTCCCCCTCCACCACGCCTTGGTAGGTCTTAGAGCCCTGTCGGACCCAAGTCTTTCTCCATGGTCCCAGCAAGCCAGCAGAGTGAGTAGAATGGCCCCCATCTTACAGATGAGAAAAGTGAGGTCCAGAGAGGCGAAATCATTTGCCCAGATTAGCAGAGGCAGGACCGGAATGTAATTGCCTGACTCTTAAGGTTCGTGCATTATCTCTGCTTCCTAGTGAGAAATGTGCTCCCGGGAGCACCTACCATGTGCAGGGCACTGAACGCCACCTGAGTTTGACAGTGTTTGGCCTGAGCAACCCTGTCAGCCTCATTACCCCAGAGGAGGTGAGGGGGCTCCTGAACTCACTGTAGTAACTCTTCTTATCTGAGCAAGACCGTGCTGGGGAGCCTGGGAGTTACTGATTGTGCAAACGTCTCTCTCTCTCTCTTGACAAGACTTTATTCAGAGAATTTTTACAGTGTGTGGTTTGGGCTGGATCTGGGCTGCAGACAGAGTTGTGATCAGAGGTCAGGAAATAACCAGTTGGCACTGGGACGGGTGACCCAGGGAGTAGGCCGAGGGCTGGGCTGTGAGGCCAGAGGCGGCAAGCCAAGAGGGACAATATCCCCTGCCTCCTCTGAGGGGCGCTGTGGTGTAGACACAAACTGAATCCAAACCCCAGGTCCTCGGCCACTTTGCTCAGAGGTCAGAGGAGAGCTTTTCTACCTCCTGCAGCCTCAGTTTCCTAATCTGTCAGATGGGAAGGAAGACGCCCCCCTCAGAAAGTTTTATTTATTCAGTCATTGGTTTGTTACGGATGGTTACATTATATCTGAGATAGCAGCTATAAAGCTCTCGGTGCATCGCGGTATTTAAGGGGAGTGGGGCGCCTCCCCTGTCACCTTTCTCTTAGGAAATCCCAATTCGGGGAGGCAAGGGCTCCTCTCTGATGAGAGAGTGCATTGTTTATGTGGAACTGGCGGGGGACAGCTGTGGCCGGGAGGGCCACGGAGCATATGCTGTTCCCAGGATGTTTCGTGACCGGCTACCGGAGCCCCCAACAGGACTCAGAAGCCAACCAGTCATTTTGCTCCATGTTGTGATTTGTTCAGCAAACATTTATTATGTGCCTACTGCATGCAGAAGTACATGGGGGATTCAACCGTTCTTCCTAACTTTATCTCTGCCCCACCTCCCACCCCCACCCCACCCCCCGCCATGGCGACCTCCTCTCTCCATTGTCCTAAACATCTCAGTGCCTCTATTCTCCAAAATGCCTACCCACTCTAGTCTCTGTGTATTGCACGGAGTCAATGAGCTCTGGTCTGGGAAGTGGGAGCGCTTGAGGACTTGGGAAATCAGTCTTTCTCTGGGACTCTGTTCCCTTGATTAAAATCCCAAGGGTCGGGTTACCAGAACGCCAAGCTTTGCACACCCTGGCTTCGCAGCCTGTGACTGGGAGCTGGAGGCAGGGACACCTGGCACCCAGCCAGCCCATCTCCATCCGCGCCCACAGAAGGCATGACTAGCTGATCAGGGCATTCTAACTGCCGGGCCTGCGGGGCCCTCGGAATCTTTCCACAGGGCACCTGCCAGCCATCACCAATCAAATCCGAGTTGGCAGTTGAGATTAAACGGACTTTTCATTCCTGGCTGTGCCCTGCGTTGGGTGAAGAGACGCACCAGAAAGGCTCCCGGAGTCACAGGCAAGGTGACAGACATGTGGCACAGTAGCTGGGATCAGTGGGGGGCAGTGGTCCATGGGGATCACCCGACAGGGGCGTAAAGGCATGACTGCTGTGTTATTCCTGCCACATCAGCCCCTCTCTATGGGTGAGCCGTGCCCAGGCTGGGCTTCACTGGGCAGCTGTGGACCCAGCCCAGAGGGGCAGAGCTGGGGGAAGGGCACAGACTCTGAGCCAGGCACTGTACTAGGCTTGGTCACAGATGATCTCTCTTTTTTTTTAAATGTGTTTTTTTAATTTTTAATTTTTAACATTTATTCATTTTTGAGACAGAGACAGAGCACGTGTGGGGGAGGAACAGAGAGAGGGGGAGACACAGAATCCGAAGCGGGCTCCAGGCTCCGGGCTGTCAGCACAGAGCCCGACGCGGGCTCGAACCCACGGACCGTGAGATCGTGACCTGAGCCGAAGTCGGACGCTTAACCGACCGAGCCACCCAGGCGCCCCTGTTTATTTCTTTTTAAGAGAGAGAGAGCACGAGCAGGGAAGGGGCAGAGAGATGGGGACAGAGGATCCGAAGTGGGCTCTGTGCTGACAGCAGAGAGCCCAAGGTGGGATCCAAACTCACTAACTGTGAGATCATGACCTGAGCCGAAGTCGGATGCTTAACCGACTGAGCCACCCCGGTGCTCCCCAGATGATCTCTCTTAATCCTCATTGTCCACTCTGCCAGCGAGCTGCTATTAGCTCGACCTTAAAGACGGTCACACTGACACTTGTCTCTGCCACTGCAGTCGGGCCATGGCCAGGGGCGCGGGGACTGGGGAGCAGGGCTGTGAGGCATCACGAGGTCTCCGGCTGCTCTGAGGGCACCGCCATGCTGGTGCTCAGCCTTGGCTGTGAGAGGAGGTCACCAGGGCAGGAAGCCCCCGGTCTGGCAGCCTGGCAGCCAAAGGGGTTTTTTTCAACCCAATGCCTTTCTTTCCAAGAAAAGTGGAAAGGCCTGTCTGTTCTGATTACAGCTGACAGCCTGCCTCAGGCCAGTCTTTGATAGAAATACTCCCATTATATAAGGGGGTTACATAAATCATCTTGTGATGTCTGTCACACGTCCGCGAGGTGCTGGCCGTGCCGCTGTGCCTCTGAAGGGGCATTTGTGTATTCCCGGAGTCGAGATGGTCAGGCCCAAGTCGCCAGGTCGGGAGGGGCGTGCCTGGCTCTCTGGGTTAGCTAAGCCCCTAGGAGGGAGTCGGGGCCTGCGAGTTAGTTAATAGTCAGCAGGGAGCAGCATCACACAATGGTCACGACCAAGCGTCTTGACCCGGCTGCCGGCATCTCAGGCCCTGGTCTGCCATTTACTGACCAGACGACCTTGGGCAAGTTTCCATGCTAATTTGCGCCTCAGTTTCCTTATCCATTGAACAAATGGCTCACTATGTGTCATATACCTTGATCCAGTGGTGAGTGCTGGCTAGGGCCGAGCTCTGAGCAGACGTCAGGGTGCAGAACAGCCTGACCTTGGGTGAATCATCTCCCCTGCCCGGCCTCTCTTCTTCACCTCTAAAATGGGAAGATGGCCCATCTCTTGGAACGGAACTTTCTACAGAGGTGTGGAAACGTAAAATTGTCTTTAAAATTTATTTTTGGCGATTGAAAATATTACATGCTAAAAACTGTACTAACAAACACACACTGAAACGAGTTGTAACTCACAAGCCAGCTCACTAGACCCGTTAGCCTGGGCAGTTAACCGGTTAACGCCCCCGGGGACTAGATACTAAAGCTTCTCGGGGAATCGTTTTCATTTGACGACTATCCTGAGATAGCAAGACAGACTTTTAAAAATTTACCATTTTAGCCTCTTATCTCTTTACGTCAAGATTTCTATAGGTTCTGCAACCAGAGCAAAATATGGCCGATACTAGGCTGTAATCCACAACTCCTGATTTTGAAGTTCTAGGTCATCAAAACACTCTCCTGGTGTGAATCTGCTGTTTTCAAAATAAGCGGAAATTATCGCATTTGGGTGTGTAAAAGAAATCTGCCCTCCTAGCACGTCCCTGTCACTGTTTCCTATATTGGACTCCCTCAGGAGTCTGTTTAACGGGCTTCTTTGTGTAAACACAGTTTGAAAGCCCACTGCCCCAGGTGACCTTCCAGGTTCCCCCTCTGGCTGGGTGGTTCATGTCATTGCCACCTGCCTCCTCTCACTTTTGGTTCCAATCTGCAGCTGTGTTGGCTGAATTCTAGAAGTGGGTTATGTCAGATGACGTCCAGAGATTCTGGATGGGTGGCTCCAGGTAGTTTGTCTGGGAAACCAGGGAAAGTTGGGGTGTTTGTCCCAGTGATGGGTGGACAGAAGATGGCTGTTAAGTCGTCAGAACAGAGTTGGTCTCCCCTCCAGCACGTTGCACTGGGGACAGAGCAGCAAGCAAAGGAAGCCCCCCTCCTCCGTGCCCTCTGGTCCCCGCACGCAGGTGCTGAGTGGAGTTACTAGAACCCGGAAGTCCCTGACACTGAACCATGTAAATAACCTTGAGGAGGGTTAGCGCAGCTGGAAGGTCAGAGACCCGCATCCGCGGCGGATGATG